>NC_057799.1:12000197-12340301 GCF_018294505.1 Triticum aestivum | reverse complement strand
CAAGGTGTCAAAAGACATCGTCGCTAATGATCCGGGTATGGTGCCTGCTTATACCGATCTTGGAGATTACCTGCCCGACGATGTACATTATGAAATCATGGAGGTGGACGAACACAAATACCATTACGGGAAGCCTCTCGTCAAAGATGTCAAATCTCTAAGCACGATGATGCGAAGACTACATGATTGGTACATGAAAACCTGCAGAGAGTCTGATGGGATGAGTACTTTATCGCTGAGAGTTAAACCGGAGCATGACCTCGTTGGAATTGAACTGCTGAATGTTCCATTTGAGGATTTCTTCCAGTTTTACAATCTAAAGTCCCTCGATAAAACAACGATCACTTGCTACTGTTTGTAAGTAGTACTACTTCTGTCATTAAGTCTCTCTATATAGGTCAGCTCTTTCGTTGCATGTGTTTATACTTATCCTCACTATATTATGCAGATTGAAGATCCCCGAATTGAAGAAAAGACAAATCGGTGATATTGGGTTCATTAACACAAATCTCATAGATGATTATCAGGTTAAATTTCATGCCAAAGATACCGAGGCCAACTTGCTACAATCGTTGGTAATAAATCAAAACAAAGATATAATACTCTTTCCTTACAACTTCAAGTGAGTGTTACTGTCATCTGCATATTCGGTTTCCCTTATTAGTCCAGGTTATGGTAATGTAATTGATGACTTATGCATGCATGCACAGCTTCCACTATATTCTCCTAGAGATTAAGCTTGAGCCGGGAGTAGTAACCGTCTTAGACTCGAGACGAAAAGATCCCCAGGACTATGCGAACATGACTCAAATGCTCCAGAAGTAAGTTAAATCGATCATTATCCACCATATCAGCAACGTTGTTCATTTCCTGATATCAAGTAATTGTTTCCTTTGTCTGGTAGGGTTTGGAGAAAATTCACCTCAAAAGCCCCGGGACTGCCGAACCAGCTGCAATTTAGACACCCGAAAGTAAGTACTATAGTAGCATGTTCCGCGCATCTCCTAGTGATTCAAGCGCTAGTTTGATCAATACCATTTAGCATGCTTGCATATCAGTTTGATTGACCTCTATTTCTTGTAAAGTGGTTGTGGCAGCAACCCGGGAATAATTACTGTGGATACTACATTTGCGAGTCCATCCGCTACCATACCTGTGAGCGGGGCTACACTGAAGAACAATATGAAGTGCGTAAGCAATAATATTCACAATTTTATTTTATTACCATCATTTGTGTTGAGTTTCATTTATTCATATATATATGTATTGACCCCCTTCTTCAAATTAGATTTTTCGGAAGCGGGATCAACTCCTAGCACCAGATCGTATGCGAGGAATTCAAGAGGAATTGGCGGCATTCTCCCTTGACCACGTGATCACTGAAAACGGAGAATACTATGTGGACCCTGTGTTCCTACAATATAATTAGGAGATTGTATTGTAAGAGATAATTATTGTATATATGTAGCCGGTAGTGTCGGATAGATATACGAGAACTTGTTGTTCGACCAATATCTCGGAGAAGGAGAGGTGGTTGATATCACTTCTCTCTGTATGCATATATATATGTTCATGACGATATTCTGTTTCCTTCATTTGATTACTAGCTAGCGTGTCTACTCCTCTCCATATGTATATAGTATGTAGCGTCGACAAAGCACGGAGATAAGAGAGGACACTTCTCTCTATTAATTAGCTAGCTAACACAATATATGAAACACCTAAATTAACCCCCCAAAACCCCTAAACCACCCCCTTTCAAAAAAAACAAAAACCTCAGCTCCTGCCAGGTGCTGACGCGTGGATGCCTATTGGTCCCGGTTGGTGGCACCAACCAGGACCAAAGGCCCTCCTGCCTGGGCTCCCCGCACCGGCCACGTGGACGGCCTTTAGTCCCGGTTCGTGTAAGAACCGGGACTAAAGGGCTAGGGCATTAGTAACGACCCTTTAGTCCCGGTTCCAGAACCGGGACTAAAGGCCCTTATGAACCGGGGTAAAAGCCCCTTTTCCTACTAGTGGTGGGTGCCATTATTTTCTGAGCGCTGGTGCAAGTCAGTACCACATTGTCATATGGGACACACGGGCCCATCGATCAGGTCAAAATATTCTGTCAACGGAGCTATCCCAAGCAGGCCAGGAAAGTTCTTTGCAAAGAAAAATGCATCATATTATTTCTTATAAAAATTTATCAATTAATTTGTAATGTTTTGGTGAAAGATGGGTCCAAGGGTACACTGATACGTCCATTTTGCATCATGTTTTCCTACTGTTATTTATGATGTTTTTATGCATAATAATGTTCTTTGGAGTAATTATAATGCATTTTTTCTCATAATATGCAAGGTACACACAAAGAGGGAGAATTCCGGCAGCTGTAAATCTGGACCTGTTCTGCACAACTCCAAAGAAGCTGAAACTTTACGTAGATTTTTATGGAATATATGAGGAATATTGGAGCCAATAAGTACCTGGGTGCGGTAGGGAGCCCAGGAGCGCCCTGGTGGGTTGTGCTCACCCAGGCCCACCTCCGGTGCCCATCTTCTGGTATATGTCATTTTGACCTAGAAAAAAAATAAGGAGAGGACTTTTGGGACGGAGTGCCACCGTCTCGAGGTGGAAGTTGGGTAGGAGCACTTTTGCCCTCCGGGGGAGCGATTCCGCCGGGGGAACAACCCTCCCGGAGGGGGAAATCATCGTCATCATCATCAGCAACAACTTTCCCATCTTGGGGAGGGCAATCTCCATCAGCATCTTCAAGAGCACCATCTCATCTCAAACCCTAGTTTATGTGTTCAATCTATCTACTGGAACTATAGATTGGTGCTTGTGGGTGACTAGTAGTGTTGATTACATCTTGTAGTTGATTACTATATGGTTTATTTGGTGGAAGATTATATGTTCAGATCCAATATGCTATTTAATATCCCTCTGATCTTGAGCATGATTACCATTTGTGAGTAGTTACTTTTGTTCTTCAGGTCACGGGAGAAATCATGTTTCATGTAATCATGTGAACTTGATATGTGTTCGATATTTTGATAGTATATGTATGTTGTGATTCCCTTAGTGGTGTCATGTGAACGTCGACTACATGACACTTCACCATATTTGGGCCTAAGGAACGCATTGTGGAGTAGTTATTAGATGATGGGTTGCGAGAGTGACAAAAGCTTAAACCCTAGTTTATGCGCTATTCCGTAAGGGACTGATTGGATCCAAAAGTTTAATGCTATGGTTAGAATTTATTCTTAATACTTTTCTCATAGTTGTGGATGCTTGCGAGGGGGTTAATCATAAGTAGGAGGTTTGTTCAAGTAAGAACAACACCTAAGCACCGGTCCACCCACATATCAAATTATCAAAGTAGAGAACACGAATCGAATCAACATGATGAAAGTGACTAGATGAAATTCCCGTGTACCCTCAAGAACGATTTACTTACTATAAGAGACCCTTTTGTCCTGTCCTTTGCCTAAAAAGGATTGGGCTACCTTGCTGCACTTTTGTTACTATTATCATTACTTTCTCGTTACAATTTATCTTGCTATCAAACTACTTTGTTATTTAAAATTTCAGCACTTGCAGACATTACCTTGCTGAAAACCACTTGTCATTTCCTTCTGCTGCTCGTTGAGTTCGTCACTCTTACTTATCGAAAAGAGCTACAATTGATCCCCTATACTTGTGGGTCATCAAGGCTACTTTTTGGTGTCCTTGCCGGGCAGTGAAGCACCTTTGGTAAGTGGAAATTGGTAAGGAAAAATGTATATAGTGTGCTGAAATTTACGGTCACTTGTTACTATGGAAAACAATCCTCTGAGGGGTTTGTTTGTGGTATCTTCACCTCGACTTGAACCACAATTAGCTATCCCTCAACCTACTGCACCTACTAAAAATATTGAATATGAAATCCTTTGGGTATGATCGAACAACTGCTAGCTAATCCGTACGCAGGCGATGGAACCGAACATCCTGATATGCACTTGATATATGTGGAACAAATTTGTGGATTGTTTAAGCTTGCAGGTTTACCCGATGATGAAGTTATGAAGAAGGTTTTCCCTTTATCTTTGAAGGGAAAAGCATTGGCATGGTATAGGCTATGCGATGATATTAGATCTTGGAATTGGAATCGATTGAAATTTGAGTTCCACCAAAAAAATTATCCCATGCATCTAGTTCATCGTGATCGGAATTACATTTATAATTTTTGGCCTCGTGAAGGAGAAAGTATCGCTCTAGCTTGGGGGAGGCTTAAGTCAATGTTGTATTCATGCCCCAACCATGAGCTCTCAAGAGAAATTATTATTCAGAACTTTTATGCTCGGCTTTCTCGTGATGATCAATCCATGCTCGATACTTCTTGTACTAGTTCTTTTATGAAGAAGACTATTGAATTCTAGTGGGATCTTTTGGAAAGAATTAAACACAACACCAAACATTGGGAACTCGACGAAGGTAAAGAGTCAGGTATTAAGCATAAGTATGATTATGTTAAATCTTTGAGGAATACCGATGATTTTCAAAGGTTTTGAACTAAATATGGACTTGACTCTGAGATAGTAGCCTCCTTTTGTGAATCATTTGCTACTCATGTTGATCTCCCTAAGGATAAGTGGTTTAAATATCACCCACCTATTAAAGAACCGGTACCAGCTAAAGAGGAAACTATTATTTATAATGTTGATCCAGTTGTTCGTACTGCTTATATTAAGAAACCACCTTTCCCTATTAGGATAAAGGAACATGCTAAAGTTTCAACTGTGGTCAACAAAAGCTATATTAGAACACCTAAACCTGATGAATAAATTAAAGTAGAGCCTAGTGTTGCTATGGTTAAGGATCTCTTGCAAGAAAATATAGATGGGCATGTTATTTACTTTTGTAATGAAGCTACTAGGATTGCCAAAACCGATAATCAAATAATCATAGACCTGTTGTTGGCATGCCCGTTGTCTCAGTTAAAATAGGAGATCACTATTATCATGGTTTATGTGACATAAGTGCTAGCATGAGCGGGTATAGCCCGTTAGTCTTAGGGTTAATTAGAGATAAGGGTCGCTTGCTTAGGAGTCAAGTAAACCTCTCTATTTAATGGGAGGAGATGTATCAATCTAATCAAGCAAGAATTAAGAAGGAAATTCCCTTCCCTCTTGCCCGACCGTGGGCAAAAAGGCCCCCGGCCGGCCCTGTCGCACCCTCCTTCTAGCAGCACCATAACAATTTGGTATCAGCACCATAACAGTGAGGATAGCAGTAGTAACTTAGCAAAAACAATATCGGATAAATTCGTAGGCATTGGATCGGTGACTTCTTGGATGATATTCATCATGAGACAGTTATAACCTAGGGCGATGCGGCACTAGCTCCAGTTCGTCTATATAATGTAGGCATGTATGCCGTAAATAGTCATACGTGCTTATGGAATGAACTTGCATGACATCTTTTGTCTTACCCTCCCGTGGCAGCGGGGTCCATATTGGAAACTAAGGGATATTAAGGACTCCTTTTAATAGAGAACCGGAACAAAGTATTAACACATAGTGAGTACACACTACAAGAAACTTGTTAATCCATGACGGATTCGCAATGACATTTTTTAAAATCGTCATGGACGGCCTGGTGCAGCTCCGGAGGCCCGCCTAAGCCCGCTAAAGCCCGCCTAACCATTCATCATATAAAAGGGCTAACCCTAACACCATCGCCCCCTCACTTCTCCCTCTCTCCCTCCTCCGCACTGCCCCCTCCTGTATCCCCATCGCCGCCACCCACCACCTCTTCTCCTCCCTTATCCCACAGCTCCTCGTCGGCCGTCCCCCTCCCCTCCTCTCACCTTGCCTGACGGCTTCGGCAGCTGTCAGATCCGCCGAACCCCACCCATCCATCCCTCTCTCTCTCTCGTGCGGCCCCTCACGCCACGACCAACGCCCGCGGATCCGATGACATCCACCATCGCTCATCACGCCGACGAGCTGGGATCCGACCCTTCCGTCCTCCAGTCAGGTCGATACGCCGCTCCCGGTCTCCGGTGTTCGCGCACGACCCCTGCCCGTGGCTAGGGTTTATTTGGCGGTGTCGCATCCATCGCCGGCGCGTCTCCAACGGCTGCTCTCCGTCGCAACCCGCGCACGCTTGCTCCCTCTCCACCTCCTGGATGACACCCCCTAGCTCGGTGCGTTGGCGCGTTTTGGGCTGGACGGCGGCGACCCCAACGTCCTCTGCCACGTCTCCGTCACTACCGTGCATCCTGTGGCGACCCCCTCGGCCGCGCGACGGCGGTGGCCGATCTGCACTACGACCACTGCATAGCCTACGAACCTGAGCACTTGTACCTCTCCCTCCCTCCTCTACGGCATCCTCTTCTTATTCTATTTTATCTCTTGTTGCTGAATTATTCATGCTATACTCAGATATATGGATGTAGTATAGGAGTTATCCTTAGTATTGAACTGTTGATCTGTTCAATTTTACCACCTGTCAAGCATTTTAGTCATCTAATAAACTGAACTATGTGCAGCTGAAATCAGGGGAAAATAATGGGTGAAAGTAACGAACTGGACCAGTTTTCATACTGATAAGTTCGGATATTTGTGGCACCTATTTACTCTTTTGACTAGTTATAAGTTGTGACCACACCATACACACTGGAGAGCCATGGCCAGTCTTTACTCTGTAGTTTGTTGTGCTTATTCTTCTTGCTCAGTTGTTCTGTACACATGTTGGACTTGTTCAAACCAAATACCTGGGAATGCAGGCCCCTGCATTTTGTTTAAAACTATTTAAATGAACTGTCTGTTATGTTACGCGAACACCACGATGTTGTGTGTTGATAACCCACATGTATAGGGGATCGCAACAGTTTTTTAGGGTAGAGTATTCAACCCAAATATATTGATTCGACACAAGGGGAGCCAAAGAATATTCTCAAGTATTAGCAGTTGAGTTGTCAATTCAACCACACCTGGATAACTTAGTATCTGCAGCAAAGTATTTAGTAGCAAAGTAATATGATAGTGGTGGTAACGGTAACAAAAGTAACAGTAGCAAAAGTAATATTTTTGGTATTTTGTAGTGATTGTAACAGTAGCAACGGAAAAGTAAATAGGCGAAGAACAATATGTGAAAAGCTCATAGGCATTGGATCGGTGATGGAGAATTATGCCGGATGCGGTTCATCATGTAACAATCATAACATAGGGTGACACAGAACTAGCTCCAATTCATCAATGTAATGTAGGCATGTATTCCAAATATAGTCATACGTCCTTATGGAAAAGATCTTGCATGACATCTTTTGTCCTACCCTCCCATGGCAGCGGGGTCCTAATGGAAACTAAGGGATATTAAGGCCTCCTTTTAATAGAGTACCGTACCAAAGCATTAACACATAGTGAATACATGAACTCCTCAAACTATGGTCATCACTGGGAGTGGTCCCGATTATTGTCACTTCGGGGTTGCCGGATCATAACACATAGTAGGTGACTATAGACTTGCAAGATAGGATCAAGAACTCACATATATTCATGAAAACATAATAGGTTCAGATCTGAAATCATGGCACTCGGGCCCTAGTGACAAGCATTAAGCATAGCAAAGTCATAGCAACATCAATCTCAGAACATAGTGGATACTAGGGATCAAACCCGAACAAAACTAACTCGATTACATGATAGATCTCATCCAACCCATCACCGTCCAGCAAGCCTACGATGGAATTACTCACGCACGGCGGTGAGCATCATGAAATAGGTGATGGAGGATGGTTGATGATGACGATGGCGACGAATCCGCCTCTCCGGAGCCCCGAACGGACTCCAGATCAGCCCTCCCGAGAGGTTTTAGGGCTTGGCGGCGGCTCCGTATCGTAAAACGCGATGAATTCTTCTCTTTGATTTTTTTTCTCCCCGAAAGCAAATATATAGAGTTGGAGTTGAGGTCGGAGGAGCTCCAGGGAGCCCACGAGGTAGGGGGCGCGCACTAGGGGGGCAGGCGCGCCTTCCACCCTCGTGGACAGGGTGTGGGCCCCCTGGTCTTCATCTTTTGCAAGGATTTTTTATTATTTCCAAATAGACGTTCCGTGAAGTTTCAGGTCATTCCGAGAACTTTTGTTTCTGCACATAAATAACACCATGGAAAGTCTGCTGAAAACAGCGTCAGTCCGGGTTAGTTCCATTCAAATCATGCAAGTTAGAGTCCAAAACAATGGCAAAAGTGTTTGGAAAAGTAGATACGACGGAGACGTATCAACTCCCCCAAGCTTAAACCTTTGCTTGTCCTCAAGCAATTCAGTTGATAAACTGAAAGTGATAAAGAAAAACTTTTACAAACTCTATTTGCTCTTGTTGTTGTAAATATGTAAAGCCAGCATTCAAGTTTTCAGCAAAGATTATGACTAACCACATTCACAATAACTCTCAGGTCTCATATTTACTCATATCAATGGCATAATCAACTAGCAAGCGATAATAATAAATCTCGGATGACAACACTTTCTCAAAACAATCATGATATGATATAACAAGATGGTATCTCGCTAGCCCTTTCTAAGACCGCAAAACATAAAAGCAGAGCACCCTTAAAGATCAAGGACTGACTAGACATTGTAATTCATGGTAGAAGAGATCCAATCATAGTCATACCCAATATAAATTAATAGTAATGAATGCAAATGATAGCTGCGCTCTCCAGCTAGTGCTTTTTAATAAGAGGGTGATGACTCAACATAAAAGTAAATAGATAGGCCCTTCGCAGAGGGAAGCAGGGATTTGTAGAGGTGCCAGAGCTCGGTTTTGAAATAGAGATAAATAATATTTTGAGCGGCATAATTTCATTGTCAACATAACAACCAAGAGATGGCGATATCTTCCATGCTACACACATTATAGGAGGTCCCAAACAGAATGGTAAAGTTTATACTCCCCTTCCACCAACAAGCATCAACCCATGACTTGCTCGAAACAACGAGTGTCTCCAACTAGCAACAGTCCCAGGGGGAGTTTTGTTTGTAATTATTTTGATTTAGTTTGCATAAAGCATGGGACTGGGCATCCCGGTGACCAGCCATTTTCTCGTGAATGAGGAGCGGAGTCCACTCCTCTTGAGCATAACCCGCCTAGCATGGAAGATACAGACCGCCCTAGTTGATACATGAGCTATTCGAGCATACAAAACAGAATGTTTATTTGAAGGTTTAGAGTTTGGCACATACAAATTTACTTGGAACGGCAGGTAGATACCGCATATAGGAAGGTATAGTGGACTCATATGGAATAACTTTGGGGTTTAAGCAGTATTCCCGCTTAGTACAAGTGAAGGCTAGCAAAAGACTGGGAAGCGACCAACTAGAGAGCGACAACAGTCATGAACATGCATTATAATTAATAGACATTGAGTACGAGCATGAGTAGGATATAATCCACCATGAACATAAATATCGTGAAGGCTATGTTGATTTGTTTCAACTACATGTGTGAACATGTGCCAAGTCGAGTCACTTAAATCATTCAAAGGAGGATACCACCCCACTATACCACATCACAACCATTTTAATAGCATGTTGGCACGCATGGTAAACCATTATAACTCATAGCTAATCAAGCATGGCACAAGCAACTATGATCTCTAATTGTCATTGCAAACATGTTTATTGATAATAGGCTGAATCAGGAACGATGAACTCACCATATTTACAAAAACAAAAGAGGTCGAGTTCATACCAGCTTTTCTCATCTCAGCCAGTCCATCATATATCATCATAATTGCCTTTCACTTGCACGACCGAACGATGTGAATAATAATAAGAGTGCACGTGCACTGGACTAAGCTGGAATCTGGGAGCATTCAATAAACAGGAGAAGACAAGGCAATATGGGCTCTTGGTTAAATCAACAATAATGCATATAAGAGCCACTTCAACAATTTAATCATGGTATTCTCCTACGACCCCCAAAAAAAAGAAAAGAAATAAAACTATTTACACGGGAAAGCTCCCAACAAGCAAAAGAAGAACATGAAATAATTTTGGGTTTTCTTTTTAATTATTACTACTACAGCAAGAAAAGTAAACTAACTAAAAGTTACAGTAATTTTTTTTGTTTTTCTTAAAGTTTATTAAAACACAAGAAGAAAGCAGGAAAAAGAAAATAAACTAGCATGGATATTACAGTGAAAGAGTATGAGCACCGACATCTAGCAATAAGTGTGTGAACATGAATGTAATGTCGGTGAGAAATACGTACTCCCCCAAGCTTAGGCTTTTGGCCTAAGTTGGTTTATTGCCAAGGATGGCCTAGCGGACATCCGTAGTTGTAGCCAGGGTCGTCTTGAGATGAAGAGGACTCTGACTGCCACTGGCTGGTAGTCATCTCCGGATCCCAAAAGTAATCAGACTGTCGTGGAGGCTCAAATTGTGGTTTCGGCTCCGGGGCTGGTGTAGGGTTCCGGTAAGCGTAAATGGCCGCCCACGAAACGAGATACGGACCTTCAGATAAATTAAACAAGGAAGGAGCAGGCAAGGTAATAGTCTCAGGGTGATGTTATCAAAGAACAATTTGTATTTAAGCTCCCCTTCCTTATTCTTAACAATAAAGTCATGTGCTACCATACTCTTATAATCTAATAAGCAGTGGGCAGCAATTTTTCTTCTTTTTCATAGTGCCTAATAGGTATGTTATAATGTGCAGCAAGGCGTGAAGCATAAATACCTCCAAAGATGGGACCCTTAGTACGGTTCAAACTTAACCGTTTAGAAATAATACCACCCATACTAATAGTGTTATCAGAAAATAAACCATGGAACAAAATGATAATATCAAGAACACTAAGGTTTCCATAGTTTCCGCGACCAATCAGGCAACGACTAGCAAATATGGCAAAGTAGCGTAAAACAGGAAAATGTATGCTAGTGGTTCTTGCATCGGAAACCTTCCTAGTTTCCCCTACAGTAATAGTGTCAATAAACCCTCCACATCTTTACGATGAGGTTCATCTAAGGTACCCACAAAGGGTATTTTGCAAACCTTGCAAAATTCATCTAGTGGCATCTTCTTAACAACATCATATAAATGAAACTCTACCGACGGAGGTGTTTCTTTAGGAAAATAGTAGAAGTTTTGCACAAAAGTATTGGTGAGTAAGAGATACTGATGACGTTGGTCGCGGAGGAAGTCGGTGAGGCCAGCATTCTCAGCCAATGAATAGAAATCATCATAAATCCCGGCTTCTCTCAAGAAATCATCAGAAGGACATTCACACGGCCGAACCTCCGCGGTGCGAGGCAAATTATATTTGAGCCTCTGTGCTTCTTCATTCTGCCTTTTCTTCGAGCTTCGGCTCGATGAGCCTCTCAAAAATCTCTTCATTATTTTCTGAAATATTCTGAAATTTTTAGTAACTTCAAACAAAAGTGAACCAAGCTCAACAAAATTGATAGCAACTACTCCTACAAGTGCCTAGAGCCTATATCATGCATTAGAACTACTTGGAACCATATAAATTTGACATGCAAGCTCAAGAACATGGTCACCTAGGCAGCACAAATTTGCAATGAATAAAGCACTAGAACAAAAACTAATTGGACCAATGGAGGAGTCACATACCAAGGAACAATCTCCCCAAGCAGTTTTGTGAGAGGTGCTTTGAGCAAGGAGATTGAAAATCGCAGCAAAATGAGCTAGAACTTGTGCTTGAGCTGGATATTGGTGTTTGTGGGAGGAAGAAGGAGTGTGTGGGTGCAGGAATAAGTGGAGGGGAGCCACTGTGGGCCCACAAGGCAGGGGGCGCGCCCTGGGGGGTAGGGCGCGCCCTCCACCCTCGTGGCCAGGTGCATGCCCCTCCTGTTGTGTTCTCAGTGCCAGATATTCTCAAATATTCTAGAAAAAAATCATATTCCAATTTCAGGCCATTTGGAGAACTTTTATTTTTGGGGTATTTTTATATTGCACGGATAAATCAGAAAACAGACAGAAAAATACTATTTTTACTTTATTTGAACTAAATAATAGAAAGTAGAAAGAGGGTACAGAAGGTTGTGCCTTCTATTTTCATCCATCTCATGCTCATCAAAAGGAATCCACTAACAAGGTTGATCAGGTCTTGTTAACAAACTCATTCCGACTAACATGGAACTGGAGAAATTTCGAATAACACTATGTTACCTCAACGGGGATATGCACATCCCCTATAATAAGAATATCATATTTCTTCTTGACAGTAGGAAGAGGAAATTCAAAACCACCGAAAATAATCGATGGAATTTTTCCAATAGAATTTATACTATGAACTTGAGATTGTTTCCTCGGAAAGTGTACCGTATGCTCATTGCCATTAACATGAAAAGTGACATTGCCTTTGTTGCAGTCAATAACAGCCCCTGCAGTATTCAAAAAAGGTCTTACAAGAATAATAGACATAGTATCGTCCTCGCGAATATCAAGAATAACAAAGTCCGTTAAAATAGTAACGTTTGCAACCACAACAGGCACATCCTCACAAATATCGACAGGTATAGCAGTTGATTTATCATCCTTTGGCAAAGATATTTCAGTAGGTGTCAACTTATTCAAATCAAGTCTACGATATAAAGAAAGAGGCATAACACTAACACCGGCTCCAAGATCACATAAAGCAGTTTTAACATAGTTTCTTTTAATGGAGCATGGTATAGTGGGTACTCCTGGATCTCCAAGTTTCTTAGGTATTCCACCCTTAAAAGTATAATTAGCAAGCATGGTGGAAATTTCAGCTTCCATTATCTTTCTCTTATTTTTAACAATATCTTTCATATACTTAGCATAAGGATTCATTTTGAGCATATCAGTTAATCGCATACGCAAAAAGATAGGTCTAATCATTTCAGCAAAGCGCTCAAAATCCTCATCATCCTTTTTCTTGGATGGTTTGGGAGGAAAAGGCATGGGTTTCTGAACTCATGGTTCTCTTTCTTTACCATGTTTCCTAGCAACAAAGTCTCTCTTATCATAACGTTGATTCTTTGATTGTGGGTTATCAAGATCAACAGCAGGTTCAATCTCTACATCATTATCATTACTAGGTTGAGCATCATCATGAACTTCATCATTAACATTTTCACTTTCTTCATGTTCATTACCAAATTGTGTTTCAGCATCAGAAATAGAAAGATCATTTGGATTCTCAGGTGGTTTAGCAATAGGTTCACTAGAAGCATGCAAAGTCCTATCATTTTTCTTTTTCTTCCTTTTAGAAGGACTAGGTGCATCAATATTATTTCTCTGAGAATCTTGCTCAATTCTCTTAGGATGGCCTTTAGGATACAAAGGTTCCCGAGTCATTCTACCAGTTCTAGTAGCCACTCTAACAGCATAATCAATTTTCTTACTGTTCATTTCATTTAGCAAATCATTTTGAGCTTTAAGTACTTGTTCTACTTGAGTGGTAACCATAGAAGCATATTTAGTAATGAGTTTAAGTTCACCTTTAACATTAGTCATGTAATCACCCAAGTGTTCAATCATATAAGCATTTTGTCTTAATTGTTTACCAAAATAAGCATTGAAATCTTCTCGCTTAACCATAAAGTTATCAAACTCATCCAGGCATTGGCTAGCAATTTTAGTAGGAGGGATTTCAGCTTTACCATATCTATAGAGAGAGTTTACCTTTACTACCTGTGTCGGGTTATCAAGACCATGAGTTTCTTCAATAGGTAATGGATTAAGAGCACATGTTTCTTCAATAGGTGGTAAATTAAGACCATGTATTTCTTCAATAGGTGGTAAATTCTTAACATCTTCAGCTTTAATACCTTTTTCTTTCATAGATTTCTTTGCCACTTGCATATCTTCAGGACTGAGAAATAGAATACCTCTCTTCTTCCGAGTTGGTTTAGGAATAGGCTCAGGAACTAGCTCAGGAGCTGGCTCGGGAAGTGTCCAATTATTTTCATTTGTCAACATATTATTCAATAGAATTTCAGCTTCATCCGGTGTTCTTTCACTGAAAACAGAACCAGCACAACTATCCAGGTAATCTCTGGAAGCATCGGTTAGTCCATTATAAAAGATATCAAGTATTTAATTTTTCTTAAGAGGATGATCAGGCAAAGCATTAAGTAACTTGAGAAACCTCCCCCAAGCTTGTGGGAGACTCTCTTCTTCAATTTGCACAAAGTTGTATATTTCCCTCAAAGCAGCTTGTTTCTTATGAGCGGGGAAATATTTAGCGGAGAAGTAATAAATCATATCCTGGGGACTACGCACACAACCAGGATCAAGAGAATTAAACCATATCTTAGCATCACCCTTTAATGAGAACGGAAATATTTTAAGGATATAAAGGTAGCGAGATTTCTCATCATTAGTGAACAGGGTGGCTATATCATTTAATTTAGTAAGATGTGGCACAACAGTTTCAGATTCATAGCCATGAAAAGGATCAGATTCAACCAAAGTAATTATATTATGATCAACAGAGAATTCATAATCCTTATCGGTAACACAGATAGGTGAAGTAGCAAAAGCAGGGTCATGTTTCATTCTAGGATTAAGAGATGGCTGATTCGATTTAGCTAATAACCTCTTGAGCTCATATCTATCTTTGCAAGCTAAAATAACTAAAGAAGCTTCTTTATCAAAAACATAACCCTCAGGAATAACAAGCAAGTCTTCATCATCACTTTCATCAATATAATCAGTTTCAATAATTTCTTTCTCTCTAGCCCTAGCAATTTATTCATCAAGAAATTCACTAAGTGGCACAGTAGTATCAAGCATAGAAGTAGTCTCATCATAAGTATCATGCATAGCAGAAGTGGCATCATCAATAACATGCGACATATCAGAACGAATAGCAGAAGCAGGTTTAGGTGTCGCAAGCTTACTCAAAACAGAAGGTGAATCAAGTGCAGAGCTAGATGGCAGTTCCTTACCTCCCCTCGTAGTTGAGGGATAAATTGTTGTCTTAGCGTCTTTCAAGTTCTTAATAGTGACCAGCAGATATAATCCCAAGTGACTCAAAGAATAGAGCTATGCTCCCCGGCAACGGCGCCAGAAAATAGTCTTGATAACCCACAGGTATAGGGGATCGCAACAGTTTTCGAGGGTAGAGTATTCAACCCTAATTTATTTATTCAACACAAGGGGAGCCAAAGAATATTATCAAGTATTAGCAGTTGAGTTGTCAATTCAACCACACCTGGATAACTTAGTATCTGCAGCAAAGTATTTAGTAGAAAAGTAATATGATAGTAGTGGTCACGGTAACAAAAGTAACAGTAGCAAAAGTAATATTTTTGGTATTTTGCAGTGATTGTAACAGTAGCAACGGAAAAGTAAATAGGCGAAGAACAATATGTGAAAAGCTCGTAGGCATTGGATCGGTGATGGAGAATTATGCCGGATGCGGTTCATCATGTAACAATCATAACATAGGGTGACACAGAAGTAGCTCCAATTCATCAATGTAATGTAGGCATGTATTCCGAATATAGTCATACGTGCCTATGGAGAAGAACTTGCATGACATCTTTTGTCCTACCCTCTCGTGGTAGCGGGGTCCTAATGGAAACTAAGGGATATTAAGGCCTCCCTTTAATAGAGTACCGGACCAAAGCATTAATACATAGTGAATACATGAACTCCTGAAACTATGGTCATCACCGGGAGTGATCCCGATTATTGTCACTTCGGGGTTGCCGGATCATAACACATAGTAGGTGACTATAGACTTGCAAGATAGGATCAAGAACTCACATATATTCATGAAAACATAATAGGTTCAGATCTGAAATCATGGCACTCGGGCCCTAGTGAAAAGCATTAAGCATAGCAAAGTCATAGCAACATCAATCTCAGAACATAGTGGATACTAGGGATCAAACCCTATCAAAACTAACTCGATTACATGATAGATCTCATCCAACCCATCACCGTCCAGCAAGCCTACGATGGAATTACAAATGCACGGCGGTGAGCATCATGAAATTGGTGATGGAGGATGGTTGATGATGACGATGGCGACGAATCCCCCTCTCCGGAGCCCCGAACGGACTCCAGATCAGCCCTCCCAAGAGGTTTTAGGGCTTGGCGGCGGCTCCGTATCGTAAAACGCGATGAATTCTTCTCTTTGATTTTTTTCTCCACGAATGCAAATATATAGAGTTGGAGTTGAGGTCGGAGGAGCTCCAGGGGGCCCACGAGGTAGGGGGCGCGCCCTCCATCCTCGTGGACAGGGTGTGGCCCCCCTGTTCTTCCTCTTTTGCAAGGATTTTTTATTATTTCCAAATAGACGTTCCGTGAAGTTTCAGGTCATTCCGAGAACTTTTGTTTCTGCACATAAATAACACCATGGAAAGTCTGTTGAAAACAGCGTCAGTCCAGGTTAGTTCCATTCAAATCATGCAAGTTAGAGTCCAAAACAAGGGCAAAAGTGTTTGCAAAAGTAGCTACGACGGAGACGTATCATGTGTCTAAAATGCTATCTCCCCTTCATGTGTCGTGGAGGAAGTCGTGTGCTAGATTTTTTGTCTCTTTTGAACATTGAATGACCGTAGGAGAATTTCCTACAGTCATTTATATTAGAAAGTCATACAAAAATTACTAGATTTTTGTCTTCACCTGCTTTACGTCAATGTGTTTATTTGTGTCATGTAAATCTGTTCCTTGACTGTCCATATTTCTGGATATTTTGGGAGCTAGTAGAATATCTGCAAGTTGAAGAAAAGGCAGCAAACTTTATAAAGGAAAAACTCTATGATGCAAGCTCAAAAAGGCTGCATCATAGTTATCCAAATGGGCCAGCAAATGCACCAGGATTTGTTGATGAATATGCCTTTTTAACAATGGCTTGCTGGATCTGTATCAATATGATGGTAAGATAGAGTGGCTAGGGTTTCGGCCACGGGGTCGGGTCTGTCACCGGCGCGTCTTTGGTGGCTCTTCTCCGTCGTACATCCCTTTTCCTCGCTCCCTCTCTACCTCTTGGATGGTGCTCGCGTGCGTTGGGCTAGACGGCGATGACCCCAACCCCCTCTTCCGCGTCTCCAGCGCGGTGTGCATCCTATGGCAACCTCCTCTGTCACGCGACGACGTTGTCTGAACTGCACTCTGTGACCGCTGTATTGCCTACAAACCTCTCCGATGAGCACTGCTACCTCTGCCTCTCTCCCCTGCTTGGTTTGATTTAAATGACAGTAGTAATAGTTGTTGTTTTAGTTGACTGTTGTTGGTAATGAAGACTCTCAAGTGGCAATAATTCTTTTATGCCACATGTTGTGCGTGTTCCTTTCTTCTTGTATTGTTAGCTGATTCTCATAATTACCAAGTATGTATCTCCATCTTTTATGTTCAACAGTCATCTCTGAAGATTGATCTTGAAACTGGAAAAGTATGATAAATGTAGCGATCCGACCTCAAACGGCCAGATCTCTGTGCATAAGTGTCATCCCTGGATCGGTAATTCTGACACACACAGTACTTGAAGGATTTATAACAGAGTGCAATCACACACTTATTACATCGAATGTCTCAAAAGAGAACTTATTACCATAATATATCTTAAGGCCATCTAAATAAGATGACTGCGGAAGCATCGAAGGTAAATGACTCCATCAACTCCAACGGCATAGCTGAGTGCATGACAACGGCCTAGCGCACCTTACTCTTCGTCTGAAAATTCTGCAACATAGTAAGTTACAGCCCGGAAACGGTTCAGCACATGGAATATGCTGGCAAAATAACACTGTAGAGCAATGAACAGGTAATAGCTATAACTACGTGCATATATGGCTGGTGGAGGCTCTATGGTTATCATGTTTTTGCGAAAAGCCAATTTTTCCCTACTGCAAAGGAATATATTTTGTTTAACTATCATGGTGGTTGATAAACATTGAGAAGGTTCCTCCAACTCAATCCCAATTAAACAGTATTTAGAACCCAACAAATCAATTTAGAGTGATGAGATCAACATGATAATTCAAGAACCAGATACTCAAGATGTCCATAACCGAGGACACGGCTAACCATGATTAGTTTCTACACTCTACAGAGATTTGCGCACTTTTCCCCACAAGACTCGATCTCCTCCGTTGAATTTCTCGCACTAAATGATGTTTGAGAAACGGATGATCGAGACATAGTCTTTCCGAAGCATTAACTCTTTACTCTTGGTAGACAGTTACACCTACTTTCCCCTACATCTGCTAGCCTACCACTCAAAGAGGTCACACAACATACTCAACTATGCCAGAGCCCATAATGGCTTGTGGCTGCACACAAAAGTTTCTAGCATGAATAATCTTATGATCCCTTTGAGCCTGGGTGGTGAACCATAGGATGATCACACGGGTACTCCGGGATATCCTAGGACAACACTAGATTCTCCAGGTGCCCGCAACCAATCCACCCAGATGTGTATTAAAGTAGCCACCTTTAGTTTAACCCTTAATAATAACTCTCACATCTGTCATGGATACACTCAACCAATCCACGTCTACGAGCATAGCATAGCGGTATAAGCATAACGTAGAAGTAACTCCCAAGGGTTTGATAGAAAAGGCAATAGGTTATACCTCATCATCTACTTCCCAAAAACCCACATATTAATCAGATCCTACTCATGCAATGTTTGAGGATTGGAACTAATGCATAAAAACTGGGTAACAAAGGGGTATGATCAAAGTGTTACTTGCCCTCCTGACGATCTTCAAACCCTAGAGACTCGTAGTAGCACGCTTCGCACTCCGGGATTCTATCGCAAACAAACAATAGCATACATAAGCACTCAATTTGCAAAACTTAGATGAGAAAGATTAAACTGAAAGTTCAACTAAAGAGCTTCAATTTGCAAAAAGAATCAATCAAATCGGAGCTACGAAACTCAAACTACGATCAAAAGAAATTCGAATTCAAATCTGCTTGAAACCAAAATTTAAATTGTCAAAACCATGTTCAAGTTGATTTACTGGAAAGAGGGGTTTGAGACGAAGATTTTGGCGTTGGTTTCACTGGATTTGGACGAATGGTTAAAAAGTTGCGAGGGTTTGAAGATCAGGGGCTAATCTGCGATAAAAATAATCACGGATAGGTCCCTGGCGAATAAAAACAGAAAAAAAATCTATCGGACGAACGACCGCTAACAGAGACAAACGAACGAATTCGTTCGTTATAAGAACTAAACGAACGAACGTTCGCAGTATAGATCTAACCGAAGAAACCGAGAAAACCCTAACCCTAAAAAAATAAAAACCGATCTAAAACAAAAACCAAAAAAGCCGACAGCAGCAGCGGTTTTTACCGGTTCTTCGAGAAAACCGGCGGCGGCGGCGACGAGATCCGGTGGCGGGGCTCCGGTGGGGGCTGCGAGGCTGCGGCGCGGGGTCAGCGAGTGGCAGCGTGGCGGCGCAGCGCAGGCAGGCGGCGGCGGCGCTGGCGGCGGTGGTGCGGGGCTGGGTGGGGAGGCGAGGGGGCTCCGGCGGTGGCTTATAAAGGCCCACCCGGGGTCTCAGACTTGGAGAGGGAGGTCGGCTAGGCGGCGGCGAGTCGGACTCCTTCGGGAGTCCGGCGACTCCACGGCGGCGGCGCGGGCAAGGCAGCGGCGCGGCTGGGCTTGGCCCGGCTCGGCTCGGGCCGGCCCAGAATTTTTTTTAATAAAAGTCCACCGAAAACAAAATCCTAAATAAATATAACAAAATTCTAAAAATTCTAAAAACAATTTTCACCGGCTAAATAAAATATTTAGAACAAAGTGAACATTTATCTGGCCTGAAAATGCAATTTTGAAAAAATGCATATTTTTCTAATTCGAATAAAATCTCGAATAAAATCCAAAGAAAATATTTATTTGATTTTAAAATTTTTCCTCCAATACTTCTTTTATTTTGGAGAAGTCATTTTATCTCCTCTCATTTATTTTTAGTATCAGAAATATTCCGGAGAGAAAAATTAGTAAAACCAAAATGATCCTCTTTTCGAATTTTAGGAAAAATTAAAATATGAAAATAAATGAAATCCCCAACTCTCTCTATGGGTCCTTGAGTTGCTTAGGATTTCTAGGATCACAACAAAATGCAAATAAAATATGATATGCATATGGTGACCTATGTATAACATCCAAATTGAAAATTCGGATGTTAAAAACCTACCCCCCTTAAGATGAATCTCGCCCTCGAGATTCGGGTTAGCTAGAAAATAGAGTTGGAGGCTTCATCCTCGGTATGGTGGCTCCACTGAACTTTGCAAAACTTGATAACCTTGCTACGTGTAACTCGGCTGGCAAACTCGAGAATCTTGACGGGTTTCTCCTCGTAGGTCAAATCACTATCCAACTGAATTGCTTCCAGGGGCACTGTATCTCTCAGAGGAATATCGGCCATCTCTGCATGGCACTTCTTCAACTGGGAAATGTGAAACACATCGTGAACTCCTGACAGTCCTTCGGGTAACTCCAACTTGTAGGCCACTTCTCCCATACGTTCCAAAACTCGGTATACTCCTACAAATCTCGGGGCTAACTTTCCCTTAACTCCTAATCGTTTAACTCCTCGCAGAGGTGACACTTGAAGATATGCTCTATCTCCAATTTCATAGACTACCTCCTTGCATTTTGAATCTGCATAACTCTTCTGCATGTACTGAGCTACCTTCAGTCTATCCCGATTCAACTTAACCTTCTCTTCAGTTTCCTTGATCAAATCTAGTCCAAACAGCTGACGGTCTCCAACTTCATCCCACATCAACGGTGTCCTGCACCTTCTTCCATACAAGGCTTCAAAAGGTGCCATCTTCAAACTGGCTTGGTAACTGTTGTTGTATGAGAACTCCGCGTAAGGAAAATTATCATCCCAGCTGGATCCATAATTTAGCGCACAAGCTTTCAACAAGTCCTCCAGAATCTGATTGACTCTCTCAGTTTGTCCATCTGTCTACGGATGAAAGGTGTACTGAACTCTAGCCTGGTACCCAAAGTCTGGTGCACCTGATTCCAAACCTTCGAGGTAAATTGTGTTCCTCTATCTGATACGATGGTCCTCGGAACTCCATGCACACATACGATCCTGGTCATATATATCTTGGAAAACTTCACACTCGTATAGGTGGTTTTCACTCGGATAAAGTTAGCAACTTTGGTCAATCGATCCACTACTACCCAGATAGAATCATATCCCGATCAGGTCCTGGGTAATCCGGTGATCAAATCCATGCCAAGCTTGTCCCACTTCCATTCGAGTATCGGCATAGGCTGCAGTAATGCTGCTGGCTTATGATGTTCTGCCTTCACTCTCTGACATACATCACATACTGCTACATACTCGGCAATATCCTTCTTCATACCGGTCCACCAGGAACGCTCCTTCAAATCCAAATACGTCTTGGTGTTTCTGGGGTGTATCGAGTATGGCGAGTCATGGGCTTCTTGAAGTATTAACTTCCTGATCTCCGCATTATTGGGTACATAAACACGATCCTCAAACCATAAAGTTTCGTGCTCATCCTCACGAAAACCTTTGGCTTTTCCTTTGCTCATTTTCTCCTTTGTCTCAGCAATCTCCTTATCATCCTTCTGAGCTTCTTGGATCTTTCCCAATAACGTTGACTGAACCTCCATTGCTGCAACAAATCCTTGAGGAACTATCTCCAAACGAAGCTCCCTGAGATCTTCAGCTAACTCCTTTGGAAATCCTCCGGTTACGAGGGTATTGACATAGCTCTTCCGGCTCAAAGCGTCTGCTACTACATTAGCCTTTCCTGGATGATAGTGCAACTTTATATCATAATCCTTTATAATCTCCAACCATCTCCTTTGCATGAGATTTAGCTCCTTCTATGTGAAAATGTACTTCATACTCTTGTGATCCGTGTACACATCACAACGGTTTCCAATAAGAAAATGTCTTCAGGTCTTGAGCGCATGCACTACAGCTGCTAACTCCAAATCATGCGTGGCATAATTCAACTCATGCGGTCGAAGCTGACGTGAGGCATATGAAACAACTCTTCCGTCTTGCATAAGTACTCCTCCAAGTCCTAAGCGAGAAGCGTCGCAATACACTTGGAAATCCATGCGTATATCCGGCAGAATCAGCACTGGGGCTGTAACCAAATGTTTCTTCAACTCCTGGAAACTAGCCTCACATTCTTCAGTCCACTTGAACTTAGTGTCCTTCTTCAACAACTCCGTCATAGGCTTCACAATCTTGGAGAAATTCTCAATGAACTCTGATAATATCGCGCGAGTCCAAGAAAACTGCGGATCTCTCCAATTGAGGTGGGTGCCAACCACTCAGTGACTGGCTGGACCTTGGTAGGGTCTACTGCTATACCTTCTCCTGATATAACATGTCCAAGGAATCCAACTTCCTTCAACCAAAACTCGCATTTGCTGAACTTGGCATATAACTAATGTTCCCTGAGCTTCTCGAGAACTAAACGCAAATGCTCCTTGTGCTCCTCTTCATTCTTTGAGTATACCAAAATATCATCAATGAAAACCACAACAAACTTATCCAAGAACTCCATGAACACCTTGTTCATCATACTCATGAAATAGGAAGGAGCATTAGTCAATCCAAATGACATAACCGTGTACTGATCTAGCCCATACCTTGTGGTAAAGGCTGTCTTAGGTATATCCTGTTCTCGGATCTTCAACTGGTGATATCCTGATCGCAGATCTATCTTGGAGAATACTTTAGCTCCTTGCAGCTGGTCAAACAAATCATTGATCATCGGCAGCGAGTACTTGTTCTTGATTGTCACTTCATTCAATGGACGATAATCAACAACCATTCTCAAAGATCCATCCTTCTTCTCAACTAAGAGCACTGGGGCTCCCCACGGTGCTGAACTTCGCCAAATGTAACCTTTCTCCAATAACTCCTTAATCTGCTTCTTAATCTCCTCCAGATCATTTGCGGGCATCCGGTATGGCCTCTTCGATATTGGTCCGGTGCTTGGCAACAGTTCTATCAAAAACTCAATGTCTCAATCCGGTGGCATGCCGGGTAATTCCTCTGGAAATACATCTGGGTAATCCTTGACTACATGCACTTCCTCCTGAACAACTCCTGAGAGGGAATTTACTTGGGTTCTCCTTGGTGCATGCCGTGACACATACTTAATCCTTTTTCCCTCCGGGGTGGTGAGCAGAATTGACTTACTGGCGCAATCGATGTTTCCTCCATACATCGATAGCCCATCCATGCCTAGTATCACATCCAATTCTTGTGACTCCAGAATTATTAGGTCTCAGGAGAAGACATGCCTACCTATGGTCAATGGCATCTGAAAACATCCTTGGCTTGCCATATACTCAGCTCCTGGCGATCTTACTAACATAGGTGTCCTAAGAGCTTTGGTGGGCAACTTATACTTATCCACAAATCCCCTTGATATGTATGAATGCGATGCACCAGTATCAAAAAGAACGATTGGAGTAAATGACTTAACCAAAAACTTACCTATAACTCCATCTGGCTGCTCTTCAACCTCCTCCACGTTAACGTGGTTCAGTTGTCCCCTGTTGAAAGGGTTGGGCTTCTTCCCAGAGCTTCCATTGCCATTACCATTCTTTGCTTCAGAACACTCGGTGGCGTAGTGTCCAGTCTTCCCGCACTTCAAACAAGAAGTGTGACTTAGATCCTTCTTGGCGGGCGTTGCTGGGTTGGAACGGTTCTGGCTGCTGCTTCCTCCATTTCCATTCCCATTCTTGGGGCCACTGTGGTTATGCGAACTTCCTCCATTGTGAGTGTGGCCTCCATGGTTATGGGTATATCCTTCCGAGTTTGGGGTAAAACGAGGCTTCTGCGAGGCTCCAGAATTGTACCTCCCTTGTCCATACTTCCTTTTGCGGCTCTCTATCTGCTGCTGCTTCCCTTCAGTCATAAGAGCCCTGTCTACCAACTCCTGGTAGTTAGCAAATGTGGCTACCATCAACTGCATACTCAGCTCATCATTCAGCCCTTCCATAAACTTCTCGTGCTTCGCGGCGTCAGTGGCCACGTCATCCGGGGCATAGCGAGCTAACTTACTGAACTCATCCACGTACTGCCCCATAGTATGATTTCCCTGGCGTAAGTTGCGAAACTCACGCTTCTTCATGCTCATAGCTCCAGTTGAGACATGTGCAGTGCGGAACGCTTGCTGAAACTAATCCCAAGTGACATTGGCTATGGGAAACGTGGTTGTATAATTCTCCCACCATGAGGCTACGGGTCCATCCAGTTGGTGTGCGGCAAAGCGCACCTTCTCAACATCTGTGCAACCTGCGGTGGTCAACTCCCTTCCAATCCTGCGTAGCCAGTCATCAGCAACAATCGGCTCGGTGCTACTGGTAAACACCGGCGGATTCAACCTCATAAAACGGGCTAAGTTGTCAACTGGAGGTGGTGGCGGTGGGTTGTTGTTGTTGTTGTTGTTGTTTGCTGTTGTTGTTGTTATTGTTGTTTTTGTTGTTGTTGTTGTTGTTGTTGCCTTGGTTCTGGACTAGTAGCTGCATCAAGGCATTCTGTTGTTGGATCAACTGAGTGGTCTCTGGTGGGAAGACAAATCCGGTGTCACGTCTCGGAGGCATCTGATGGGTTTAGAGGGAAGATATTAGAATAGAATGGGGTCTAAAGAGAAATCACTACCCATATGCACATGAGACAAACACAATAATATCATACCAATCAATTCAGACAAAAGGGCATACAACGATCTAACTACCGTTACAAAATACTTGGACTACTACTATATACATGGGGGAATACTACTGTTAATATGGTGGTCATCTAGAAATTTTGATCAGTGGAAGACTCCATAATATCCGCTCCAGCTTCGTCTTTGTAATCATCATCAATACTGTCGGGGTCGGAGTCGGTGTCGTCGATGATTATGTAGTCCTCGGGATGGTCGTCATCTCCTCCTGGCGCGGGGTCTCCCATGAATACTCCTAGCTTCCTTGTCAGGTCGTCATTCTTTTCTACTAGTATTGTGATTTCCTCCTCATATCCATCACGTGTAGACTTGAGTTCCTCTTCAAGCTCCATGTTCCTAGTCATCACCTTCTTCAGATCTATCATGCTTGCGCACATTTGGTTCTCCTGGCGACGAATGTGCTGGTTTAACTCCTGGATGAAAGCTGCAATGGACATGTCCCTCCCGGTGCTAATCATCTCACATTGCTCATCTCGGCGCCCACATATCTGGTAGATGGTGTCCTTAAGATCCTTGCGATAAACTTCACCGATGCGTCCCATGGCGATGTGAGCTACCATGCTCTTTCCTAGACTCCAGGTTGGTGCATCAAAGGAAAACTCAATGGGCTCAGTGACTGGCATGAATGTCCTTGCTGGAACTTGATCTCGAATCATTCAACGCTCCTCTTCTGGTAAAGTGGCGGTGTAGGTCCCGGTGAAGCTTGGTATTCCGATGTTCAAGTACCTAGTGACTTCCTTCAAGTGTCGTCCAAAAGGTGTGTCTTCATCCGGTTGAGCAAACTTGCTCCTTGGGTCCGCCATCTATAGAGTGGAAAATGGAGAGGAGTCAAAAATGAGTAGTGAAGAGTGACCTATGGCTTATCTTAGTGGTCGTGTCCTACAATCAACGTGTGCTCTGATACCATATTGTAGTGATCCGACCTCAAACGGCCAAATCTCTGTGCATAAGTGTCATCCCTGGATTGGTAATGCTCACACACATAGTACTTGAAGAATTTATGATAGAGTGCAGTCACACACTAATTACATCGAATGTCTCAAAAGAGAACTTATTACAATAATATGGCGTAAGGTCATCTAAATAAGATAACCGCGGAAGCATCGAAGGTAAATGAGTCCATCAACTCCAACGGCATAGTTGAGTGCACGACAACGATCTAGCGCACCTTACTCTTCGTCTGAAAATTCTGCAACATAATACGTTGCAGCCTGAAAATGGGTCAGCACATGGAATATGCTGGTCTAATAACACTGTAGAGTGATACGTCTCCAACGTATCTATAATTTTTGATTGCTCCATGCTATATTATCTACTGTTTTGGACATTATTGGGCTTTATTATTCTCTCTAATATTATTTTTGGGACTAACCTATTAACCGGAGGCCCAGCCCAGAATTGCTGTTTTTTGCCTATTTCAGAGTTTCGCAGAAAAGGAATATCAAACGGAGTCCAAACGGAATGAACCTTCGGGAACGTGATTTTTAGGAAGATTATGATCCGGGAGACTTGGACCCTACGTCAAGAAACAAAGGAGGAGGCCACGAGGTAGGGGGGGCGCGCCCACCCCCCAGGGCGCGCCCTCCACCCTTGTGGGCCCCCTGTTGCTCCACCGACGTACTCCTTCCTCCTATATATACCTACGTACCCCCAAATGATCAGATATGGAGCCAAAGACCTAATTCCGCCGGCGCAACCTTCTGTACCCACGAGATCCCATCTTGGGGCCTGTTCTAGAGCTCCGCCGGAGGGGGCATCCACCACGGAGGGCTTCTACATCAACACCATAGCCTCTCCGATGAAGTGTGAGTAGTTTACCTCAGAGCTTCGGGTCCATAGTTAGTAGCTAGATGGCTTCTTCTCTCTTTTTGGATCTCAATACAATGTTCTCCCCCTCTCTCGTGGAGATCTATTCGATGTAATCTTCTTATTGCGGTGTGTTTGTTGAGATCGATGAATTGTGGGTTTATGATCAAGATTATCTATGAACAATATTTGAATCTTCTCTGAATTCTTTTATGTATGATTGGTTATCTTTGCAAGTCTCTTCGAATTATCAGTTTGGTTTGGCCTACTAGATTGATCTTTCTTGCAATGGGAGAAGTGCTTAGCTTTGGGTTCAATCTTGCGGTGTCCTTTCTCAGTGACAGTAGGGGCAGCAAGGCACGTATTGTGTTGTTGCCATCGAGGATAACAAGATGGGGTTTTTTATCATATTGCATGAATTTATCCCTCTACATCATGTCATCTTGCTTAAGGCGTTACTCTCTTTTCATGAACTTAATACTCTAGATGCATGCTGAATAGCGGTCGATGAGTGGAGTAATAGTAGTAGATGCAGGCAGGAGTCGGTCTACTTGTCTCGGACGTCATGCCTATATACATGATCATACTTAGATATTCTCATAACTATGCTCAATTCTGTCAATTGCTCAACAATAATTCGTTCACCCACCGTAAAATACTTATGCTCTCGAGAGAAGCCACTAGTGAAACCTATGGCCCCCGAGTCTATCTTCATCATATTAATCTTCCAACACTTTGTTATTTCCTTTGCTTTTTACTTTGATTTTATTTTACTTTGCATCTTTATCATAAAAATACCAAAAATATTATCCTATCATATCTATCAGATCTCACTCTCGCAAGTGGCCGTGAAGGGATTGACAACCCCTTATCGCGTTGGTTGCGAGGATTTATTTGTTTTTGTGTAGGTGCGAGGGACTCGGGTGTAGCCTCCTACTGGATTGATACCTTGATTCTCAAAAACTGAGGGAAATACTTACGCTACTTTGCTGCACCACCCTTTCCTCTTCAAGGGAAAACCAATGCAGTGCTCAAGAGGTAGCAAGAAGGATTTCTGGCACCGTTGCCGGGGAAGTCTACGCAAAAGTCAACATACCAAGTACCCATCACAATCCCATATCTCCCGCATTACATTATTTGCCATTTGCCTCTCGTTTTCCTCTCCCCCACTTCACCCTTGTCGTTTTATTCGCCCTCCCTTTTCCGTTTGCCCTTTTTCTCTCTTCCTTTTTGTTTGCTCATGTGTTGGATTGCTTGCTTGTCACGATGGCTCTACCTAGATTTAGTGATCTTCACCTTAAAAGGTCAGAAGATATCGAAAGCAACATCGGGAGTTTTATGGTTTTGCAATTTGAGCATAATAATTTCTTCAGAAATGAGCTTAAGGAACAAAAAAGTTTTATGAGTTATATGAATAAAGAGATCGATGATATGTCTAAAGAATTTGATGGTTTAAGATCCCAAATTGCTCATCTTGAGAAGTTGACTGCTGAAATATCGGATTTCTATGAAAATAAAGATGAAGATCTAAAAGTTATTGATGTGTCCCCTATTAAATCTTTGTTTTGCAATATGAATCTTGATAATGATGGGACTGAATATGATCCTCCATTACCTAGAAGGCGTTCCAAGAATTCAGAGTTTTTAGATCTTGATGCTAAATTTGATAAAAGTGGGATTGAAGAAATCAAAACCCTAGATGTTGCTAAACCCACTATTTTGGATTTCAAGGAATTTAATTATGAAAATTTCTCTTTGATTCATTGTATCTCCTTGTTGCAATCCGTGCTAAATTCTCCTCATGCTTATAGTCAAAATAAAGCGTTTACTAAACATATCGTTGATGCCTTGATGCAATCTTATGAAGAAAAGCTTGAGTTGGAAGTTTCTATCCCTAGAAAACTTTATGATGAGTGGGAACCAACTATTAAAATTAAGATTAAGGATCATGAGTTCTATGCTTTATGTGATTTGGGTGCTAGTGTTTCCACTATTCCCAAAACTTTGTGTGATTTGCTAGATTTCCGTGATTTTGATGATTGCCCTCTAAACTTGCACCTTGCGGATTCCACTATTAAGAAACCTATGGGAAGAATTAAGGATGTTCTTATTGTTACAAATAGGAATTATGTGCCCGTAGATTTTATCATTCTTCATATAGATTGCAATCCTTCATGTCCTATTATTCTTGGTAGACCTTTCCTTAGAACGATTGGTGCAATTATTGATATGAAGGAAGGGAATATTAGATTCCAATTTCCATTAAAGAAAGGCATGGAACACTTCCCGAGGAAGAAAATAAAATTACCATATGAATCTATCATGAGAGCCACTTATGGATTTCCTACCAAAGATGGCAATACATAGATCTATCCTTGCTTTTATGCCTAGCTAGGGGCGTTAAACGATACCGCTTGTTGGGAGGCAACCCAATTTTATTTTTAGTTTTTTTTGCTTTTGCTTCTGTTTAGGAATAAATCTTTGATCTAGCCTCTGGTTAGATGTGTTTATATGTTTTAATTAGTGTTTTTGCCAAGTTAAACCTATAGGATCTTCTTGGATGATAGTTATTTGATCTTGCAGAAATTTCCAGAAACTTTCTGTTCACGAACAAAATTGTTAAAAATCACCAGAACGTGATAAAATACTGATTCCAGTTGCTGCTGATCAATAAACAAATTTCCTAGGTCTTCCTATTTTGGCTGATTTTTTGGAGTTCCAGAAGTTTGCGTTAGTTACAGATTACTACAGACTGTTCTGTTTTTGACAGATTCTGTTTTTCGTGTGTTGTTTGCTTATTTTGATGAATCTATGGCTAGTAAAATAGTTTATAAACCATAGATAAGTTGGAATACAGTAGGTTTAACAGAAATATAAATAAAGAATGAGTTCATTACAGTACCTTGAAGTGGTCTTTTGTTTTCTTTCGCTAACGGAGCTCACGAGATTTTCTGTTAAGTTTTGTGTTGTGAAGTTTTCAAGTTTTGGGTGAAAGATTTTGATGGATTATGGAACAAGGAGTGGCAAGAGCCTAAGGTTGGGGATGCCCATGGCACCCCCAAGATAATCTAAGGACAACAAAAAACCAAAGCTTGGGGATGCCCCGGAAGGCATCCCCTCTTTCGTCTACTTCTATCGGTAACTTTACTTGGAGCTATATTTTTATTCACCACATGATATGTGGTTTGCTTGGAGCGTCTTGTATGATTTGAGTCTTTTCTTTTGAGTTTACCAAAATCATCCTTGCTGTACACACCTTTTGAGAGAGCCATACATGATTTGGAATTTGTTAGAATACTGTATGTGCTTCGCTTATATCTTTTGAGTTATATAGTTTTGCTCTAGTGCTTCACTTATATCTTTTAAGAGCATGGTGGTGGATTTGTTTTATAGAAACTATTGATCTCTCATGCTTCACTTAGATTATTTTGAGAGTCTTAAATAGCATGGTAATTTGCTTAAATAATCCTAATATGCTAAGCATACAAGATTTGTAAAAATTCTTATGAGTGTGTTGAATACTATGAGAAGTTTGATGCTTGATAATTGTTTTGAGACATGAAGATGGTGATATTAGAGTCATGCTAGTTGAGTAGTTGTGAATTTGAGAAATACATGTGTTAAAGTTTGTGATTCCCGTAGCATGCACGTATGTTGAACCGTTATGTGATGAAGTCAGAGCATGATTTATTTATTGATTGTCTTCCTTATGAGTGGCGGTCGGGGACGAGCGATGGTCTTTTCCTACCAATCTACCCCCCTAGGAGCATGCGCGTAATACTTTGCTTTGATAACTTGTAGATTTTTGCAATAAGTATATGAGTTCTTTATGACTAATGTTGAGTCCATGGACTATATGCACCCTTCTTCCTTCCACCATTGCTAGCCTCTCTAATACCGCGCACTTTTCGCCGGTATCATACACCCACCATAAACCTTCCTCAAAACAGCCACCATACCTACCTATCATGGCATTTCCATAGCCATTCCGAGATATATTGCCATGCAACTTTCCACCGTTCTGTTTATTATGGCACGCTCCATCATTGTCATATTGCTTTGCATGATCGTGTAGTTGACATCATATTTGTGGCAAAGCCACCGTTCATAATTCTTTCATACATGTCACTCTTGATTCATTGCATATCCCGGTGCACCGCCAGAGGCATTCATATAGAGTCATATTTTGTTCTAAGTATCGAGTTGTAATTGTTGAGTTGTAAGAAAATAGAAGTGTGATGATCATCATTTTTAGAGCATTGTCCCAAGTGAGGAAAAGGATGATGGAGACTATGATTCGCCCACAAGTCGGGATGAGACTCCGGACGAAAAAAAGAGGCCATAAAAAAAGAGAAAAGGCCCAAATAAAAAAATGAGAGAAAAAGAGAGAAGGGACAATGTTACTATCCTTTTACCACACTTGTGCTTCAAAGTAGTACCATGATCTTCATGATAGAGAGTCTCTCATTTTGTCACTTTCATATACTAGTGGGAATTTTTCATTATAGAACTTGGCTTGCATATTCCAATGATGGGCTTCCTCAAAATGCCCTAGGTCTTCGTGAGCAAGCGAGTTGGATGCACACCCACTTAGTTTCCTTTGTGGAGCTTTCATATACTTATAGCTCTAGTGCATCCCTTGCATGGCAATCCCTACTCACTCACATTGATATCTATTGATGGGCATTTCCATAGCCCGTTGATATGCCTAGTTGATGTGAGACTATCTTCTCCCTTTTTGTCTTCTCCACAACCACCATTCTATTCCACATATAGTGCCATGTCCATGGCTCACGCTCATGTATTGCGTGAAGATTGATTTTTTTTTTGAAAATGTCAAAAGTATGAAACAATTGCTTGGCTTGTCATCGGGGTTGTGCATGATTTAAATACTTCGTGTGGTGAAGATAGAGCATAGCCGACTATATGATTTTGTAGGGATAACTTTCTTTGGCCATGTTATTTTGAGAAGACATAATTGCTTTGTTAGTATGCTTGAAGTATTATTATTTTTATGTCAATATTAAACTTTTGTCTTGAATCTTTCGGATCTGAATATTCATACCACAATTAAGAAGAATTACATTGAAATTATGCCAAGTAGCACTCCGCGTCAAGAATTCTGTTTTTATCATTTACCTACTCGAGGACGAGCAGGAATTAAGCTTGGGGATGCTTGATACGTCTCCAACGTATCTATAATTTTTGATTGCTCCATGCTATATTATCTACTGGTTTGGACATTATTGGGCTTTATTATTCACTTTTATATTATTTTTGGGACTAACCTATTAACCGGAGGCCCAGCCCAGAATTGTTTTTTTGCCTATTTCAGAGTTTCGCAGAAAAGGAATATCAAACGGAGTCCAAACGGAATGAAACCTTCGGGAACGTGATTTTTAGGAAGATTATGATCCGGGAGACTTGGACCCTACGTCAAGAAACAAAGGAGGAGGCCACGAGGTAGGGGGCGCGCCCACCCCCCCAGGGCGCGCCCTCCACCCTCGTGGGCCCTCTGTTGCTCCACCGACGTACTCCTTCCTCCTATATATACCTACGTACCCCCAAACGATCACAGACGGAGCCAAAAACCTAATTCCACTGCCGCAACCTTCTGTACCCACGAGATCCCATCTTGGGGCCTGTTCCAGAGCTCCGCCGGAGGGGGCATCCACCACGGAGGGCTTCTACATCAACACCATAGCCTCTCCGATGAAGTGCCAGTAGTTTACCTCAGACCTTCGGGTCCATAGTTAGTAGCTAGATGGCTTCTTCTCTCTTTTTGGATCTCAATACAATGTTCGCCCCCTCTCTTGTGGAGATCTATTCGATGTAATCTTCTTTTTGCGGTCTGTTTGTTGAGACCGATGAATTGTGGGTTTATGATCAAGATTATCTATGAACAATATTTGAATCTTCTCTAAATTCTTTATGTATGATTGGTTATCTTTGCAAGTCTCTTCGAATTATCAGTTTGGTTTGGCCTACTAGATTGATCTTTCTTGCGATGGGAGAAGTGCTTAGCTTTGGGTTCAATCTTGCGGTGTCCTTTCCCAGTGACAGTAGGGGCAGCAAGGCACGTATTGTATTGTTGCCATCGACGATAACAAGATGGGGTTTTTATCATATTGCATGAATTTATCCCTCTACATCATGTCATCTTGCTTAAGGCGTTACTCTGTTTTCATGAACTTAATACTCTAGATGCATGCTGGATAGCGGTCGATGAGTGGAGTAATAGTAGTAGATGCAGGCAGGAGTCGGTCTACTTGTCTCGGACGTGATGCCTATATACATGATCATACTTAGATATTCTCATAACTATGCCCAATTCTGTCAATTGCTCAACAGTAATTCGTTCACCCACCGTAAAATACTTATGCTCTCGAGAGAAGCCACTAGTGAAACCTATGGCCCCGGGTCTATCTTCATCATATTACTTCCAACACTTTGTTATTTCCTTTGCTTTTTACTTTGCTTTTATTTTACTTTGCATCTTTATCATAAAAATACTAAAAATATTATTGTATCATATCTATCAGATGTCACTCTCGCAAGTGGCCGTGAAGGGATTGACAACCGCTTATCGCGTTGGTTGCGAGGATTTATTTGTTTTTGTGTAGGTGCGAGGGACTCGCGCGTAGCCTCCTACTGGATTGATACCTTGGTTCTCAAAAACTGAGGGAAATACTTACGCTACTTTGCTGCATCACCCTTTCCTCTTCAAGGGAAAACCAACGCAGTGCTCACGAGGTAGCATAGAGCAATGAACAGGTAATTGCTATAACTATATGCATATATGGCTGGTGGAGGCTCTATGGTTATCATATTTTTGCGAAAAGCCAAATTTTCCCTACTGCAAAGGAATATATTTTATTTAACTATCATGGTGGTTGATAAACATTGAGAAGGTTCCTACAACTCAATCCCAATTAAACAGTATTTAGAACCCAACAAATTAATTTAGAGTGATGCGATCAACATGATAATTGAAGAACCAGATACTCAAGATGTCCATAACCGGGGACACGGCTAACCATGACTAGTTTCTACACTCTGCAGAGGTTTGCGCACTTTTCCCTACAAGACTCGATCTCCTCCGTTGAATTTCTTGCACTACATGATGTTTGAGAAACGGATGATTGACACACAGTCTTTCGAAAGCATTAACTCTTTACTCTGGGTAGACAGTTACACCTACTTTCCCCTACATCTGCTAGCCTACCACTGAAAGAGGTCACACAACATACTCAACTATGCCATAGCCCATAATGGCTTGTGGCTGCACACGGAAGTTTCTAGCATGAATAATCTTATGATCCCTTTGAACCTGGGTGGCGAACCATAGGATGATCACACGTGTACTCTGGGATATCCTAGGACAACACTGGATTCTCCAGGTGCCCGCAACCAATCCACCCAGATGTGTATTAAAGTAGCCACCTTAAGTTTAACCCTTAATAATAACTCTCACATCTGTCATGGATACACTCAACCAATCCACGTCTACGAGCATAGCATAGCGGTATAAGCATAACGTAGAAGTAACTCCCAAGGATTTACTATAAAAGGCAATAGGTTATACCTCATCATCTACTTCCCCAAAACCCACATATTAATCAGATCCTACTCATGCAATGTTTGAGGATTGGAACTAATGCATAAAAACTAGGTAACAAAGGGGTATGATCAGAGTGTTACTTGCCTTGCTGACGATCGGCAAACCCTAGAGACTCGTAGTAGCACGCTTCGCACTCCGGGAATTCTATCGCAAACAAACAATAGCATACATAAGCACTCAAGCATAGATGCAAGGGAAAAACTTAGATGAGAAAGATTAAACTGAAAGTTCAACTGAAGAGCTTCTATTTGCAAAAAGAATCAATCAAATCGAAGCTACGAAACTCAAACTACGATCAAAAGAAATTTGAATTCAAATCTGCTTGAAACCAAATTTTAAATTTTCAAAACCATGTTCAAGTTGATGAAATGGAAAGAGGGGTTCGAGACGAAGATTTTGGCGTTGGTTTCACTGGATTTTGACGAATGGTTAAAAAGTTTCGAGGGTTTGAAGATCAGGGGCTAATCTGCGATAAAAATAATCACGGATAGGTCCCTGGCGAATAAAAACAGAAAAAGAAAATACTATCGGACGAACGTCCGCTAACAGAGACAAATGAACGAATTCGTTCGTTATAAGAACTAAACAAACGAACGTTCGCAGTATAGATCTAACCTCGCGTATGTATAAGACCGAATCCATTCTTTTTCGAAATCGATTTCGAAAAAGAACTACTAATCCTTAACTTTTCGAGGAATCCTTCATCAGTGGTTGTGAATGACTGACTTTTTCAATCCTTTCGACCTTGGTTCCGTAGGAGCAAGTCAGAAAGGTTGAGAAATAGAACCATCTGCGAAGAAAACCGAGAAAACCCTAACCCTAAAAATAAAAACCGATCTAAAACAAAAACCAAAAAAACCGACGGCGGCTACAGTTTTTACCGGTTCTTCGAGAAAACCGGCGGCGGCGGCGACGAGATCCGGTGGTGGGGCTACGGCGGGGGCGGCGGGGCTGCGGCGCGGGGTCAGCGGGCGGTGCCGAGCGGCGCGGGCGGCAGCGGCGGCGCGGCGCGGGCAGGCGGCGGCGGCGCTGGCGGCGGTTGTGCGGGGCGGGGCTGGGTGGGGATGCGAGGGGGCTCCGGCGGCGGCTTATAAAGCCCTCCCGGGTCTCCGACTTGGAGAGGGGGTCGGCGAGTCGGACTCCTTCGGGAGTCCGGCGACTCCACGGCGGCGGCGCGGGCAAGGCAGCGGCGCGGCTGGGCTTGGTCCGGCTCGGCTCTGGCCGGCCCAGAACTTTTTTTTAATAAAGTTCCCCTAAAAACAAAAATCCTAACTAAATATAAAAAATTCAAAAATGCCAAAAACAATTTTCACCGGCTAAATAAAATATTTAGAACAAAGTGAACATTTATCTGGCCTAAAATGCAATTTTGTAAAAAATGCATATTTTTCTAATTCAAATAAAATCTCGAATAAAATCCAAATAAAATATTTATTTGATTCTAACATTTTTCCTCCAATACTTCTTTTATTTTGGAGAAGTCATTTTAGCTCCTCTCATTTATTTCTAATATCGGAAAAAATTCCGAGAGAAAAATTATTAAAACCAAAATGATCATCTTTTCAAATTGGAGAAAAAATTCAAATATGAAAATAAATGAAATCCCAAACTCTCTCCGTGGGTCCTTGAGTTGCTTAGGATTTCTAGGATCACAACAAAATGCAAATGAAATATGATATGCATATGAAGACCTATGTATAACATCCAAATTGAATTGGGATGCTACAATAAATTATTTTGTTATCATACTTATCTTAGCAAGTCTCATGTTCGCGACATCTCCGACCTCTGTTAGCCATTCTGTACTGAACTTCATGCACTGTTGCCAAACACTTTGTCATTTCTCAGGTTTTAGTTCTGTAGGTGATGGACGGGATATTTTTTGGCGAATGTAACATTTCTTGCTGATAGGTTGCTATATTAACCTCAAATTTTGTTATCTAAGTCTTTGCATAACAATTGCTATGTTGAATATAATGAATCTATTTTGATTCGACCATATCCTGGTGTTCATGTGTTTTGATTCGGTGTGTACCTTAATAACCATTATGTAATTACATGAGCCATGTAATATATTAAATTTGTAGTTCTCCGCATCATGGATATTGTTTGTTAGTGATACGATTGTTCTTGACGTATGTACTCAAGAGTGCAAAATCGCATCTGCTGTGCATTGTTGTATCTTTCCAGAACCAAAAGAGAAAAGGAGAATTGTACCTCTTCTTACTGCCTAATAAAAGGGAATGTAGTACTGTTTCAACCACTTCCAGAAGGTTTCTTTATATGCCAGGAAAAGGGAGTTACACTTTATGTATTACTGGATGTCGTTTTAAGTTCCACAGTAGCATTTTTTCTTCCTGTATTGTGGAAGCGGTGTTCCTTGTTTGACATATTTCTTTATTGATGCAAATTGTATATATTAATGCATTATTATTATGTATGTTCTGATTTCCTAAGCGGTGTCCAAAGTTCTTGTTGTGTGCTATTTTAAGTACTCATGCTGTACTTGGGGATTATTTCCTTTCTCTACCATTTATGATCCACTTCCTCAATTCCAAATTAGCTGAATTTGGCCAAGTTTATAGGAACATCTATACCATAGAATTAGTTTCATTAGATTCATCATAAATTTTTTTAACATAGTGTCCACTTGGCTATTCTTGATACTATAGTAATAAAAATGATGGTTTAGATGATAATAACTACTATTGATGTTGTTGTAATTAACTTGCCATTCTGTAACAGAAGCATATTGTTTGTTACAGGTTTCCTTTGGTGAGAGCCGCAAAGGAAGTTTGAGCTGTAGAGGTGAAGTTGATGATTAAGAGGGTCTGTACAACATTGTATATTTGTTGATAATCTGTTGTAATTGTTATTGAGAGCATGTGAACTGATGTTGGATGTGTTCTTGGGCGCATTTTAAAAGGCATTTACTCAGTGAAACAATTGAATAGAAATATGTGAAATGGGACAAAATATCGTCTATTCAATGGAAATTAATTGTGTTCTAAAAGCTTGTTTGATTGTGTCATGTGTCATGCCATAGCTGTTTGGATGAATATAATGGGCTGGGTTAAAATAAATGTGCTAAACCGCCACAAATAATTGGGCCAAAGCCTACTTGAGATGCCACGTAAAATCCATGTTGGTGCCATGTAGATGCCACGTCAACTCCATATTGGTACAATGTCAAGTCAATCCATGACGAACTAGTCTGTCACAGAGGACCGGCCCTGGGCGGGCTTGGGACAGAACGGTGACGGCCAGGAGCCGTCATGGTGGTACAGTTGTCAAATTATGACGCAATATACATGACGGATTCTAAATTCGTCACGGCCCTCCCTCCATGATGGTTTCTCATTGGTCCATGACAGAACTAATCCGTCATGCATTAACAAGATTCTTGTAGTGACATGAACTCCTCAAACTACAGTCATCACCGGGAGTGGTCCCGACTATTGTCACTCCGGGGTTGCCGGATCATAACACGTAGTAGGTGACTATAACTTGCAAGATCAGATCTAGAACATGGATATAATGATCATAACATAAACAGTTCAGATCTGAGTTCATGGCACCCGGGCCCAATGTGACACGCGTTAAGCATGGCAAAGTCATAGCGACATCAATCTAAGCACATAGTGGATACTAGGGATCAAGCCCAGATACGTATCCAACGTATCTATAATTTATGAAGTATTCATTCCATGTTTACAATAGTTTTATATGATTTTGGTATGATTTGATTAGAACTAACCCGGGCTAACGCTGTTTTCAGCAGAACTACTGTGGTGTTGTTTTTGTGCAGAAATAAAAGTTCTCGGAATGCGCTAAAAATCAAAGGAGAATTTTTCTGGAAAATATAAAAAATAATGGAACAAAGAGTTACCGGAGGGGAGTCCCGTGGGCCCCACGAGGGTGGAGGGCGCGCCCACCCCCTAGGTTGCGCCCCTGTGCCTTGTGGACTTCTCGTGGGGCCCCCTGACTTGTTCTCGACACCAAATTCTCCTATAAATGACCAAACCTCCAGAAAATAACCTAGATCGGAAGTTCCGCCGTCGCAAGCCTCTCTAGCCACGAGAAATCAATCTAGGCCCTCTCTGGCACCCAGCCGGAGGGAGCCATCATCACCGGAGACAATGGAGGAGGATCCTGGAGGGGCCATCATCACCATGAAGGCCAAGGACCAGAGGGAGAACCTCTCCCCATCCAGGGGGGAGGCCATGGAGGAGGAAGCAAAAGGGGGAGAACCTCTCCTCCTCTCTTTCGGTGGCACCAGAGTGCCATCGAGAGGGGAATCTTCGCCGCGGTGATCGTCTTCATTGGCATCACCATCATTATCACCATCCTCGTCTCTTTTACGCGGTCCACTCTCCCGCACCCCGCTGTAATCCCTACTTGAACATGGTGCTTTATGCCACATATTATGATCCAGTGATGTGTTGCCATCTTATGATGTTTTGAGTAGATATCGTTTGTCTTTGGGTTGATTGATGATCTAGATTGGTACAAGTTGTATGTTTTATTTTGGTGTTGTCCTATTGTGCCCTCCGTGTCGCGCAAGCATGAGGGTGTTGCAATACGTTCATGATTCGCTTATAGTGGGTTGCTTGAGTGACCGAAGCATAAACCAGAGTAAGGGGGTTGTTGCGTATGGGATAAAGGGGACTTGATGCTTTAATGCTATGGTTGGGTTTTACCTTAACGATATTTAGTAGTTGCGGATGCTTGCTAGAGTTCCAATCATAAGTGCATATGATCCAAGAAGAGAAAGTATGTTAGCTTATGCCTCTCCCTCATATGAAATTGCAATGACAACTACCGGTCTTGTTAACGATTGCCTAGGATAATTCCGCGCACCGACCCATCATTATTCCACACTCGCTATTTATAATATTTAGTAATATATTCTAACTTCATGATAACATCACCTACTTTTATATTTTAGCTCTCTGATACCATGCAAAGTTATCCGCTTCATGCCCACAACGTAGTTTTATTTCTTGTTTCTAGTTGAAAGCAAACGTTCAGTGTACGTAGAGTCGTATCAGTGGCAGATAGGACTTGAGAGAATATTAATCTTACCTTTAGCTCCTTGTGGGTTCGACACTCCATACTTATCAATTCCACCTTTGGGAATTGATATGATGATTTCCTGCACTTGGGGATTATCAAGCTCTTTTCTGGCGCCGTTGCTGGGGAGCAATAGCGTGGGGTTGATATTTTCGTGTATGCTTGTTTGCTTTCTTCACTATGTAGTTTTTGTTTTACCTTTTTAGTTTTGCTTAGTTTTGGGTGAAACATACAAAAAAGGGTTTAAAAAATGAAAATACAAAAAAACACTTGCCTCTCATGCCTACAAAGTTTTTCAATAAGACAAGTGATTGGAAGGTTATGCATTGGAGAAGCGAGGGTCGACCTTGGACACTTGTGTTCATGCTCATGGAAACAATGTAAAAAAAATCATGGAAGTTTCTCTGAAAATAATTATCCCCTTGTATATATCCATTGTATTATAATAATAATGTGCCAAGCTTTGGTTTTAGGATGATTAGATTGCTTGTTTACTTTGTGCAGTACAAAAATAGAAACTTTGGCTGTAGCGCGTACATTTTTTACTGGAAAGTCAAATGGGTCTGAAACTTGTTGAACATTACTTCTGTACAATTTGTTTGAATTGTCATATTTGTTTTAGAATTTTTGGAAGTACAGAGTATACTAAACTTCCAGATTACTACAGACTGTCCTGTTTTTGACAGATTCTGTTTTCTATGTGTTGTTCGCTTATTTTGATGAACCTATGGGTAGTATTTGGGGGTATGAACCATGGTGAAGTTGGAATACAGTAGATAAAGTGCTAATATAAAATTGGAATGAGTTTGCAACAGTACCTAAATGTAGTGATTTGCTTTAGTATACTAACGGATCTCACAAAGTTTTTGTTAAGTTTTTGTGGATGAAGTGTTCGAAGAACAAGGAGTTACCGATGTGAGAAGAATAAAGAGAGGCAAGAGTTCAAGCTTGGGGATTCCCAAGGCACCCCAAGTAAATATTCCAAGGATACTCAAGCATCTAAGCTTGGGGATGCCCCGGTTGGCATCCCATCTTTCTTCTTCAACAAGTAATTGTACTCCTCGGTTTTTGTTTTGTTCACATGATTTGTGTCCTTTGTGTTTTTCTTTTTCTTTAAGAACCATGCTAGTATGAGATATCCCTTCATCGATTTATAGAATGATTCATGTGATTCACTTATATCTTTTGAGTATGACCTTATAGAATGCTCTTTGCGCTTCAGTTAAATATTTTCAGTATTGTTTTATATAATGCTTCGTGCGCTTCACTTATATATTTTGAGCATGGATATTGGTTAGTCTATATTAATTGTAGAATGCTCCATGAACTTCACTTATAACTTTTGGAGTATGAATAATACTATAATCTAAAGGGAGGTTGGAAGAGTGTCAAATTTAGGAATTAGTGATCCCACTATTTTTGAGGGTGTTTAATCATCGTGATATTTATGAAAGTGGATTTGGAAGAGTGTCAACTTTAGTTAGTAATGATTCCAATATTTCGGAAGAAGTTCCAATTGATTATGAGAACAAAGCTGCTATCTATGATGATTATTGTGATGACATGTATGCTATTAATAATTATGTTAACCATGAAACTTATCATCATGATTTTAATTTTCAATTGGATTATGCCTCACATGACCGTTATTCTGTTGAGTTTGCTCCCATTATTCCGAATGAGAAGAATTCTGCTTATGTGGAAGAGTAGAAAAATTTCTATGCTTGTAGATCATGAAAAGAATGATTTATGTGATGGTTATGTTGTTTAATTTATTCATGATGCTACTGAAAATTATTATGAGGGAGGAATATATGCTTGTAGAAGTTGCAATAATATCAAGTTTCCTCTCTATGTGCTTAAAGTTTTGAAGTTATACTTGTTTTGCCTTCCTATGCTAGTTGATCCTTGTTCCTATAAATTGTGTGCTCACAAAATCCCTAGGCATAGGAAGTGGGTTAGTTTTAAATGTGCTAGTCATATTCTTCATGATGCTCTCTTTATGTTTCAATTCTTAACTTTTATGTGAGCATCATTGAAATCATCATGCCTAGCTAAAAGGCATTAAAGAAAAGCGCTTGTTGGGAGACAACCCAATATTTACCCTTACTATTTTTGTGTGTTCACATGATTAATATACAGTATTAATCATGTATTATAGCTTTTGTTTCAATAAAGTGCCAAGTAAGACCTTGGGAAGACTTGGGTGAAAGTTAATGTGATCATGCTGTAAAAAACAGAAACTTTGCGCCCACGGGATTAGCTGTCAATTTTTACAGAAGATTTCTTTTGAGTTGATTATTTTTTCAGAATATTAATAGACAAATTCCTCACGTCCACCAATTTATTTCATAATTTTTGGAGTAGCAGAAGTATGGTTTCTGTTTAGATCATTACAGACTGTTCTGTTTCTGACAGATTCTGTTTTCATTGCGTAGTTTACTTGTTTTCTAGTTTCTATGGCTTATATTTCTCAATATAAATTGTAGAAATGATATGCTACAGTAGGCATTGTGTGAGAACAATTATGAACCTTGTCTTTGACAGTACCAAAGAGAATGGTTTACTCTTTATCATAATAACCTATCTCACGAAGTTCCGTTAAGTTTTGTGTGATTGAAGTTTTCAAGCATTGGGTGAGAATAAGTTGTGGAAAGACCCTAAGCTTGGGGATGCCCAAAGCACCCCAAGGTAATATTCAAGGAAGACTCAAGCACCTAAGCTTGGGGATGCCCTGGAAGGCATCCCCTCTTTCGTCTTCAAAATTATCGGTATACCTTACTCGGAGCTATATTTTTATTCGTCACATGATATGTGTTTTGCTTGGAGTGTATTTTCAATTTTAATTGTTTTTTGAATAAAATCATTGGATCTGAAATCTTGAATGAAAAAGAATCGTCCCATGGCTAGTTAATTATTTGACTACTCAGTGTTCTTCACTTATATCTTTTTGGAGTAGTTTGTCATTTACTCACGTGCTTCACGTATATCCTATGAGTAAATGGTTGAATGAATTGAATATCATAAATCTGAATTTATATACGTTTCATATGCGTATAACATGGGGAGTAATGACTTCACACATAATAAGTATAGGTAGTAAACTTATTGAAAGTTAGCAAACGCAGAATTGGTCACTTGAACAATTCATGAAAGAATATTGAAGGAACAGAGATTTCACATATAAATATACTATCTTGGACATCTTTTGTAATTGTGAGCACTCATTAAAATATGACATGCTAAAAATTTGATGTTGGACAAGGAAGACAACTTAATTGGTTATGTTTTCCTATATCCGAAACGTTATATTGTCTTGGATCAGCCAACATGTTGAGCTTGCCTTTCCCTCTCATGCTAGCCAAATTCTTTGCACCAAGTAGAGATACTACTTGTGCTTCCAAACATTCCTTAACCCAGTTTTGCCGTGAGAGTCCACCATACCTACCTATGGATTGAGTAAGATCCTTCAAGTAAGTTGTCATCTGTGCATGCAATAAAAAAATTGCTCCTTAATTATGTATGATCTATTAGTGCGAAGAAAATAAGCTTTATACAAACTTGTGATAGGGAAGAAATAAAATCGACGGACTGCATAATAAAGGTCTTTATCACAAGCGGCAATATACAGTGACATTCTTTTGCATTAAGATTTTGTGCATCCAACCATAAAAGCGCATGACAACCTTTGCTTCCCTCTGCAAAGGGCCTATCTTTTACTTTTACCTTCTACCCTTATACAAGAGTCATGGTGATTTTCACCTTTCCTTTTTACACTTTTTCCTTTGGCGAGAACTTTGTGTTTGAGCGATCCGGATATATATATCCACTTGGATGTAGGTTTTCATAAAGTATTATTGTTGACATTACCCTTGTGGTAAAAGGATGGGAGGCGAAACTATAAGCCCCTATCTTTCTCCGTCTCCGATTAAAACTTTGAACCCATAAATATCACATGAGTGTTAGCAATTGTGAAAGATTAAATGATAGTTGAGTATGTGGAGTTTGCTGAATCAAAGCTCTTACGTAGACCCTTCCCGAAATAAGATGAATTGCAATTGTTTGATGACTAAGAGCATGGTTTGTTAGTTTCAAGAAAGTTTATGATCTATACTTTAACATGTGAATAGCTTGTTACTTGATCATGAGAAGTTTTATGAGTTGAGCTACTGTTATGATATATAATGATGCTATAAAAAGTGATTGAATCTATCATTGATCAAACTTAAGCACTTGCTAGCATTCACACTTCATAAACTATTTCTTTTATCATTTACCTACTCGAGGACGAGCAGGAATTAAGCTTGGGGATGTTGATACGTCTCCAACGTAGCTATAATTTATGAAGTATTCATGCCATGTTTACAATAGTTTTATATGATTTTGGTATGATTTGATTAGAGCTAACCCGGAGTGACGCTGTTTTCAGCAGAACTACCATGGTGTTGTTTTTGTGCAGAAATAAAAGTTCTCGGAATGCGCTGAAAATCAACGGAGAATTTTTCTCGAAAATATAAAAAATAATGGAACAAAGATTTACTGGAGGGGAGTCCCGTGGGCCCCACGAGGGTGGAGGGCGCGCCCCTGTGCCTCGTGGACTTCCCGTGGGGCCCCCTGACTAGTTCTCGACGCCAACCTCCCCTATAAATGCCCAAACCTCCAGAAAATAACCTAGATCGGAAGTTCCGCCACCGCAAGCCTCTGTAGCCACGAGAAATCAATCTAGGCCCTCTCTGGAACCCTGCCGGAGGGGGCCATCATCACTGGAGACCATGGAGGAGGATCCCGGAGGGGCCATCGTCGCCATGAAGGCCAAGGACAAGAGGGAGAACCTCTCCCCATCCAGGGGGTAGGCCATGGAGGAGGAAGCACAAGGGGGAGAACCTCTCCTCCTCTCTTTTGGTGGCGCCAGAGTACCATCGGGAGGTGAATCATCGCCACGGTGATCGTCTTCATCAACATCACCATCATCATCACCATCCTCATCTCTTTTATGCGGTCCACTCTCCCGCACCCCGCTGTAATCCCTACTTGAACATGGTGCTTTATGCCACATGTTATGATCCAATGACGTGTTGCCATCTTATGATGTTTTTGAGTAGATATCCTTTGTCTTTGGGTTGATTGATGATCTAGATTGGTACGAATTGTATGTTTTATTTCGGTGTTGTCCTATTGTGCCCTCCGTGTCGCAAAACGTGAGGGCTTCCCGCTGTAGGGTGTTGCAATACGTTCATGATTCGCTTATAGTGGGTTGCTTGAGTGACCGAAGCACAAACCCGAGTAAGGGGGTTGTTGCGTATGGGATAAAGGGGACTTGATGCTTTAATGCTATGGTTGGGTTTTAGCTTAATGATCTTTAGTAGTTGCGGATGCTTGCTAGAGTTCCAATCATAAGTGCATATGATCCAAGAAGAGAAAGTATGTTAGCTTATGCCTCTCCCTCATATGAAATTGCAATGATGACTATTGGTGTTGTTAACGATTGCCTAGGATAATTCCGCACACAGACCCATCATTATTCCACACTCGCTATTTATAATATTTAGTAATATATTCTAACTTTATGATAACAACACCTACTTTTATACTTTAGCTCTCCGATACCACGCAAAGTTATCGTCTTCATACCCACAACGTAGTTGTATTTCTCGTTTCTAGTTGGAAGCAAACGTTCGGTGTACGTAGATTCGTATAAGTGGCAGAATGGAATTGAGAGAATATTGATCTTTCCTTTAGCTCCTTGTGGGTTCAACACTCCATACTTATCACTTCCACCCTTGGGAATTGCTACGATGGTTCCCTGCACTTGGGGATTATAGAGCCCTAACAAAACTAACTTGATTACATGATGAATCTCATCCAACTCCTCGCCGACCAGCGAGCATACGAAGGAATTACTCACTCCCAGTGGGCAGCATCATGGAATTGGCGGTGGAGAAGGGTTGGTGATGACGAAGAACGAAGATCCCCCTCTACGGAGACCCAAACGGACTCCAGATCTGGCCTCCCGATGAAGAACAGGAGGTGACAGCGCGGCTCCATCGCGTGGATCGCGATAATTCTTTCTCCCTAATTTTTTTCTGGAAAAATAGGATTTTATAGAGTCGGTTTCAGGTTCTGCGGGGCCACCAGGTGGGGACAACCTACTTGGGCGCGCCAGGAGAGGGGGGTGCGCCCTGGTGGGTTGTGCCCAGCCAGGTGGCCCTCTCCGGTAGGTCTTGGCTCCAGAAATTCTTATTTATTATACAAAAAGTCCTCTTAAAGTTTCGTTCCATTCCGAGAACTTTTATTTCTGCACAAAAACAACACCATGGTAGTTCTGCTTGAAAACAGCGTCAGTCCGGGGTTAGTTTCATTCACATCATGGAAATTAGAGTGCAAAAGAAGAGGAAAGCATTAGGAAAAGTATATACGTTGGAGATGTATCAACATTTGCTTGTCCTCAAGCAATTCAATTGATAAACTGAAAGTGAAAAAGAAAAACTTTTACAAACTATTTTTCTCTTGTTTGCATAAATAAGGTTAAACAACACCCAGGTTTTCAGCCAACACTATAACTAATCATCTCAAATGGCAACATGTTGTCAAAACAACCATGATATAATATGACAATAGTGGTATCTCGCTAGCCCTTTCTGAGACCGCAAAACATAAATGCAGAGCACCTCCAAAGTTCAAGCAACGACTAAACATTGTAATTCATGGTAGAAAAGATCTAGTCATGATGCACCCGACATTAGGTACACACAATGCATAAGTCATGACAACTGTGTTCTCGGGTTCTAGCGCTTGTTTTAGAAGGTGATGACATAACATAAAAGTAAATAGATAGCCCCTTCGCAGAGGGAAGCAGTGATTTGCAGAGGTAAATGATATTTTGAGACATGCACCTTTCTCATTTACTTCACGACTATCAGTTATCAATATCGTCCATGCTAAGCACGCTAGTGGAGGTTCCCAAGCGATAAAAGTAAAGGTTTTGACTCCATTTGGAGTTTTTGTTTGATTAGTTGAGAGATTAACTCTTTTTCAGTTTGCAGTTTGGGACTGGGCATCTCTATTACCGCCCTTTTCTCGTGTGATGGCGAGTGAATAAACACTCAACCTGAGAATAACCCACTTAGCATGGAAGATACCGACCACCTCCTGTCGTTCCATGAACGATCCAGGCACATAAAAAGGACATTTATTTAGAAGTTTTTTGAGGTGGCACATGCAAATTTACTTAGGACGGTAGGGTAATACCGTATATAGGTAGGTATGGTGGAATCATCTGGAATAACTTTGGGTTCATGGTTTGAGATGTACAAGCCGAATTCCCACTTAGTACAGGCGAAGGCTAGCAATTAGATTGAGAAGCGGCCAACTAGAGAGCAACAACGGTCATAAACATGCATTATGCATAAGTAATATTGCACACTAGCATGAGTAGGATATGAAAACCATGAACATAAATATCATAGAGGCTATGTTGGTTTTATTCAACTACATGCATGAACATGTGCCAAGTAAAGCCACTTGAACATTCAGAGGAGGATACTATATCATCATACTACATCACAATCATTTTAACGCAATGTTGATATCCAAGATAAATCATTATCCACTCCCAGCTACTTATGCATGGCATGAGAAACTATAATCTCTAATTGTCATTGCAAACATGTTTAATCATAATGGGTTGAATCATGGATACTAGGTTAAACATATTTGCACAAACAGAACAAGTCGAGTTCATACCAGTTTCTCTCTAACACGGCCAGTTCATCGAATGTCGTCATTATTGCCTTTCACTTGCACGACCGAACGATATGAAAATAATAATAGTGCAAGAGTGTCGTGGACTAAGCTGGAATCTGCAAACATTTTATTCAAAACAAGAAGACAAGGTAAAATGTGCTCTTTATTAGATCAACAGTTATTCAAATGAGAGCCACTCAACATTTTCATCGTGGTCTTCTCCTCGATACTACTAGGATAAAAAAAGAAAAGAAATTCAGAGAAACACATTGAAATATTTTTGGAGTTTTTGGTTTTCTTGAATAGGCAATTAAAAAGGGAAAAACAAAAACAAGAAAAACTATTTACACGGGAAAGCTCCCAACAAGCAAAAAGAAGAACAACGAAATCTTTTTGGATTTTGTTTTCAATATTACTACGGAGCGTGCTGACATGTCTCCAACGTATCTATAATTTTTGATTGTTCCATGCTATTATATTATCCATCTAAGATGTTTTACATGCATTTATATGCTATTTTATATGATTTTTGGGACTAACCTATTAACCTAGAGCCCAGTGCCAGTTTTTGTTTTTTTCCTTGTTTTTGAGTTTTACAGAAAAGGAATACCAAACGGAGTCCAATTGACGTGCCAATTTTTGACGATTTTTGAAGGACCAAAAGAAGCCCCCGGATTCAAAGAGTTGGGCCAGAAGAGTCCCGGGCCATCCACGAGGGTGGAGGGCGCACCCCTTGCCTCGTCGACAACTCGGAGACCCCCCTGACATGAGACCTACGCCAAAAATTCCTATAAAATACAGAAACCTCCAGAAAATAACCTAGATCGGGAGTTCCACCGCAGCAAGCCTCTGTAGCCACCAAAAACCAATTGGGGCCCTGTTCCGGCACCATGCCGGAGGGGGGATCCCTCACCGGTGGCCATCTTCATCATCCCGACGCTCTCCATGACGAGGAGGGAGTAGTTCACCCTCGGGGCTGAGGGTATGTACTAGTAGCTATGTGTTTGAGCTCTCTCTCTCTCTCTTGTGTTCTTGATTTGGCACGATCTTGATGTATTGCGAGCTTTGCTATCATAGTTGGATCTTATGATGTTCCTCCCCCTCTACTCTCTTGTAATGGATTGAGTTTTCCCTCCGAAGTTATCTTATCAGATTGAGTCTTTAAGGATTTGAGAACACTTGATGTATGTCTTGCGTGGGATACCCGTGGTGACAATGGGGTATTCTATTGATTCACTTGATGTATGTTTTGGTGATCAACTTGCGGGTTCCGTGACCTTGGGAATATATGCATAGGGGTTGGCACACGTTTTCGTCTTGAATCTCCGGTAGAAACTTTGGGGCACTCTTTGAAGTTCTTTGTGTTGGTTGAATAGATGAATTTGAGATTGTGTGATGCATATCGTATAATCATACCCATGGATATTTGAGGTGACATTGGAGTATCTTGGTGACATTAGGGTTTTGGTTGATTTGTATCTTAAGGTGTTATTCTAGTACGAACTCTATGATAGATCGAACGGAAATAATAGCTTCATGTTATTTTACTACGCACTCTTGAATAGATCGATCAGAAAGGATAACTTTGAGGTGGTTTCGTACCCTACAATAATCTCTTCGTTTGTTCTCCGCTATTAGTGACTTTGGAGTGACTCTTTGTTGCATGTTGAGGGATAGTTATATGATCCAGTTATTTTATTATTATTGAGAGAACTTGCACTAGTGAAAGTATTAACCCTTGGCCTTGTTTCCTAGCATTGCAATACCGTTTACGCTGACTTTTATCGCTTGTTACCTTGCTGTTTTTATAATTTCAGATTACAAAAACCTATATCTACCATCCATATTGCACTTGTATCACCATATCTTCGCCGAACTAGTGCACCTATACAATTTACCATTGTATTGTTATTTGGTTGCAGGCTTGCTTGAGAGAGACCATCTTCATCCTACGCCTCCCACGGATTGATAAACCTTAGGTCATCCACTTGAGGGAAATTTCCTACTGTCCTACAAACCTCTGCACTTGGAGGCCCAACAACGTCTACAAGAACAAGGTTGTGTAGTAGACATCAATCAATTTCTGGCGCCATTGCCGGGGAGGTGAGTGCTTGAAGGTATATCTTTAGATCTTGCAATCGAATCTTTTAGTTTCTTGTTTTATCACTAGTTTAGTCTATAAAAGAAAACTACAAAAAAATGGAATTGAGGGTGCCTCATATGCTTCATCTTTTTAATGTCTTTCATGAAAATGATGGAAAGGAAAATTGTGCTCATGTGCTAGTAGAAGAATGCATTAAAATGTTTGGCACTAAATCTTTGAATGATGAACATGATTGCAATGTTGTTAGTATGAAATCTTTGAATATCAATAGTACTAATGATGATTGCACTAGTCATGATGAAAATGTCTGTTATAAGCATGTCAACTTTTGTGGAGTACACAGAGTTTGCAAGTACACACAAAATAGGATATAGTTCTTGATTTTGATCTAGAGGAAACTTATATGTATTGTGCGGTGAATTGCATTGAAAACCCTTATATTGCCAATTACATAAAGACAAGAAAACAAATAGAAGATGAAGAGAATACTAATGAAAGGGAAGAGACTTCCCAATATTCTCCTATTATTTCTTATAATAATCAGGTAACAAGGAGGAGCCTTCTATTCAACCAATCTCATTAATAAGGAGCTCCAAAAAGAGGATTAAACCCACACATGATGCGAAAAAGAAAAAGAAAAATAAAAAGAAAAGAAAGAGAAGCAAAGGTAAAAACGCATCCCTCCCAAATGATGTTGCTCCTACTACTCATTGTGATGATAATAGTTGCTATACTATTGGTGCTATCCATACTATTAATGATATGAAAAGGCCCAAGGTTGGGGATGCTATGTTTGATGAGAATGACATGTTTGAGAATTTATTTGCTTCAATTAATGTTTGTACCAAGCTTGGGGATGCTATGTTTAATGAAGATGATATTTTTAGTCCCCCAAGTTTTGATATGCAAATTTATTATGATGATAGCATGCCTCCTACTTATGATGATTAGTGTGATGACACTTATGCTATAAAAAGTAGTGATGATTATATTTATAAAACTTGTCATGATTATGATTACCCTTTTTCTGAACATTCATCTTTTAATGTGGAAATAATTTATAGTATTCGAGTTTCTTATGATACTCCCACTATTATTCATGAGAAGAAATTCGCTTATGTGGAGAGTAATAAAATCTCTATGCTTGTAGATCATGAAAAGAATGCTTTTATGTGATAGTTATATTGTTAAATTCATTCATGATGCTACTGAAAATTATTATGAGGGAGGAATATATGCTTGTAGGAATTGCAATAATATCAAGTTTTCTCTCTATGTGCTTAAAGTTTTAAAGTTATGCTTGTTTTGCCTTCCTATGCTAGTTGATTATTGTTTCAATAAGTTGTTTTCTCACAAAATCCCTATGCATAGGAAGTGGGTCAGGCTTAAATGTGCTAGTCATATTCTTCATGATGCTCCCGTTATGTTTCAATTCTTATCTTTTATGTGAGCATAATTGTCATCATCATGCCTAGCTGAAAAGGCATTAAAGAAAAGCGCTTGTTGGGAGACAACCCAATATTTACCTTTACTGTTTTTGTGTATTCACATGATTATGATACTGTAGTAATCATGTTTTGTAGCTTTTGTTTCAATAAAGTGCCAAGTAAGACTCTTAGGATAACTTACGGTGATAGTTGTGTCGATCCTGCTGAAAATCAGAAACTTTTGCGCCCAGTAATTTAGTTTTGATAATTCACAGAAACGTTGTTTTGATCTGATTCTTTTTGCTCTGGATTGGTACACAAATTGCTCAGGTTTTCCTAATTTGGTAGAATTTTTGGATTTACAGAAGTATGGAAAGTTACCAGATTACTACAGACTGTTCTGTTTTTGACAGATTCTGTTTTCTATGTCTTGTTTGCTTATTTTGATGAATCTATGAGTAGTATCGGAGGGTATGAACCATAGAGAAGTTGGAATACAGTAGATATTACAGCAATATGAATTTAGAATGAGTTCACAACAGTACCTAAGTGGTGATTTATTTTCTTATACTAACGGAGCTTACGAGTTTTCTGTTAAGTTTTGTGTTGTGAAGTTTTCAAGTTTTGGGTAAAGATTCGATGTACTATGGAATAAGGAGGGGCAAGAGCCTAAGCTTGGGGATGCCCAAGGCACCCCAAGGTAATATTCAAGGAAAACCAAGAGCCTAAGCTTGGGGATGCCCCGGATGGCATCCCCACTTTCGTCTTCATTCATCGGTAACTTTACTTGGAGTTATATTTTTAGTCACCACATGATATGTGTTTTGCTTGGAGCGTCATTTTATTTTATAGTTTTTCTTGCTGTTTGAATAATATCCCAAGATCTGAAATTCTTAAATGTTAGAGAGTCTTCACATAGTTGCACAACTATTCGACTACTCATTGATCTTCACTTATATATTTTGGAGTAGTTTGTCATTTGCTCTAGTGCTTCACTTATATCTTTTAGAGCACGACGGTGGTTTTATTTTGAAGAAATAGATGAACTCTCATGCTTCACTTATATTATTTTGAGAGTCTTTTAGCACAGCATGCTAATTTGCTTAGTTTATGAATTTAGTCCTAATATGACGGGCATCCAAGAGGGACATAATAAAAACTTTCATATAAAGTGCATTGAATACTATGAGAAGTTTGATTCCTTATGATTGTTTTGAGATATGAAGATGGTGATATTAGAGTCGTGCTAGTTGAGTAATAGAGAAATTTAGAAATACTTGTCTTGAGCTTTGCAAGTCCCGTAGCATGCATGTATGGTAACCGTTGTGTGACAAATTTGAAGCATGAGGTGTTCTTTGATTGCTTTCCTTCTAAGCGGCGGTCGGGGATGAGCGATGGTCTTTCCTACCAATCTATCCCCCTAGGAGCATGCGCGTAGTGCTTTGGGTTTGATGACTTGTAGATTTTTTCAACAAGTATGTGATTTCTTTATGACTAATGTTGAGTCTGTGGATTATACGCACTCTCATCCCTCCATCATTGCTAGCCTCTTCGGTACCGTGCATTGCCCTTTCTCACCTCGACAGTTGGTGCAAAATTCGCCGGTACATCCAAATCCCATCATATGATACGCTCTATCACATATAAGCCTCCTTATATCTTCGTCAAAACAGCCACCATACCTACCTATTATGGCATTTCCATAGCCATTCCGAGATATATTGCCATGCAACTTTCCACCGTTCCGTTTATTATGACACGCTCCATCATTGTCATATCGCCTTGCATGATCATGTAGTTGACATCGTATTTGTCGCAAGGCCACCATGCATAATCTTTCATACATGTCAGTCTTGATTCATTGCCCATACTGATACACCGCCGGAGGCACCCATATATAGTCATATTTTGTTCTAGTGTGATGATCATCATTATTAGAGCATTGTCCCATGTGAGGAAATAAAAAAAAGAGAAAGGCCTAATAAAAAAAGAGAAAGGCCAAATAAAAAAAGAAAGGCCAAAAAAATAGAAAGGCCAAATAAAAAAAAGAGAAGGCCAAAAAAATGAGAGAAAAAGAGAGAAGGGGCAATGATACTATCCTTTTTCCACACTTGTGCTTCAAAGTAGCACCATGATCTTCATGATAGAGAGTCTCTTATTTTGTCACTTTCATATACTAGTGGGAATTTTTTATTATAGAACTTGGCTTGTATATTCCAACAATGGGCTTCCTCAAATGCCCTAGGTCTTCGTGATCAAGCAAGTTGGATGCACGCCCGCTTAGTTTCTTTTGTTGAGCTTTCATACATTTATTGCTCTAGTGCATCTGTTGCATGGCAATCCCTACTGCTCGCATTGACATCAATTGATGGGCATCTCCATAGCCCGTTGATTAGCCGCGTCAAGTGAGACTTTCTCCCTTTTTGTCTTCTCGACACATCCTCCATCCTCATATTCTACTACACCCATAGTGTTATGTCCATGGCTCACGCTCATGTATTGCGTGAAAGTTGAAAAGGTTTGAGAATACTAAAGTATGAAACAATTGCTTGGCTTGTCATCGGGGTTGTGCATGATGGGAGCATTTTGTGCGATGAAAATGAAGCATGGCCAAATTATATGATTTTGTAGGGATGAGCTTTCTTTGGCTACGTTTTTTTGAGAAGACATAATTGCTTGATTAGTATGCTTGAAGTATTATTGTTTTTATGTCAATATTAAAATTTTGTCTTGAATCTTATGGATCTGAATATTCTTGCCACAATAAAGAAAATTACATTGATAAATATGTTAGGTAGCATTCCACATCAAAAATTCTATTTTTTCATTTACCTACTCGAGGACGAGCATGAATTAAGCTTGGGGATGCTTGATACGTCTCCAACGTATCTATAATTTTTTATTGTTCCATGCTATTGTATTATCCACCTAGGATGTTTTACATGCATTTATATGTTGTTTTATGATTTTTGGGACTAACCTATTAACCTAGAGCCGAGTGCCACTTTCTGTTTTTTCCTTGTTTTTGAGTTTTACAGAAAATGAATACCAAACGGAGTCAATTGACGTGCAATTTTTTGACGAGTTTTTATGGACCAAAAGAAGCCCCCGGAGTAAAAGAGTTGGGCCAGAAGAGTCCCGGGCCATCCACGAGGGTGGAGGGTGCGCCCTACCCCCTGGGCGCGCCCGCCTACCTCGTGGACGACTCGGAGACCCCCCTGGCATCAGACCTACGCCAAAAATTCCTATAAATACAGAAACCTCCAGAAAATAACCTAGATCGGGAGTTCCACCGCCGGAAGCCTCTGTAGCCACCAAAAACAAATCGGGACCCTATTCCGGCAACCTGTCGGAGGGGGGATCCCTCACCGGTGGCCATCTTCATCACCCCGGCGCTCTCCATGACGAGGAGGGAGTAGTTCACCCTCAGGGCTGAGGATATGTACCAGTAGCTATGTGTTTGACCTCTCTCTCTCGTGTTCCTGATTTGGCACGATCTTGATGTATCGCGAGCTTTGCTATCATAGTTGGATCTTATGATGTCCATCCCCCTCTACTCTCTTGTAATGGATTGTGTTTTCCCTTCGAAGTTATCTTATCGGATTGAGTCTTTAAGGATTTGAGAACACTTGATGTATGTCTTGCATGGGATACCCGTGGTGACAATGGGGTATTCTATTGATTCACTTGATGTATGTTTTGGTGATCAACTTGCGGGTTCAGTGACCTTGTGAACTTATGCATAGGGGTTGGCACACGTTTTCGTCTTGACTCTCCGGTAGAAACTTTGGGGCACTCTTTGAAGTTCTTTGTGTTGGTTGAATAGATGAATCTGAGATTGTGTGATGCATATCGTATAATCATACCCATGGATACTTGAGGTGACATTGGAGTATCTTGGTGACATTAGGGTTTTGGTTGATTTGTATCTTAAGGTGTTATTCTAGTACGAACTCTATGATAGATCGAATGGAAATAATAGCTTCATGTTATTTTACTACGCACTCTTGAATAGATCGATCAGAAAGGATAACTTTGAGGTGGTTTCGTACCCTATGATAATCTCTTCGTTTGTTCTCCGCTATTAGTGACTTTGGAGTGACTCTTTGTTGCATGGTGAGGGATAGTTATATGATCCAGTTATGTTATTATTGTTGAGAGAACTTGCACTAGTGAAATATGCACCCTAGGCCTTGTTTCCTAGCATCGCAATACCGTTTACGCTGACTTTTATCGGTTGTTACCTTGCTGTTTTTATAATTTCAGATTACAAAAACCTATATCTACCATCCATATTGCACTTGTATCACCATCTCTTCACTGAACTAGTGCACCTATACAATTTACCATTGTATTGGGTGTGTTGGGGACACAAGAGACTCTTTGTTGTTTGGTTGCAGGGTTGTTTGAGAGAGACCATCTTCATCCTACGCCTCCCACGGATTGATAAACCTTAGGTCATCCACTTGAGGGAAATTTGCTACTGTCCTACAAACCTCTACACTTGGAGGCCCAACAACGTCTACAAGAAGAAGGTTGTGTAGTAGACATCACGTGCATAGAAAGTAAACTAGCTACAACTATTTTTTGGGTTTTTATAAAGTTTTTCGAACACACAAGAAGAAGGCAAGAAAAAATAAATCTATGCATGGATGATACAATGAAAAAGTGTGAACACCGACTAATGGAATAAGTGAACATGAATATAATGTCGGTGAGAAACACATACTCCCCCAAGCTTAGGCTTTTGGCCTAACTTGGTAGTCAATCAGTAGCCTGGATAGTAGTTGGCGTGGTAGCTCACGGAGGCTCTCGGTGCGGATGCCTCGGCCTGCCATGCTGCCTCCACTGCTGCGTTGTGAGCTCGGGCCTCGCTCTCAAGAACAAAATATCTTCATTTGCTGTGATAGTCAAAAAGAGCAGGCGCAGGCAAATATGTGTCCACAACAGATTGTTGGTTAAACAATGATTATAAGTTAAGTTATCAATCTTTCCTTTAAGGATCTTATGCTCCTTTAAGGAGTCAAAATCTAAATACTGCGTGGGTAGGATAGGGTCAAAGGGCAAAGGTGAAACACCCAACCCTCGTGCTAGACGTGTGGCATAAATTCCACCATAGAAATAGCCACTGCTAGCATTATGCTAAAGTCTGCATGCAACAATCGCTCCAAGATTATAATTCCTTTCACCAGTTAGAGCGGTGCGTATGACGCTCAAGTCTGGAGCACAAAGTGTACTACAGTCTTGCTTGCCTACTATACATTTCCCGTTAAATAATGCAAAGTACTGAATTGCAGGAAAATGATTGCTCTTTATTCTACCTTGTGTCACTCCCCTCGTCTCACCATCGCAAAGACTAGTCAAGAATGATTGGTATTCATCCCTTGGCGGTTCGTCAAGCGAACCCCGAAATGGGAGTTTGCAGTGGTGAGCAAAACTCTCTAGTGAAATGGTAAATGGATTATCATAAAGCATAAACGACACCCTAGACTCACGGGGAAGTAATTTAAATCCTTTGACAAATGATTCAGTGAGAAGGTGGTGTTGCTCGCAATTATCTGAAATGTAGGGACTGAGACCGGCATTGTGAACATATTGCTCAAATTCCTCCTTAATGCCCACACACATCATATACTCATCACAAGGCCATAAGCATGCTTTGGTGGCGGTATCTCGAGTGGAACTTTCACTTGGCTCAACATATGACCGGCAAGCGGAGCTATAACTAGAAGATGCCCCCGAGGATCGCCTCCTCGAAGAACTCCTTCCAAACAAGTTCATCATGTTCGCGTACAATTTTCTGAAAATTTTTGGGTGACAAAAATTTGTCAACATAACTTCAATAAATTGATAGCAACTACTCACAGGGATGCATAGAGACCATAACAAGCATTCAAACTACCTAGAACTCTAAGAATTCATCATGCAAGCTCATCTACAGCAGCACCAAGAGTAGCTAATTATTCAAAGTATAAACCAATAAAACAAAAACTAATTGGACAGACGGTGGAGTCACATACCAAGCAACAATCCCCCGAAATAGTTTCGGAAATGGAGCTTCAAGCAAAGAGATCGAAATCCGCGGGTTTAAGGGCAAGAACACGGGAGAGAGAGCAATGGAGATTTTTTTCTGGAGGTAAGTGATGAAGTGTGTTGAAGGGATAAGTGTGGGGGCCCACGTGGGGACCACAACCCACCAGGGCGCGCCTGGGGGTCCTGGCGCGCCCAGGTGGGTTGTGCCCACCTGGTGCACCCCCCTCTGATATTATTTGCACCAGAAATTTAGAAATATTCAGAAAAAATCGTATCACATTTTCAGAGCATTCTGAGAACTTTTATTTTTGGGTCATTTTTTATTGCACGAGAAATTCAGAAAACAGACAAAACATGGCATTTTATTTTATTTAACAAATAAAACAGAAAAAAAAGTAGGGACAAAAGGTAGTCCTTACTAAATTCATCAACTTCATACCTCTGAAAAATGACCCAGTAATAAGGTTGATCAGGTCTTATTAACAACCACTTTCGATTAGCATGAAACCAAAGAACTTTCGTAAATCACTAAGTTACCTCAATGGAGATATGCATTTCCCCAACAATAAGCATTTCATATTCCTTTTTAACAATAGGTAGAGGTATTTGAAAACTTCCAATAGTGATTGTCGGATATTTTTCAATAACATTAATACCATTCACTTGGAATTGTTTCTTCGGAAAGTGCACCGTCTGCTCATTACCATTAATATGAAAAGTGACCTTGCTTTTATTGCAATCAATAACAGCCCCTGCAGGATTCAACAAGGGTCAACCAAGGATAATCGACACGTTGTGGTCCTCGGGCATCTCAAGTATAACAAAGTCAGTCAAAATAGTAACATTAGCAACAACAACGGGCACATCCTCACATATACCGGTAGGTATGGCAGTTGATTTGTCAGCCATTTGCAAAGATATTTTAGTAGGTGTGAGTATATTTAAGTCAAGTCTTTTATACTAAGAGAAATGCATAACTCCAACACCAGCTCCTAAATCACAGAAAGCAGTTTTCACATAATTCTTTTTGATAGAGCAAGGTCTAGTTGGTATTCCCGGATCTCCAAGTTTTTTAGGTACTCCGTCTTTAAAAGTATAGTTAGCAAGCATAGTGGAGATTTTAGCTTCCGGTGTTTTTCTCTTATTAGTGATGATGTCTTTCATATACTTTGCATAAAGAGGCATTTTTAAGATATCAGTGAAGCGAGTACGCAAAAAGACTGGCCTCGGCATTTCTGCAAAGCGTTCAAATTCTTTATTATCTTTCTTTTTAGTTGACTTGGGTGGAAAAGGCATAGGTTTTTGAACCCACGGTTCTCTTTCTTTACCGTGTTTTCTAGCAATGAAGTCTCTTTTGTCATATCTTTTATTCTTAGGTTGTGGGTTATCAAGATCAACAGGTGGTTCTATCTCAACATCATTGTCTGGTTCTTTTTCGTTATTTGGTTGAGAGTCTGCATGAACCTCATCATTATCTTTTTCATTATCAGAAGGTGAGTGTTCATTACCAGACTGAGTTTCAGCATCTGAGATAGAAGTTTCATTATCATTCTTAGGATGTCTTTCTATTTCAGGTTCACTAGAAGTATGCATAATCCTATCATTTTTATTTTTCTTTTTAGAAGGACTAGGTGCATCAGTGTTAACTCTGTGTGAATCTTGGTCAATTCTCTTTGAGATTTAGCAACTTGTTCTAATTGAGTTTGAACCATAGAAGCATGCTTTCCAACACCTCTAACATCATTTTAGATTCCAAATAACAAGTCACTCAAGTGAGCAATCATATCAGAATTATATTTCAACTGTTTCATAACATTTGCATTGAAGTGATCTAGTTTTCTAATATAGTTTTCAAACTCATAAAGGCATTGGCTAGGATGCATATTGTGAGGATTGTCATTATCTTTAAACTTCATTAGAGAATTTACCTCTACCCCCTTAGGCATTGGTGGTGTATTAAGCCCATGTATTTCTTCAATAGGAGGTAAATTTTTAACATCCTCAGTTTTAATACCTTTTTGCTTCATAGATTTCTTTGCCTGTTGCATATCTTCAGGACTGAGATATAATATACCCCCCTTCTTTGGAGTGGGGTTAGCCGGTGGTTCCGGAAGAGTCCAATCATCATAATTTTTCAATATGTTATTCAATAATTCTTCAGCTTGTCCAACAGTTCGTTCCCTGAAAACACAACCAGCATAACTATCTAGGAAGTCCTAAGAAGCATCGGTTAGTCCATTATAGAAGATATCAAATATTTCATTTTTGTTATGAGGATGATCAGGCAAAGCGTTAAGTAATTGGCAAAGCGTCCCCCAAGCTTGTGGGAGACTCTTTTCTTTAGCTTCAAAAAAGTTAAATATTTCCTATAAGGCAGCTTGTTTCGTATGAGTAGGAAATATTTTTCATAGAGGTAATAAATCATATCCTGGGGACTACGCACACAACCAGGAGCAAGAGTATTGTACAAAGCTTTAGCATCACCCTTTAATGAGAAAGAAAATAATTTGAGAATAAAGTAATTGCGAGTTTTCTCATCATGAGTAAAAAAGGTGGCTATGTCATTCAACTTAGTAAGATGTGACACAACAGTTTCAGTTTCATAACAATGGAAAGAATCAGATTCAATCAAAGTAATTAACTCTAGGTCGACAAAGAATTCATAATCCTTATCATCAATAAAGATAGGTGAAGTAGCAAACTTAGGATCATATTTCATTCTAGCATTCAGAGATTTATCTTTATACTTGCATAATAATTTTTCTAGATCATATCTATCTCTGCAAGCAAGAATATCTCTGGTTGGTTGTTCACTCATAACATAACCTTCCGGTACCTTAGGCAATTCATATCTAGGAAGGCTACTTCTAGCAAGTGTTTCAGGATTTTCAGTTTCAAGCTCATCATTAGATTCAACAACATCATGTTGTATTACTCTAGCCATTTGTTTATCAAGAAAGTCACCAAGTGGCACATCATCATCACTAAGAAACGTACTAGCATCATCATAAGCATTATCCGTAGCAGAAGTAGCATCATCAATAACTTGCGACATATCAGAATTAATAGCATGTGGTGGTGTTGCAAGTTTACCTATAACAGAAGGTGAATCTAAAGCACAACTGGATGGCAGTTTCTTACCTCCCCTCGTACTAGAGGGAAATATCTTAATTAGTCTTACCATCCTTAAGATTCTTCATAGTGATAAATTGATAATAATCCCAAGTGACTCAATAAATATAGCTATGGTCCTCGGCAACGGCGCCAGAAAAAGGTCTTGATAACCCACAAGTATAGGGGATCGCAATAGTTTTCGAGGGTAGAGTATTCAACCCAAATTTATAGATTCGACACAAGGGGAGCCAGAGAATATTTGAAGGTATTACCAGCTGTGTTATCAATTCAACCACACCTAGAGATTAATTATCTGCAGCAAAGTGATCAGTAGCAAAGTAGTTTGATAGTTTTGATAGTAGTGACAGCAGCAACAGTAACAGTAACAGTGATAGCAGTACGTTTGTAGCAAGTGTAATAGTGATGATAGCAGTAGTATCTTAGCAAGAACAATATCAGATAAATTCATAGGCATTGGATCGGTGACCTGTTGGTTGATATTCATCATGAGACAGTTATAACCTAGGGCGATACGGCACTAGCTCCAGTTCATCAATATAATGTAGGCATGTATTCCGTAAATAGTCATACGTACTTATGGAAATAACTTGCATGACATCTTTTGTCCTACCCTCCCGTGGCAGCGCGGTCCATATTGGAAAGCAAGGGATATTAAGGCCTCCTTTTAATAGAGAACCGGAACAACACATTAACACATACTGAATATATGAACTCCTCAAACTACGGTCATCACCGGGAGTGGTCCCGACTATTGTCACTCTGGGGTTGCGGGATAATAACACGTAGTAGGTGACTATAACTTGCAAGATCGGATCTAGAACATGGATATAATGATGATAACATAAACGGTTCAGATCTGAGTTCATGGCACCCGGGCCCAAAGTGAAAGGCATTAAGCCTGGCAAAGTCATATCAACATCAATCTAAGATCATAGTGGATACTAGGGATCAAGCCATAACAAAACTAACTCGATTACATGATGAATCTCATCCAACTCCTCACCGACCAGCGAGCTTACGAACGAATTACTCACGCCCGGTGGGGAGCATTATGGAATTGGCGATGGAGAAGGGTTGGTGATGACGAAGAACGAAGATCCCACTCTCCGGAGCACCAAACGGACTCCAGATCTGGCCTCCCGATGAAGAACAGGAGGTGACGGCGGCTCCGTCTCGTGGATCACGATAATTCTTTCTCCCGGATTTTCTTCTAGAAAAATAGGATTTTATAGCATCAGTTTCAGGGTCTACGGGGCCACGAGGTGGGGACAACCCACCTGGGCACACCAGGAGAGGGGGCGCGCCCTGGTGGGTTGTGCCCACCCAAGTGCCCCTCTCCAGTGGGTCCTGGCTCCAGAAATTCTTATTTATTACATAAAAATCCTCGCAAAGTTTCGTTCCATTCCGAGAACTTTTATTTTTGCACAAAAACAACACAATGGTAGTTCTGCAGAAAACAGCGTCAGTCCAGGGTTAGTTTCATTCAAATCATGCAAATTAAAGTCCAAAACAAGAGGAAAAGCGTTAGGAAAAGTAGATATGTTGGATATGTATCACAGCACACCTACCCGCCGCCACCAGCGTCTTCATCGGCGCTGCTGCCCCACACAGCAGGCGCGCCGGCATTGGGCGTGCTGACGTCCTCCCGGGCGATTGCACCCTCTGCCCCGGCGCCGTCCGCCCTCATCCTCACCCCGGAGCAGATGACCGCCGCAATCCTAGAATTACGGCAGGCCGTGGCGGGCATTAGGGCCTTCCTCGCTGGGCCCTATGCGCCCCAGCCACATCCCCAGCAGCCAGCGCCTCCGCCGCCACACCAACAACTGCTACCCCCGCCGCCGCCGCCCTCGGACGCGACCACGGCGTCGGTCATCTTGTACCAGTATGGGATGCCCTACGACGGGACTGCGATGACCTTGCTTCCATCAGCGCCGTCACCGTCCCAGGGCTGTCCCCATCTAGTAGATCAAGTTTCTGTCGTTGCCGTCATCGCTTCCGGCTTGGATCGCTACCCGCCACGTGTCAGCGGCGGTGAGGCTGCAGGCTGCTGCGCATGGCCTCCTAGCACGTCGGCGTGTGCGGGAGATGCATGGTCTACAACTGCCGCTCCTCCCAGTTGCGCTTCGCTGCGCAAAGGACCTCGATCTCATTCGCTGCGTCGGGGATCTTGGGCATGTTGTTTTCCCCACGGATAGCGAGCTCAAAGTCTGCGGTTGGGGGGCGCACCCCTCCCCGCCATTCTCCATCAAAAGGCCTCCACTCTTCTCTGTGCGGTGTAGACCAACAGCCGTCCGGTGGGGAGAAGGCATGGTGTCACCGATAGGAGCGCACCACGTAGCACCAGCGCATTGCACCGCCGGCCGCCGCGAGGACGCCTCTGCTGGTCACTCTTGCGACCACTTCCAGGTGGCCATACAGATGCACTCCTTTTGTCCAGATGTTGTCCATGGGATCCAGGTGGTTGTACATGTGCACGTCCGACGTGCGGATGGTGTCCACTTTATGTTCAGGTGTCCAAAAAAAGCGTCCCAGTTCATTTCAGGTTGAGAGTAATAAAACAAGCCGAGATGTAAAAGGCTTGTTTTTAGGTGTTAGGTTTGTGTTGCGTTGAGTCATGGTTATATGTTGGCTAGGTTGCAGCTAGAGGACAAGCTGCATGTCCAGGTGGGGTGTAGTGTTAGAAATGGGCCTAATGGGCTTGGGCTGGCGGTATAGCCCGTTAGTCTTAGTGTTAATTAGAGCTAAGGGTCGCTTTTTTAGGGGTCAAGTAAACCACTCTATTTAAGGGGAGGAGATGTATCAATCTAGTCAAGCAAGAATTAAGAAGGAAATTACCTTCCCTCATGCCCGGCCGTGGGCAAAAAGGCCCCCGGCCGGCCCTCTCGTGCCCTCCTTCTAGCAACACCATAACACCTTTACTTTATATCAAGAAATTATGAATGATATAGCACCCGCTGAAATAGAAGAAATACATGCCACTATTAAACTTGCTAATAGAGACACCATCACACCACTTGGGATTGTTAGAGGTGTCGAAGTCTTGTGTGGGAAAATAAAATACCCTGCTGATTTTCTTGTTCTTGGTTCCCCACAAGATGACTTTTGTCCCATTATCTTTGGTAGACCTTTATTGAACACCGTTAATGCTAAAATAGATTGTGAGAAACAAACAATCGGTGTTAGTTTTGGTGATGAGTCCATTGAGTATAATTTTATCAAGTTTAGTAGAAAGCTTCATGAAAAAGAATTGCCTAGTAAGGATGAAATCATTGTTCTGGCTTCTATTGATGTGTCCCTACTGATCCACTAGAACAATATCTGCTAGACTTTGAACAACGTCCTCTGCTTAAACACAATTTGCCGATTGAAACTTTAGGATGTCCTTCTCCACCTAAAGGTGATCCTGTGTTTCCATTAAAACAATTGCCAAACACTTTGAAATATGCTTATCTTGATGAAAAGAAGATATATCCTGTTATTATTAGTGCTAACTTTCCAGAACATGAAGAAGAAAGATTATTGAATGTTCTAAGAAAGCACCGAGCTGCTATTTGATATACTCTTGATGATTTAAAGGGCATTAGTCCCACTCTATGTCAGCACAAGATTAATATGGAACCTGATGCTAAACCCGTTGTTGATCACCAACGTCGGTTAAATCCGAAAATGAAGGAAGTGGTAAGAACGGAAATATTAAAACTTCTGGAAGCAGGTATAATCTATCCTATAGCTGATAGTAGATGGGTAAGTCCTGTTCATTCTGTCCCTAAGAAAGGAGGTATTACTGTTGTTCCTAATGATAAGAATGAACTTATTTCACAAAGAATTGTTATAGGCTGTAGAATGGTAGTTGATTTTGCAAAATTAAACAAAGCAACTAGAAAAGATCATTACCGTCTGCCTTTTATCGATCAAATACTAGAGATATTATCTAAGCACACACATTTTTGCTTCCTTGAGGGATACTCTGGTTTTTCACAAATACATGTTTTGCAACATGATCAAGAAAAGACCACTTTCACTTGTCCCTTTGGAACTTATGCTTATAGACGTATGCCTTTTGGTTTATGCAATGCACCTGCTACCGTTCAAAGATGTATGACTGCTATATTCTCTGACTTTTGTGGAAAGGTTGTTGAGGTTTTCATGGATGACTTCCCTGTTTATGGGAAGTCTTTTGATGATTGCTTAAGAAATCTTGATAGAGTTTTGCAGAGATGCGAGCAAACAAATCTTGTCTTGAATTTGGAGAAGTGCCACTTTATGGTTAATGAAGGTATTGTTTTGTGCCATAAATTTTTTGAAAGAGGTATTGAAGTGGACAAAGCTAAGGTTGATGCAATTGAGAAAATGCCATGTCCTAAAGATATCAAAGGTATTCGTAGTTTCCTAGGTCATGCTGGTTTTTATAGGAGATTTATTAAAGACTTCTCTAAAAAAATTAGGCCTCTTACAAATCTTTTGCAAAAGGATGTTCATTTTGTTTTTGATGATGATTGTTAGGAGGCTTTAAAACACTCAAGAAAGCCTTAATTTCTGCACGTGTTGTTCAATTACCTGATTGGAACTTGCCTTTTGAAATTATGTGTGATGCTAGTGATTATGATGTTGGTGCTATTCTAGCACAAAGAGTTGATAAGAAACTGAATGTTATTCATTTTGCTAGTAAAATTCTAGACAGTGCTCAATGAAATTATGCAACTACTGAAAAAGAATTCCTAGCAGTGTTGTTTGCTTGTGATAAATTTAGATCTTACATTGTTGATTCAAAAGTAATTGTTCACACCGACCATGTTGCTTGATGACCTAGACTTATTTGATGGGTTCTCTTGCTACAAGAATTTGATTTACATATAACTGATAGAAAAGGAGTTGAGAACCCAGTAGCTGATAACTTGTCTAGGCTTGAAAATGTGCTTGATGACCCACTACCTATTGATGATAGTTTTCCTAATGAGCAGTTAGCTGCAATAAATGTTTCTCATAACACTCCTTGATATGCTGACTATGCTAATTACATTGTTGCTAAATATTTACCACCTAGCTTTACATACCAACAAAAGAAAAAAAATTCTTCTATGATTTAAGACATTACTTTTGGGATGACCCACATCTTTATAAAGAAGGAGTAGATGGTATTATTAGACGTTGTGTACCTGAGCATGAACAGGGACAAATCCTACTGAAATGTCACTCCGAAGCTTATGGAGGGCATCATGCTGGAGACAGAACTGCTCACAAGGTATTGCAATCCGGATTTTATTGGCCTACTCTCTTCAAGGATGCTCGTAAGTTCGTCTTATCTTGTGATGAATATCAAAGAATAGGTAATACCGGTAAGCATCAAGAAATGCCTATGAATTATTCACTTGTTGTTGAACCATTTGATGTTTGGGGATTTGATTACATGGGACCTTTTCCTTCCTCTAATGGGTATACACATATTTTGGTTGCTGTTGATTATGTAAATAAGTGGGTAGAAGCTATTCCAACCAGTAGTGCTGATCACAACACCTCTATTAAAATGCTTAGGGAAGTTATTTTCCCAAGGTTTGGAGTCCCTAGATATTTAATGACTGATGGTGGTTCACACTTTATTCATGGTGCTTTCCGTAAAATGCTTGCCAAGTATGATGTTAACCATAGAATTGCATCACCCTATCATCCTCAGTCTAGTGGTCAAGTTGAACTTAGAAATATAGAAATAAAATTAATTTTGCAAAAGACTGTCAATAGGTCCCAGAAGAATTGGTCTAAGAAATTATATGTTGCACTTTGGACTTATAGAACAGCATTGATGACCCACAAGAATAGGGGATCAATTGTAGATCTTTTCGATAAGTAAGAGTGTCGAACCCAACGAGGAGCGGAAGGAAATGACAAGTGGTTTTTAGTAAGGTAATTTCTGGAAGTGCTGGAATTGTAAGTAGCAGAGTAGTTTCATAGCAAGATAATTTGTAATGAGCAAGTAACGATAGTAGTAACAAAAGTGCAGCAAGGTAGCCAATCCTTTTGAGGCAAAGGACAGGCCAAAATGGGCTCTTATGATAAGCAAAGCGTTCTTGAGGGTACACAGGAATTTCATCTAGTCACTTTCGTCATGTTGGTTTAATTCGTGTTCGGTACTTTGATAATTTGATATGCGGGTTGACCGGTGCTTAGGTGTTGTTCTTACTTGAAAAAACCTCCTACTTATGATTAACCCTCCCGCAGGCATCCGGAACTAAGTGAAAAGTATTAAGAATAAATTCTAACCATAGCTTTAATCTTTTGGATTCAATCGGTCCCTTACGGAATAGCGTATAATCTGGGGTTTAAGCTTCCGTCACTCTAGCAACCCATCATCTAATTGCTACTCCACAATGCATTCGCTTAGGCCCAAATATGGTGAAGTGTCATGTAGTCAACGTTCACATGACACCACTAAGGGAATCACAACATACATACTATCAAAATATCAAACACATATCAAATTCACATGATTACTTGCAACATAATTTCTCCCGTGACCTCAAGAACAAAAGTAACTACTCACAAACGATAAACATGCTCATGACCAGAGGGGTATTAAATAGCATATTGGATCTAAACCTATAATCTTCCACCAAATAAACTATATAGTAATCAACTACAAGATTAATCAACACTACTAGTCGCCCACAAGCACCAATCTATAGTTCCGGTAACAAGATTGAACACAAGAGATGAACTAGGGTTCGAGATGAGATGGTGTTGTTGAAGATGTTGATGGAGATTGCCCTCCCCAAGACGGGAGAGTTGTTTGTGATGATGATGACGATGATTTCCCCCTCCGGGAGGGAAGTTCCCCCGGCGGAATCACTCCGCCGGAGGTCAAAAGTGCTCCTGCACAAGTTCCGCCTCGAGGCGGCGACGCTCCATCCCGAGAATCCTCTCCTTATTTTTTCTAGGTCAAAATGACCTATATACCAGAAGATGGGCACCGGAGGTGTGCCTGAGTGAGCACAACCCACCAGGGCGTGCCTGGGCTCCCTAGCGCGCCCAGGTGGGTTGTGCCCACCTGGTGGGCCCCCTCTGGTAGTTATTTGCTCCAATAATTCTTAAATATTCCATAAAAAATCACCCTCTTTGTGTGCAGAATAGGTGGCCTGACGTAGCTTTTCCAGGTCCAGATAACCAGTCGCTAGAATTCTCCCTCTTTGTGTGTTCCTTGCATATTATGATAGAAAAGGCATAAAAATTACTCCAAAATGCATTATTATGGATAAAAACATTATAAATAACAATAATAAAACATGATGCAAATGGATGTATCAACTCCCCCAAGCTTAGACCTCGCTTGTCCTCAAGAGAAAATCGAAATCGAAAAACATGTCCACATGCTATGACAGAGAGGTGTCGATAAAAACAAAATACGGATATAGAAGCATCATGTTGATTATTATAACAGCAACAAAATTGAACATAAAACTCTTATCATGAACTTTTATCAAAAACTTTCTATCATATACTTCTCATGAATAAGTAACAATTCATCACATAATTGAAGTATAAAGAAAAAGTCTATAAAAAATCAACAAACTATGTTCTCAGTCAACTTTGTAACTACAATTCATCATCTTTTCGGGAAGGGTCACGTATCAGAGCCTTTAGGCAAGTCCACATACTCAACCATCAACCATAAAACACTCACCTCATACACATGAGCAAAACGTTTCAACCGGACACATAGAAAGATAGGGGCTTATTGTTTCGCCTCCCAACATACTCACCTCGAGGGTGATGTCAACAATAATAACTCATGCTATCTATATTCAACTGGACATATGTGCCTAGACTTTTCCTCACCACATGATGCTTGCCAAAGGAGAAAAATAAAAGGGAATAGGAAGAATACTTGCATAAAAGTAAATACATGAAAAGTAAAAGGAAGGCCCTTCGCAGAGGGAAGCAGAGGTTTCCATGCGCTTATTTGTTTGTATGCTCAATCCCTTAGTGCAAAAGAACGTCATGTTACATTGCCCCTTGTGATAGCGACCTTTATTATGCAGTCTGTCGCTTTTATTCTTCACCATCACAAGTTCGTGCAACGCTCAATTTTCTCTTACACTAAATGATCTCACACTTTTAGAAGCAATTTTTATTGCCTTTTTGCACCAGTGAGAACTTACTTGGAGTTTCGTGGCATTTGGACTCCGTTTGATAATGATTTCCTATGATGTAAAAAACATGAAAAAAGCAGCAACTCGCACTTGGCACTATGTCAATAGGTTAGTACCAAAAAATGATATAAGATGACTATAAAATGATTATAAAACATCCAACATTGATAATAAAATAGCATGGAACAATCAAAAATTATAGATACGTTGGAGACGTATCAATGATTACGGATAAAAACATTATAAATAACAGTAAGCAAACATGATGTAAAATGGGCGTATCAAGCATATAAAAATCCTATGGGTATGTCTCCTTATAAAATGGTATATGGAAAAGCTTGTTATTTGCCTGGTGAATTAGAACATAAAGCATATTGGACAATCAAAGAACTCAACTATCACTGGTGCGCATCGGTCCTAAACAAACGGTTTTTTATCACTTTCCGCAATGGCATTTGGAACCGTCGCCAAGTGAGTGTGTTCGATAGGGTGTCCTTCCCACACGACCCAGAAATCGTGAGGGATAGGCCCTCATGGGACCCAGGCTGGGGCAGTGTGCGATCGGGCGAGGCATCGAAACCCAGTCATTTCCGTAGGTATGTACATCCCACACGGTAATCCGAGAAAATCATTTCCGTAGGTATGTACATCCCACACGATGAATCCGAGAAAATCATTTCCGTAGGTATGTACACTCCGCACGGTAATCCGAGAAAATCATTTCCGTATGTATGTACATCCCACACGGTGAATCCTAGAAAGACATTTCCGTTCGTATGTATATCACACACGGTCAATCCAAGGAATACGTTTCCGTTCTTATGTACATCCCACACAGTCAATCCAGAGAAAACGTTTCTGTTCGGACGTAATTCCCGCACAGTTTTATGTGTAGGCTCGTGTGTGAAAGGTTAACTATCACACACGGTCTTCCTTGGTTAACTGTTTGCTTTTATCAACTATATCACACACGATTTGATGAAGAAAACTGTGTGGCATTGGGCTATCCATCGCAACCGCTTTTACTGCTAGAACCATTTGCAAAGGTCCATGACACATTTAGCAGGTTTATTTGTTTACAATTAATAATTCCAGTATTACGCAAATTCACATTTCATATCGAACAACTGTTTGCCAATTTCATATCAGGCATGTAAATATATTATAACATCACAGTACGGTAGCTACATGAAAACAGCACAGTACAACATATAGCTAGTTAAACTTCATAAGAACAATATATTCATTTCCCTAATCGAGATCATCCAGGCTCGTCTTATCCACCTCTGCTTTCAGTTCAGTAAGAACCTGTTTTGCACGGGCCAACTGGGAAAGTGCCTCCTCCTTCGCCAACACCATGTTAGCAAAGTCTTTTTAAAAAAATCTGAGCTCATTCTCCACCTTCAACTTTTTATCCCGCATCTTGAAATATGCTTCAGCGTTGACAAGACTTTCTCTAAGCCTAGCTGTGTTCACTTCCTCATACATGCTCCAGAGCTTCGTTAGGCACATCTTCAAAGACCGTGGCCACCCTTGATCAACCCACTCCAAGTAAGAACACTTCCGTTCATCCTATAATATATAAAACTAGGTTAGTAACAATTGTAGGGGAAATGGGTTTATAAGAACATAGAAAATCACCAATGCTTATTTTGAAAAACTGAAGAATGTTAATTATGACATATCTTCTCAAAAAGATCAATGTGCAAATGAAATAATTGGTACTGAGACAACAACCAAATTCTGGAACATCAGAAGCTATAATTAACTACAATGACCCTACAAGTTCTTACTCATGTAAAATAAATAACAAATTGAACATTTTATGAGGAAGGTAAATATAACTACAACAACATAGCGACAGTGTTTGTATGACAACAAATTGATACTAACAGGTGTGTACATGCACAAATTTAGTAACATAGAACTAATAGCCCTAAGGCCGTCCACTATGTATGCCAAAACTGGTGTAAAGACAAATGTTGCTACATCTCCCACCGGTGCCCTGAACTAGCGAGCCGATGCAGCGGAAAAAAAAATCAGGGACCCGGACTCCAGAGCACGTAGTTGCACCGATGCCCAGTTCCTTCGTGCCATAAAGATTTAGTATTTTACTGCTCGGCTGCTCGGAAGTGTGCACCAAAGTTGGCTGCACAAACTTCTTAAGCGGTGATAAATAATTTTCTAATGACACCGCTGATGAGATGGCAACAATTTAAGATACTAGGTGTTGACACCAGATTTTAGCACGGTCAAGAACTTAATTAATATGGCCTCAAATGGAGAAGTGATCTACATAAAAAAGTTTCGTATTGTCGATATGAACATCTTTGAAGTATGGCCCATCGCCATCCGATCTCATCTAGAAGGCCGAAGTTGTGTTCGAAATACTGAGATTTTATATTCAAAATACTATTCGGCTGATTATGCCCCCAAGACCGCCTCGTATGGAAAAATCATCTACACGGGTTATCTTCGTCTCGTCGAAACGATCGATTTTTATATAAAAATCTTTCCAATCCGAGTTTGTATGCAAAAGTTAGAGCCATCGGACTGCAGCTCTGTCAAGAGGCAAAAAATGGCGCGCCCCACAAGACGCCATGTCTGATGGGTATAGCGAGTATAGCCTGTTTTGCACGAGGTAGCGCGAATAATAGCCTGTTTTACACGAGCGATTTGACCCTCAAGATGACCTCTGGTCAAAAAACGTTCAACATGAAAGTTGTTAGTCTCGTTGAATCGGTGAAGATTGCTTTTGGACTCGTTTCCATTAGAGGTTGTTTACCACCACAAAAAAGACCCGCAAGGTGCAGCCAGTTTAAACCAAACAGTTTTGGAAAGTTCGGATAAAACCAATCCAAATTTGACTAGGGTTTTGGACGTGAATCCAAGCCTTTTCCTTGCACGGCAAGTCCAGCCGCCTCTTATATACCTAAGGGGTGACGGCCGATTGAACAACACACAATCGATCAAATCATATACCACTTTTATCTTTTATCTTTTCTCCTTAACCCTAGTTCTTCTTCTTTCTCGTTCTTCGCTCGTTCTTGTTGTTGCAGGGTGGCGATCGACGAGGCCCTAGGGGAGATCAGGTCGACCTAGGGTAGCCCATAGCTGCCGCACGCCCTGACGGGGTCCCTCCCGGGCGTGTGGGGTTTCGGGTCTTCAAAAGCGCCCGCCGGATTGCCTGTGCACCGTGCTTCCGGGCGGGTCTCCTTCGACGTGAGGTGCGGTGCATCACCCTCGGCGTTGGAGGTACACGGTGACGTGTTCGTGTGCGAACACACTTTTTGGTGACTCCGCTAGGGACGAAGCTTTGAACGGTCTCCGGTCTGTTCTTGCTATGAAGAGATCGTCATCTAGGGTTTGCAATCTACAAAGGTAATATGAATACCCAATTCACATATGTAGATGCAATTAATGCATAGGTTGTTGCTAGATCATATAATGAGCATAATGTATCGTCTAGCCCTAGCTTTATCAATCATGCATCTAATTATGTGCAAGGGACGATGCAACAAAATCTCCATGATTCTACTACATATAATTTTACCAACATGCAACATATGTATCCCAACTCCCGTGCATCGGCAACCCCACAAATTTATATGCCGATGAGTAACATGATGATTTTGGTTAATCAAGTTGAGACACCCTATGTAGGAACTTCCAATGGTATGCAACAAAATGTTTCAAGTTTTTATTCATCGGCAAATAGCTTGCAGTACGTTAATCCAAACGTGCCGGTGGATAGGGGAATTGGGCATGTTACTACTAGTTATTTGGCCAATCACCCTAAAACATCATATGCTACTAATTTTTTGGCACCATACGCAACTGTTGATGCTCATAATTCGGCTCCGCACTTTCATGGTCATGGCCGAATAAGTGAGACTTCTGCAGGAGCACAAATGCCTTCACCTACTACCGTGGCATATCATGTTCCCCCTACACAATTACAGAATTTTGGCAACATCTCATTGCCTAAAGATTCTAAAAGCATTGGGGGCAACCATATCCAGACTGGGTGGTTGAGAACAAGCTTACATTCTCTTGGGATTTGTGCAACTCCATTCGACAGGAACTAATACAAGGCGGGAAGCCTCATGATTTTGCTGCAGTAAAAGCTAGAGTTGTGCAAATGATGCAGTCTCCCAGTGTTGTACCATCCAGTGTACCACCTAGACAATTGCAAAGTTTCGGCACCTCATTGCCGAAAGAGTCTCAATGTATTGGGGGGCAATCTCAATAGGAGTGGATGGAAATTGAGATGAAAATGTTCAAAGCTTGCCAAGCTGAGATGTGGGCTAGAATTAGACAAGAGCGAGAAGCCTTGCAAATTCAAAAAGATAAAGTTATTGATTCAGGTAACAAAGAAAATTCGGTTATTGGAAAAGCCGATTCAAATAGTATATATTCTGAGTCCGTCAAATCCAAAGAGGCAAGCATTATTGAGAAAGGGCACGGAAAGCATAGTAAGGAAGTCATGCTTGATTTTTCTGAAGTTAATGGAACCTACTTCCTACCCTATGAGTTTTGTTCCATCGAAATTGACGAGCTTCAAGGAAAAAACAAGTAGCTGAACAAAGTTCGGTTGAAAAAGATCTTCAAATTTATGATGCACGGAATCAAGAAGAAAATTGTGAAGCGGTGTTGGGAAGCCATCCAAAACCAAAGCACGATATTATTCATGCCATGCAATCATCATGCCCTCCGAACATATTTGAAGGGGTATGTCTGGCCAGTAATTTACCTATTTTCAGATTTGGTCACAACTTTATTGTTGATGCATCTATTAGAAAAATTCTCATAAGTAATTTTCAAAGACCAATGAAGAAGGGAAATTTACGTGTTAGCAATAAAATTGTTACTAAGCATATGGGTCAATATATTGTACCATTCAAAGAGACCGATAGTGACTTATTACTGCAGCCAAAGCTTTTCCCATTGCTTTATTTAAAGTTCATATCTAATTGGGTAGCTTTGCTTGCTTCATACTGGGCTTACGCATGGTCTCAATTAAGACATGTATGTTCTAACTACTTTGATTTCAGAAATTTAAAGCCAATGTTAAAATCTTTTGAGAAAACCGATGCTAGTATAGTTTCTTATTTAAAGGTGTCAAATCTGAACCATTCGTTTGCTTAACTCCAAAGTCGTTCTCACAACAAGATCGGCTAGAAAATAAAAGGTATACCTTCGATTCAAACATGTGTCACCAAATCTTTGATTTGTTATTGAATAATAATTACATTAGAATTCTTAATCACCATGTCAAGCCATCTATCCAAGGACGAATGTACTGTAAGTTGCATGATTCGTTCAAGCATAGTTTTGAGGATTGCAGCATGTTTCGTCAAATAGTTAAATCGGCCATTGATAAAGGATGATCAAAATTTGTTGAGACAACAACAGATGACGAGTCTATTCCAATTGGTCCTGATGGCAAAAGGTTTTTGCATCGACTGCTTCAAGCCGATCCATTTAAAGAGAAGGTAAAAACTATAGGTGGTGGGATCAAGCTTTCAAGTAATCAAGTTGTTGAAGAGCACAATGAACATAATCTTGAGGGCGAGAATTCCATTGAAGCTACAATGAAGACGCCAAGGACTGGGGGCAACAAGGAAATCCAATGATCAATGAAAGCAAACCAAAAGAAAACAAAGGCCGAAATAAGCGCAAGTGCAAGAGATCAAAAATCACCTTCGTTGAACTCTTGGATAAATATCAAAAGAAGAGTGAAGAGAAGAATACTTGTCGGCCAAATCATGCAAAGAAACCAGGATCACCCCCAAGGTGCAAATATGAGGATTGGTATTGGCAAAGTGAGAATTTTAATGCAACATATTCATATCCTGATTTTGAGCCGCCAATGCCAATGCCGTGGATGCCTCCCTATGCTCATATGGATCCATATCCATCATGGGACAGGTATGATACAAGGGCACATTCTCCATCTTATTTTAGACCATCTCACCAATATTATGCAGCTCCGAGAAGATCAACATTTGAACAATCACATGTTAAAGACCGTTTCAATCACAAGGAATCGGTCCAGAGCTCAAGGAAGAAGAAAGAGGTGGTCAAGCAAGTTTACCGTGTTAAAAGAGATGGTCGTAAGAGTGCAACTTCAGATTTGATCTCAAATGAAAAAGAGCCAATTAATGTGTTGACATTGGCTACTAAAGACAATGAGGCAAAACAACAAATTATTGAGAGTCGAAGTGCCAAACCTGAAGAAAAGAAGTTGAAAGTGCACAAGGCTGAAAAGGAATTGCCATTGGTCAAAACAGAATCACAGCCGAGGTGCCTGCTCGGCTTATCCTATTGGCAAAAGAAGAAATTAGAAAAACTTAGTGCACAAGAACTTGAAGAAAGGAACATGGCATGGGTTCCCAAAGGAAGTGCTCAAAATAAGAATTATGTGCAAGCTTCGATTACAAGAACTACGGCAAAGGTGAAGAAGGAAAAGAGTGAAAACTATGAAGGACCAAGCCGAAGGTTTCAACATCTTTAGTCTACACATTATCCATATTCTTCAACTATGCCATTAACGCCTATGTCATGGAATTCTTCATCACGTATGATTGGTAACCCTCAATGGGCTTATTTTAATCCATGGAAGCAATATAAATTCTTATGTCATGAAAGGGTATTACCAAGTCACTATACATTTGATTAGCTACAAGTTTGTTGCTGATCCTAAGGGCCGAAATACTTGATTTGTCATTTCATTTGTTTATTTCGGCTATATGTGTTTTGAATGAAGTTTACATGGTAATGGCCAATATTTATCTATCGTCCTAAGAGTATGTCAATGCATGGCCGGTGTAGTATTCTAACATCGTCCTTAGTTTGATTGGTGAGCGAGAAAAGGAAAAGCAAGGATCGGAGGAAGTTCATTCTTGATGATCTGCAAAATCCTAGCGAAAGGGTGAATAATATGATTTGAAGGATGGCTTTGAGATACATATCTATGGAACCTTATCATCGGATGGTTATATAAGTTTAGAAGTTTTCACCCAGATTGCATCAAGAGGTTCAAACAAGCAACGACCGATACATGAATATCGTCCTAAGCAAAGACATGGCTGATAAATAACTATCGCCCTTAGCATAAACATGGCTGATACATAATTATCGCCCAGAGAAATATAAATGACCGAAGGAGTGTTTACATCGTCCTTAGAACAAATACATTGCAAATTATTTTTTGGCACGCAAGTTTTGCCCCAAAAAAGGAGGGCATGTGTCGACACCAGATTTTGGCACGGTCAAGAACTTAATTAATATGGCCTCAAATGGAGAAGTGATCTACATAAAAAAGTTTCGTATTGTCGGTATGAACATCTTTGAAGTTTAGGACATCGCCATCCGATCTCATCTCGAAGGCCGAAGTTGTGTTCAAAATACTGAGATTTTATATTCAGAACAATATTCGGCTCATTACGCCCCCAAGACCGCCTCATATAGAAAAATGATCTACACGGATTATCTTCGTCTCGTCGAAATGATTGCTTTTGATATAAAAATCGTTCCAATCCGAATTCATATGCAAAAGTTAGAGCCATTGGAATGCAGCACTGTGAAGAGGCAGAAAATGGCACGCCCACAAGACGCCACGTCTGATGGGTAGCGCGAGTATAGCCTGTTTTGCGCGAGGTAGCGCGAATAATAACCTGTTTTACACGCGCGATTTGACCCTCAAGACGACCTCTGATAAAAAAACGTTCAACATGAAAGCTGTTCGCCTCGTCGAATTGGTCAAGATTGCTTTTGGACTCGTTTCTATCCAAGGTCGTTTACCACCACAAAAAAGACCTGCGAGGTGCAGACAGTTTAAACCAAACAGTTTTGCAAAGTTCGGATAAAACCAATCCGAATTTGACTAGGGTTTTGGACGTGAATCCAAGCTTTTTCCTTGCACGGCAAGTCCAGCCGCCTCTTATATACCTAAGGGGTGACGGCCGATTGAACAACACACAATCGATCAAATCATATACCACTTTTATCATTTATCTTTTCTCCTTAACCCTAGTTCTTCTTCTTTCTCGTTCTTCGCTCATTCTTATTGTTACAGGGTGGCGATCGACGAGGCCCTTGGGGTGATCAGGTCCACCTAGGGCAGCCCATAGCTGCCGCACGCCCTGACGGGGTTCCTCCCGGGCATGTGGGGTTTCGGGTCTTCAAAAGCGCCCGCCGGATTGCCTGCACACCGCGCTTCCGGATGGGTCTCGTTCGACGTGAGCTGCGGTGCATCACCCTCGGCGTTGGAGGTACACGGTGACGTGTTCGTGTGCGAACACTAGGTACAAACTATGACACTGTCTTAGGATGCGTTTGGTTGAAGGTGTGGTATGAATGGGTTGGGACCGTGAAAGTGTCTGAATCACATCTAACAAATGATTTGTAACAACGGAAGAGGGTCTAACCTTCTCTGCACATGCCAGAAACTTCCTCCTGGTGTCCACAGAATCAAATGCAAGTAGCTTCACGCATGGAGATTGATGGTGACAACGAGCAGATAGATCTTCAGCCACCCCGCTCCATTCGTTGCCACTGAGGGTCTTAGGGAGCTATAAGAGGAAGAAACGACTCAAATCGACCTCCGGGTGAAAATCCTTCATTCCAAGTCATAGCCCGGAGAGAGAAGAGAGGCATACCCGGGTGGTGAAGGAGTAGTCGCCAGAGGAGGAACCACTGGAGATGTCTTTGAAGAAGACCATGGCCACCCCGGCGGTAGGATGCGAGACGGCGAGAGCGAGGAAGCGGCTATAGCTTAGCAAGGAAGGAAGGAAGGAGGAAAGATGGGAAATGTGACTTGTGGTCGGAGAGAAAAGGGGTGGGGAAGGGGGCGGGGGTAGATATTTTGGCAGTAGGCCAAAATTTTGGAAAAGTGGAGGGAAACTTTGCGCGCGGTGCCGCCGGACCATTCACTTTGAATGATTGTGTGCATGCATCGCAAACGATTCTTCTGGTTTACGCGCATGGGATGAGTTTGATAATTCAAATTTTGGTCTCAAGGCATGGGCACATACACTTTGAACGCGCGCGGTGCCGCTGGACCATTCACTTTGAACGATTGTGTGCATCGCAAACGATTCTTCTGCTTTACGCGCATGGGATGAGTTTGATAAGTCAAATTTTGGTGGAAATTTCCCCGAGTACGTCATTGCATAATTTAACATCGCTTGCTAATTTGGGCACACAAAAGAGTGTACAGCAGATAGACCACACTTACTGAATCGAGCAATTTTAGTAATTACACAGAGCCTGTTGACCTAAACATTGCTCTAACAAAAGACCAACATTAAAAACAAAGCCTAAGTATGCATAATTAAAAATCCGCCGCCGCGCTGGCCTATGCATCGCCAGTGTGAGATGAGACGTCGATGACTTGTCCTGGCGACATGCCGTCGTTGGTGGACTCCGCGTCCCCCCTGCTGAAGTCGACCGCGTCCTCGTCCTTGGTGCCGCCCTCAAGGTTGTAGTACTCGTAGTAGTGGTTGCACCAGAGCTCGCGTTGGTACTCCACCGCCGATTCCTCGACGGACAGACTCTTCTCTACCTCGACCTCGGCCACGTGCAACTCCTCCTCCCGGCGATCTCCGCTGCCTCCTGCATCTCCAGCTCCCGCTCGGCGACCTCATGAGGAATCAGGTGCTCCATGGCCACCGCCGCCTTTTCATACGTGTGTTGCATGCTGGAGTCCGAGGTGGCCTGGAATATCTTTGCGTGTGCATCCTGGATCTTGGCGTGGATGGCCTCGAGCCGGGCCAAGGCGACATTGGCAGCACGGACGGCAGCTCGAGCGCTCTCGGCGTTTGCAGCCGCCGTCGCAGTAGCAGCTGCAGCCGTCTCGGCTGCTGCAGCTTCCCTGTCGGCTGCCGCAGACAGCCTCTCAGCGGAAGCGGCCGCGCTAAGTGCGGATGCGGCGGCACTCTCGGCGTAGGCGACCGCGCTCTCGGCGCAGGCGGCGGCGCTCGGGGGGGACGCGGCCATTGTACGGGCCTTCACGAAGCGTTTCCACGGCGTCATCTTTGCAAGAAGGGGTGCGGGAATGGGGATCGGGATACAAGGTTTCGGGGGTTGCCGGCACTAGAGCAGACGAGCCGGCGAAGCTTAAGGAGGGAGACGTAAATAGACCCAGATATTTTCATCGCAAACGGTTCCTAGAAAACAAATGTGTGTGATGTTGTAGATATTTTTTATTAGCTGTGAAAGGCGAATTTGGAATAAAGTGCCAACGGATGGTGTTTTAAATGAACGAGAAATTTCGTAGTACTAATACAACTGTCATGTCAAATTTTCGAAAATTTCAGGGGTCATTTGACCTTCTAAGACATTTAAGTGATTTTCTAGCCATTTAATGACCGTAATTGAAATTTGAACTACATGTACATGCAACAGCTAACCATAACGGTTTGAAAACTCATATTTCGTGTACCTGTGTGCGATTTAATTCCATATGCAGTAAATTGGAATGAATTTTCAAACATATTGGTCTAACGGCTATGACACAATTAAGCATGGAGTGACATGGCATTTTAATTCCAAAAAATTAAAAAAATCAGAAACACATGAAACCTTGGTTGATGTAATGTCATGCCACCAAGATGATGCGGTAAAAAAATTGGCATGTTTGACCAAAGTTTGGACACACACCCCTCACAAACCGGAGCACCTCACTAGAAGGCTCGTGGTTCCGAGAGGGAACAATTCATGTTTGATGACGAACGGGAGACAACTTCCTCTTACGGCCTTCAAAATGTTTTCTACGTCTAACGTGCACTACAACAACTGTAATGTGAAATTTTTGAAAATTCTAGGGGTCATTTACCTTTTAAAGGAATTTAAGTGATTTTCTAGCCATTTAATGACCGTAATTCAAATTTGAACTACATCTACATGCAACGCGTAACCGAAACGGTTTGAAAAATCATATTTCTGTACTTGTGTGCGAGTTAATTCCATGTGCAGTAAACTAGAAGGAATTTTCAAACATATTTGTATCACGACATGGACACATATGCATGAATACGTATGCATGGAGTGGCATGGCATTTTAATTCCCCAAAAAACACATGAAACCTTGGTTGATGTAATGTCATGCCACCCAGATGACGTGGTAAAGAAATTGGCATGTTTGACGAAAGTTTGGACACACACCCCTCACAAACCGGAGCAACTCGCTAGAAGGTTCGTGGTTCCAAGAGGGAAAATGCATGTTCGATGACGAACGGGAGATAGCTTCCTCTTACGGCCTTGAAATTTTTCAATGTCTAACGTGCACTACTACAACTATAATGTGAAATTTTGGAAAATTCTAGCGGTCATTTGACCTTTCAAAGACATTTAAGTGTTTTTCCAACCATTTAATGACCGTAATTCAAATTTGAACTACATCTACATGCAACGTCTAACCAAAACGGTTTGAAAAATCATATCTGTGAACTTGTGTGCGAGTTAATTCCATGCGCAGTAAATTAGAAGGAATTTTCAAACATATTGGTCTCACGACATGGACACATGCATACGTATGCATGGAGTGACATGGCAGTTTAATTCAAAAAAATAGAAAAATGATCAGAAACACATGAAACCTTGGTTGATGTAATGTCATTCCACGAAGATAATGTGGTAAAGAAATTGGCATGTTTGACGAACGTTTGGACACACGCCCCTCACAAACCGGAGCAACTCGCTAGAAGGTTCATGCTTCCGAGAGGGAACAATGCATGTTTGATGATGAACGGGAGATAGCTTCCTCTTACGGCCTTCAAATTTTTTCCTACGTTTAGCGTGCACTAATACAACTGTCATGTGAAAATTTGGTAAATTTCAGGGGTTATTTAACCTTCTAAAGAAATTTAAGTGATTTTCTAACCATTTAATGACTGTAATTCAAATTTGAACTACATCTACATGCAACGCCTAACCAAAACGGTTTGAAAAATCATATTTTTGTGTACTTGTGTGCGAGTTAATTCCATGTGCAGTAAGTTCGAAAGAATTTTCAAAGATATTGGTGTCAAGGCATGGGCACATGCATGGAGTGCATGCCATGGCATTTTAATTCGAAAAAATTAAAAAATGATCAGAAAACACGAAACCTTGCTTGATTTAATGTCATGCCACCAAGATGATGTGGTAAAGAAATTGGCATGTTTGACGAAAGTTTGGACACACCCCTCACAAGCCGGAGCAACTCGCTAGAAGGTTCGTGGTTCCAAGATGGAACAATGCATGTTTGATGACGAACAGGAGATAGCTTCCTCGTACAGCCTTGAAAAAATTTCAACGTCTAACGTGCACTACTACAACTGTAATGTGAAATTTTGGAAAATTCTAGGGGTCCTTTGACCTTTCAAAGACATTTAAGTGATTTTCTAACCATTTAATGACCGTAATTCAAATTTGAACTACATCTACATGCAACGCCTAACCCAAACGGTTTGAAAAAATCACATCTGTGTACTTGTGTGCGGGTTAATTCCATGTGCAGTAAATTAGAAGGAATTTTCAAACATATTGGTCTCACGACATGGACACATGCATACGTATGCATGGAGTGACATGGCATTTTAATTCAAAAAAATAGAAAAATGATCAGAAACACATGAAACCTTGGTTGATGTAATGTCATGCCACCAAGATGATGTGGTAAAGAAATTGGCATGTTTGACGAACGTTTGGACACACGCCTTCACAAACCGGAGCAACTCGCTAGAAGGTTCATGCTTCCGAGAGGGAACAATGCATGTTTGATGACGAACGGGTGATAGCTTCCTCTTACGGCCTTCAAATTTTTTCCTACGTTTAACGTGCACTAATACAACTGTCATGTGAAAATTTTGTAAATTTCAGGGGACATTTGACCTTCTAAAGACATTTAAGTGATTTTCTAACCATTTAATGACCGTAATTCAAATTTGAACTACATCTACATGCAACGCCTAACCATAACGGTTTGAAAATTCATATTTTTGTGTACTTGTGTGCGAGTTAATTCCATGTGCAGTAAATTCGAAAGAATTTTCAAACATATTGGTGTCAAGGCATGGGCACATGCATGGAGTGCATGCCATGGCATTTTAATTTGAAAAAAATAAAAAATGATCAGAAAAACATGAAACCTTGCCTTATTTAATGTCAGGCCACCAAGATGATGTGGTAAATAAATTGGCATGTTTGACGAAAGTTTGGACACACCCCTCACAAGCCAGAGCAACTAGCTAGAAGGTTCGTGGTTCCGAGATGGAAAAGTGCATGTTTGATGACGAACGGGAGATAGCTTCCTCTTATGGCCTTGAAATTTTTTCAACGTCTAACATGCACTAGTACAACTGTAATGTGAAATTTTCAAAAATTCTAGGGGTCCTTTGACCTTTCAAAGAAATTTAAGTGTTTTTCGAACCATTTAACGACCGTAATTCAAATTTGAACTACATCTACATGCAACACCTAACCAAAACGATTTGAAAAATCATATATGTGTACTTGTGTGCGGGTTAATTCCATGTGCAGTAAATTAGAAGGAATTTTCAAACATATTGGTCTCACGACATGGACACATGCATACGTATGCATGGAGTGACATGGCATTTTAATTCAAAAAATATAGAAAAATGATCAGAAACACATGAAACCTTGGTTGATGTAATGTCATGCCACCAAGATGATGTGGTAAAGAAATTGGCATGTTTGACGAACGTTTGGACACACGCCCCTCACAAACCGGAGCAACTCGCTAGAAGGTTCGTGCTTCCGAGAGGGAACAATGCATGTTTGATGACGAACGGGAGATAGCTTCCTCTTACGGCCTTCAAATTTTTTCCTACGTTTAACGTGCACTAATACAACTGTCATGTGAAAATTTGGTAAATTTCAGGGGTCATTTAACCTTCTAAAGACATTTAAGTGATTTTCTAAACATTTAATGACTGTAATTCAAATTTCAACTACATCTACATGCAACGCCTAACCAAAACGGTTTGAAAAATCATATTTTTGTGTACTTATGTGCGAGTTAATTCCATGTGCAGTAAGTTCGAAAGAATTTTCAAAGATATTGGTGTCAAGGCATGGGCACATGCATGGAGTGCATGCCATGGCATTTTAATTCGAAAAAATTAAAAAATGATCAGAAAACACGAAACCTTGCTTGATTTAATGTCATGCCACCAAGATGATGTGGTAAAGAAATTGGCATGTTTGACGAAAGTTTGGACACACCCCTCACAAGCCGGAGCAACTCGCTAGAAGGTTCGTGGTTCCAAGATGGAACAATGCATGTTTGATGATGAACAGGAGATAGCTTCCTCTTACAGCCTTGAAAATTTTTCAACGTCTAACGTGCACTACTACAACTGTAATGTGAAATTTTGGAAAATTCTAGGGGTCCTTTGACCTTTTAAAGACATTTAAGTTATTTTCTAACCATTTAATGACCGTAATTCAAATTTGAACTACATCTACATGCAACGCCTAACCCAAACGGTTTGAAAAAATCATATCTGTGTACTTGTGTGCGGGTTAATTCCATGTGCAGTAAATTAGAAGGAATTTTCAAACATATTGGTCTCACGACATGGACAGATGCATACGTATGCATGGAGTGACATGGCATTTTAATTCAAAAAAATAGAAAAATGATCAGAAACACATGAAACCTTGGTTGATGTAATGTCATGCCACCAAGATGATGTGGTAAAGAAATTGGCATGTTTGACGAACGTTTGGACACACGCCTTCACAAACCGGAGCAACTCGCTAGAAGGTTCATGCTTCCGAGAGGGAACAATGCATGTTTGATGATGAACGGGAGATAGCTTCCTCTTACGGCCTTCAAATCTTTTCCTATGTTTAACGTGCACTAATACAACTGTCATGTGAAAATTTTGTAAATTTCAGGGGCCATTTGACCTTCTAAAGACATTTAAGTGATTTTCTAACCATTTAATGACCGTAATTCAAATTTGAACTACATCTACATGCAACGCCTAACCAAAACGGTTTGAAAAATCATATTTTTGTGTACTTGTGTGCGAGTTAATTCCATGTGCAGTAAATTCAAAGGAATTTTCAAACATATTGGTGTCAAGGCATGGGCACATGCATGGAGTGCATGCCATCGCATTTTAATTCCAAAAAAATAAAAAATGATCAGAAAAACATGAAACCTTGCTTGATTTAATGTCATGCCACCAAGATGATGTGGTAAAATAATTGGCATGTTTGACGAAAGTTTGGACACACACCCCTCACAAACCAGAGCAACTCACTAGAAGGTTCGTGGTTCCGAGAGGGAACAATGCATGTTTGTTGACGGATGGGAGATAGCTTCCTCTTACGGCCTTCAATTTTTTTCCTACGTTTAACGTGCACTAATACAACTGTCATGTGAAAAATTAGAAATTTTCAGGGGTCATTTGACCTTTTAAAGACATTTAAGTTATTTTCTAACCATTTAATGACCGTAATTCAAATTTGAACTACATCTACATGCAACGCCTAACCAAAACGGTTTGAAAATCATATTTTTATGTACTTTTGTGCGAGTTAAAAATCGTCAGACGATGTAAATATCTGGTGTTCAAAAAAGAAAATGTAAAGATCTGGCAAGACAACCGGCCCCCACACGGTTGGCACTCTATCTCGCGGCTCGAGGTATGGTAGGTGATTGGCGGAGATCATTAATCAGACACGGTTCTGTATTGGAAACCATCAGCTATTATGTTCACACATGGATTTGTTGCGGGAATTGTGTGTAATTCAAACTACAATACTCGTAAATTCCGGCGACTGGCGTGTGTACTGTCCCTGCCGATCTAGATTCCGGCTGTTAATAAATACTACCTTGCTCACGTCGTCCCGCCTGCATTCTCATCTACATCCTCCCCTCTATCGCCCTTTCTCTCTCTTTCTCAAATCTCTGCCATGGCGCCGCCAGTCTGCCCAGCGCCAACGAGGAGTCGCCGCCCCCCGAGGACGCTCACTCGATTAGCAGCGACGAGGACCCCAATGCGCCGCCTGATGAGGTTGCGCCGGACCCCCCAACTTTGGATTGGTTTTGGGGCCAGTACAATCTTTGTCTGTGGAAGTCGCTGCCGCCGGCTGAGAAAGCCAGGAAAGTGGCGTTCAAGAAGGAGATGGCGGAGGAGGAAGCCAGGTACCAGGCGGCCTGTGAAGCCCGTGATGCCGCCTGGACAAAGGAGGCGGCGGAGCTTTGGGGGCGGGCGCGTCATCGTGCCGAGGAGGTGTACGAAGACGGGTACTTCGCGAGGAAGGTCATAGGCGCTGGGCACCTCGTCGCTGTGTGGAGGTGGGCCGATAAGCTCCAGCGTGCCACCGACGAGGAGCTTCGGTGGGTGCCCAACGAAATGGCAAGATCGGGCGCGCGTGTCCGCCAGCAAGAGGCAGATCGGTACGTCAAGCGCTGTGAGGCGGAGGAGTCGGAGTACGGCCTCCGCACTGGGAAGACGCCGCGCACCAGGGAGCTGCTGGCGAGGGGCTGCCGGAATACTGGCCCCAGGAGGGATAATTAGTTTTAGTATTGTTCGTTTTCAATTTTATGCATCGTACCTAGTAGTTAAGTATCATCATGTATATGTGATGATATTCTGTGATGATCTAATGAAAAATTAATATATATATATATATATATATTATGAATTCCATTTTTTATCTGTTTTTTATACTAATTTGAATCTAGCTGTTATCATCCACATATATGGAATGGAAGCGTATATACACACATTGAAACAGAACATATAAGAATGGAAAACAGAGTACACACATTGAAACAGAGTAATACTATGATTGCTGTGAATACAAAGCTATCAACATCGAAACCACTTTTCAAAATAAAACGCGTCCTTGAGACCATGGCCAGCAGCCCTTGCCTAGGGTAGCTCTTGGCTCTGCCTGAACTCGTGCAGGCGTTCGTCCAAGCGGTCGACACGCTCGTGGTACATCTGGAGCGGGATCTCGAGCTCCAAGTTGGCTATTTCATCGGAGATCACTAGCTCAAGGATGCGACGGCCATGTTCCTCTACTGTACCTAGGTGGACACCTGGGCCAAGGAGGCGGTCGAGCCTACGGACTAGCGCGTTGGCATCCAGCGGGCCGCAGACAAGGCGAATGGCGGCACCCATGCGAACGGCGCGGCGGGCGTCCGGTGCAAGTACGGCACGGCCGGCCTCTGGCGCAAGTACGATGCTGATGGCCTCTGCCCACTCCTGGCGATGAATGGGGGTACTGACACGACGTGTATCCAGCTACGACGTCGTGTCGACAGCTGCTACATCTTGAGCACTGCGTTGGTTTTCCCTTGAAGAGGAAAGGGTGATGCAGCAAAGTAGCGTAAGTATTTCCCTCAGTTTTTGAGAACCAAGGTATCAATCCAGTAGGAGGCTACACACAAGTCCCACGTACCTACACAAACAAATAAATCCTCGCAACCAACGCGATAAGGGGTTGTCAATCCCTACACGGTCACTTACGAGAGTGAGATCTGATAGATATGATAGGATAATATTTTTGGTATTTTAGTGATAAAGATGCAAAGTAAAGTAAAAGCAAAATAAAAGGCAACGGAAATAGCTAAGTGTTGAAAGATTAATATGATGGAAAATAGACCCGGGGACATAGGTTTCAATAGTGGCTTCTCTCATGAGCATAAGTATTTTACAGTGGGTGAACAAATTACTGTTGAGAAATTGACAGAATTGAGCATAGTTATGAGAATATCTAGGTATGATCATGTATATAGGCATCACGTCCGAGACAAGTAGACTGACTCCTGCCTGCATCTACTACTATTACTCCACACATCGACCGCTATCCAGCATGCATCTAGAGTGTTAAGTTCATAAGAACAGAGTAACGCTTTAAGCAAGATGACATGATGTAGAGGGATAAATTCATGCAATGTGATAAAAAAACCATCTTGTTATCCTCGATGGCAACAATACAATACGTGCCTTGCTGCCCCTACTGTCACTGGGAAAGGACACCGCAAGATTGAACCCAAAGCTAAGCACTTCTCCCATTGCAAGAAAGATCAATCTAGTAGGCCAAACCAAACTGATAATTTGAAAAGACTTGCAAAGATAACCAATCATACATAAAAGAATTCAGAAGATTCAAATATTGTTCATAGATAAACTTGATCATAAACCCACAATTCATCGGTCTCAACAAACACACCGCAAAAGAAGATTACATCGAATAGATCTCCACGAGAGAGGGGGAGAACATTGTATTGAGATCCAAAAAGAGAGAGGAAGCCATCTAGCTAATAACTATGGACCCGAAGGTCTGAGGTAAACTCCTCACACTTCATCGGAGAGGCTATGGTGTTGATGTAGAAGCCCTCCGTGATGGATGCCCCCTCCGGCGGAGCTCTGGAACAGGCCCCAAGATGGGATCTCGTGGGTACAGAAGGTTGTGGCGGTGGAATTAGGTTTTTGGCTCCGTATCTGATCGTTTCGGGGTACGTAGGTATATATAGGAGGAAGGAGTACGTCGATGGAGCAACATGGGGCCCACGAGGGTGGAGGGCGCGCTCCCTACCTCGTGGCTTCCTGCTTGATTTCTTGACGTAGGGTCCAAGTCCTCTGGATCATGTTCGTTCTGAAAATCACGTTCCCGAAGGTTTCATTTCGTTTGGACTCCGTTTGATATTCTTTTTCTATGAAACTCTGAAATAGGCAAAAAACAGCAATTCTGGACCGGGCCTCCGGTTAATAGGTTAGTCCCAAAAATAATATAAAAGTGAATAATAAAGCCCAATAATGTCCAAGACAGAAGATAAGATAACATGGAGCAATCAAAAATTATAGATACGTTGGAGACGTATCAAGCATCCCCAAGCTTAATTCCTACTCGTCCTCGAGTAGGTAAATGATAAAAACAGAATTTTTGATGCGGAATGCTACTTGGCATAATTTCAATGTAATTCTTATTAATTGTGGTATGAATATTCAGATCTGAAAGATTCAAGATAAAAGTTGAATATTGACATAAAAATAATATGACTTCAAGCATACTAACTAAGCAATTATGTCCTCTCAAAATAACATGGCCAAAGAAAGTTCATCCCTACAAAATCATATAGTTTAGTCATGCTCCATTTTCGTCACACAAGAATTCTCTCATCATGCACAACCCCGATGACAAGCCAAGCAATTGTTTCATACTTTAGTAATCTCAAACTTTTTCAACCTTCACGCAATACATGAGCGTGAGCCATGGACATAGCACTATGGGTGGAACAGAATATGATGATGGGGGTTATGCGGAGAAGACAAAAAAGGAGAAAGTATCACATCAACGAGGCTAATCAATGACCTATGGAGATTCCCATCGATTGATGTTAATGCAAGGAGTAGGGATTGCCATGCAACGGATGCACCAGAGCTATAAATATATGAAAGCTCAACAAAAGAAACTAAGTGGGTGTGCATCCAACTTGCATGCTCACGAAGACCTAGGGCACTTGAGGAGGCCCATTGTTGGAATATACAAGCCAAGTTCTATAATGAAAAATTCCAACTAGTTATATGAAAGTGACAAAACAAGAGACTCTCTATCATGAAGATCATGGTGCTACTTTGAAGCACAAGTGTGGTAAAAGGATAGTAACATTGTCCCTTCTCTCTTTTTCTCTCATTTTTTTGGGCCTTCTCTTTTTTTTATGGCCTTTCTCTCTTTTTTTATTCCTCACTTGGTACAATGCTCTAGAAAATGATGATCATCACACTTCTATTTATTTACAACTCAATGATTACAACTCGATACTAGAACAAAGTATGACTCTATATGAATGCCTCTGGCGGTGTACCCGGATATGCAATGAACCAAGAGTGACATGTATGAAAGAATTACGAACAGTGGATTTGCCACAAATACTATGTCAACTACATGATCATGCAAAGCAATATGACAATGATGAACGTGTCATGATGAACGGAATGGTGGCTGTTTTGAGGAAGATATAAGGAGGTTTATGTGTGAAAGAGCATATCATATCACGGGGTTTGGATGCACTGGCGAAGTTTACACCAACTCTCAATGTGAGAAAGGGCAATGCACGGTACCGAAGAGGCTAGCAATGGTGGAAAGGTGAGAGTGCGTATAATCCATGGACTCAACATTAGTCATAAAGAACTCACATACTTATTGCAAAATTCTACAAGTCATCAAAAACCAAGCACTACGCGCATGCTCCTAGGGGGACAGATTGGTAGGAAAAGACCATCGCTCGTCCCCGACCGCCACTCATAAGGAGGACAATCAAAGAACACCTCATGTTTCAAATTTGTTACATAACATTTACCATACGTGCATGCTACGAGACTTGCAAACTTCAACACAAGTATTTCTCAAATTCACAACTACTAAACTAGCACAACCTTGATATCACTACCTCCATGTCTCAAAACAATCATCAAGTATCAATCTTCTCTTAGTATTCAACACACTCATAAGAAAGTTTTTACTATTCTTGAATACCTAGCATATTAGGATTATTTAAGCAAATTACCATGCTATTTAAGACTCTCAAAATAATCTAAGTGAAGCATGAGAGATCAATAGTTTCTATAAAATAAATCCACCACCGTGCTCTAAAAGATATAAGTGAAGTACTAGAGCAAACACTATATAACTCAAAAGATATAAGTGAAGCACATAGAGTATTCTAATAATTTCCGAATCATGTGTGTCTCTCTTAGAAAGGTGTGTACAGCGAGGATGATTTTGGTAAACTAAAAATCAAAGACTCAAATCATACAAGACGCTCCAAGCAAAACACATATCATGTGGTGAATAAAAATATAGCTCCAAGTAAAGTTACCGATGGAAGTAGACGAAAGAGGGGATGCCTTCCGGGGCATCCCCAAGCTTTGGCTTTTTGGTGTCCTTAGATTATCTTGGGGGTGCCATGGGCATCCCCAAGCTTAGGCTCTTGCCGCTCCTTATTCCATAATCCATCAAATCTTTCACCCAAAACATGAAAACTTCACAACACAAAACTCAGCAGAAAATCTCGTGAGCTCCGTTAGCGAAATAAAACAAAAGACCACTTCAAGGTACTGTAATGAACTCATTCTTTATTTATATTGGTGTTAAACCTACTGTATTCCAACTTCTGTATGGTTTATAAACTATTTTACTAGCCATAGATTGATCAAAATAAGCAAACAACACACGAAAAACAGAATCTGTCAAAAACAGAACAGTCTGTAGTAATCTATAACTAACGCAAACTTCTGGAAATCCAAAAAATCAGCCAAAATAGGACGGCCTAGACAATTTGTTTATTGATCATCAGCTATTGGAATCAATATTTTATCACGTTCTGGTGATTTTTAGCAATTATTTTCGTGAACAGAAAGTTTCTGGAATTTTCTGCAAGATCAAATAACTATCATCCAAGAAGATCTTATAGGTTTAACTTGGCACAAACACTAATTAAAACATAAAAACACATCTAACCAGTAGAACAAGTATTTATTCCTAAAAAAAGCAAAAAGCAAAAAAACTAAAAATAAAATTGGGTTTCCTCCCAACAAGCGCTATCATTTAACGCCCCTAGCTAGGCAAAAAGGCAAGGATAGATCTAGGTATTGCCATCTTTGGTAGGCAATTCTTAATTGAGGCATCCATCATCCTTGGGAGTTTCTTTCTTTTTATTAACTATCAAATTTTAGGCACAAGATCGAAAAATTCATTTGTAGCAAATGGTTCCTTAATGATAGCGAAAAGATTGGGATGAATACTTATAGATTTGAGATCCTCGGTTTCCTTACTAGAGGATTCACCCTTATTTTTAGGAACATACATAAGCTTGGCAATTTTAGTTGGAGGACTCGGAGTATTCTTTATGGAAGAAAAAGCGGTTCCCAAGTTGGTAATGATACCCTCAAGTTTATCGATTCTAGTGGAATCTTGATTTATTCTTTCATTAACTATGGGTTCCTTTTCCTTAATATTTTTCAAAGTGACTCCTAATTTGGATCCATATTGAGTAATTTGGTTGTGGATCTTTTTATCCAAATTTTCGATTAACTCTACAGTAGCAACTTTATTTTCAATAATTTCAAGTCTTTGCATTACATGTTCCAAAGTTAACATAGTTCCATTAACCAAAAGAGGTGGTGAGCCAAACAAATCTATCATAGCATTATAAGAGTCAAAAGTATGGTTACCCAAGAAATTCCTTCCGGTAATGGTGTCAAGAATATTTCTATACCAAGGATTAGCGCCTACATAAAAATTGCAGAGAAGAATGGAAGTAGATTGCTTCCTGGTAGATCTATTTTGAGCATTGCAAATTCTATACGAAGCGTCTTTTAGGTTTTCTCCCTCCCTTTGTTTAAAATTGAGAACTTCATTCTCGGGAGAAAACGGAGAAGATAAAGGACTAGTCATGACGACAAGGCAAGCAAGAAAGCGACGAACGGAAAGAGAGGGCGAATAAAATGGCAAGGGTGAAGTGGGGGAGAGGAAAACGAGAGGCAAATGGCAAATAATGTAATGCGGGAGATAAGGGTTTGTGATGGGTACTTGGTATGTTGACTTTTGCGTAGACTCCCCGGCAACGGCGCCAGAAATCCTTCTTGCTACCTCTTGAGCACTGCGTTGGTTTTTCCCTTAAAGAGGAAAGGGTGATGCAGCAAAGTAGCATAAGTATTTCCCTCAGTTTTTGAGAACCAAGGTATCAAAACAGTAGGAGGCTACACGCGAGTCCCTCGTACCTACACAAACAAGTAAATCCTCGCAACGAACGCGATAAGGGGTTTTCAATCCCTACACGGTCACTTACGAGTGTGAGATCTGATAGATATGATAGGATAATATTTTTGGTATTTTTGTGATAAAGATGCAAAGTAAAGTAAAAGCAAAATAAAAGGCAACGGAATTAGCTAAGTGTTGAAAGATTAATATGATGGAAAATAGACCCGGGGGCCATAGGTTTCACTAGTGGCTTCTCTCATGAGCATGAGTATTTTACGGTGGGTGAACAAATTACTGTTGAGCAATTGACAGAATTGAGCATAGTTATGAGAATATATAGGTATGATCATGTATATAGGCATCACGTCCGAGACAAGTAGACCGACTCCTGCCTGCATCTACTACTATTACTCCACACATCGACCGCTATCCAGCATGCATCTAGAGTATTAAGTTCATAAGAACAGAGTAACGCTTTAAGCAAGATGACATGATGTAGAGGGATAAATTCATGCAATATGATAAAAAAACCATCTTGTTATCCTCGATGGCAACAATACAATACGTGCCTTGCTGCCCCTACTGTCACTGGGAAAGGACACCGCAAGATTGAACCCAAAGCTAAGCACTTCTCCCATTGCAAGAAAGATCAATCTAGTAGGCCAAACCAAACTGATAATTTGAAAAGACTTGCAAAGATAACCAATCATACATAAAAGAATTCAGAAGATTCAAATATTGTTCATAGATAAACTTGATCATAAACCCACAATTCATCGGTCTCAAAAAACACACCGCAAAAGTAGATTACATCGAATAGATCTCCACGAGAGAGGGGGAGAACATTGTATTGAGATCCAAAAAGAGAGAGGAAGCCATCTAGCTAATAACTATGGACCCGAAGGTCTGAGGTAAACTACTCGCACTTCATCGGAGAGCCTGTGGTGTTGATGTAGAAGCCCTCCGTGATGGATGCCCCCTCCGGCGGAGCTCCGGAACAGGCCCCAAGATGGGATCTCGTGGGTACAGAAGGTTGTGGCAGTGGAATTAGGTTTTTGGCTCCGTATCTGATCGTTTGGGGGTACGTAGGTATATATAGGAGGAAGAGTACGTCGGTGGAGCAACGCGGGGCCCATGAGGGTGGAGGGCGCGCCCAGGGGGGTAGGCGTGCCCCCTACCTCGTGGCTTCCTGCTTGATTTCTTGACGTAGGGTCCAAGTCCTCTGGATCATGTTCGTTCTGAAAATCACGTTCCCGAAGGTTTCATTCCGTTTGGACTCCGTTTGACATTCTTTTTCTATGAAACTCTGAAATAGGCAAAAAACAGCAATTCTGGACTGGGCCTCCGGTTGATAGGTTAGTCCCAAAAATAATATAAAAGTGAATAATAAAGCCCAATAATGTCCAAAACAGAAGATAATATAACATGGAGCAATCAAAAATTATAGATACGTTGGAGACGTATCAAGCATCCCCAAGCTTACTTCCTGCTCGTCCTCGTGTAGGTAAATGATAAAAACAGAATTTTTGATGCGGAATGCTACTTTGCATAATTTCAATGTAATTCTTCTTAATTGTGGTATGAATATTCAGATCCGAAAGATTCAAGATAAAAGTTGAATATTGACATAAAAATAATAATACTTCAAGCATACTAACTAAGCAATTATGTCCTCTCAAAATAACATGGCCAAAGAAAGTTCATCCCTACAAAATCATATAGTTTAGTCATGCTCCATTTTCGTCACACAAGAATGCTCTCATCATGCACAACCCCGATGACAAGCCAAGCAATTGTTTCATACTTTAGTAATCTCAAACTTTTTCAACCTTCACGCAATACATGAGCGTGAGCCATGGACATAGCACTATGGGTGGAACAGAATATGATGATGGGGGTTATGTGGAGAAGACAAAAAAGGAGAAAGTCTCACATCAACGAGGCTAATCAATGAGCTATGGAGATGCCCATCGATTGATGTTAATGCAAGGAGTAGGGATTGCCATGCAACGGATGCACTAGAGCTATAAATATATGAAAGCTCAACAAAAGAAACTAAGTGGGTGTGCATCCAACTTGCTTGCTCACGAAGACCTAGGGCACTTGAGGAGGCCCATTGTTGGAATATACAAGCCAAGTTCTATAATGAAAAATTCCCACTAGTTATATGAAAGTGACAAAACAAGAGACTCTCTATCATGAAGATCATGGTGCTACTTTGAAGCACAAGTGTGGAAAAAAAGTATAGTAGCATTGTCCCTTCTTTATTTTCTTTTCTCTTTTTTTAGGGCCTTTCCTTTTTTTTGGCCTTTCTCTTTTTTTTGGGACAATGCTCTATGAATGATGATCATCACACTCCTGTTTATTTACAACTCAATGATTACAACTCGATACTAGAAGAAAGTATGACTCTATATGAATGCCTCCGGCGGTGTACCAGGATGGGCAATGAATCAAGAGTGACATGTATGAATAATATGCATGGTGGCTTAGCCACAAATACGATGTCAACTACATGATGATGCAAGGCAATATGACAATGATGAAACGTGTCATAATAAACGGAACGGTGAAAAGTTGCATAGCAATATATCTCGGAATGGCTATGGAAATGCCATACTAGGTAGGTATGGTGGCTGTTTTGAGGAAGATATAAGGAGGTTTATGTGTGATAGAGCGTATCGTATCACGGGGTTTGGATGCACCGCCGAAGGTTGCACCAACTCTCAAGGTGAGAAAGGGCAATGCACGGTACTGAAGAGGCTAGCAATGATGGAAGGGTGAGAGTGCGTATAATCCATGGACTCAACATTAGTCATAAAGAACTCACATACTTATTGCAAAAATCTACAAGTCACCCAAAACCAAGCACTATGCGCATGCTCCTAGGGGGATAGATTGGTAGGAAAAGACCATCGCTCGTCCCCGACCGCCACTCATAAGGAGGACAATCAAAGAACACCTCATGTTTCAAATTTGTTACACAACGTTTACCATACATGCATGCTACGGGACATGTAAACTTCAACACAAGTATTTCTCAAATTCACAACTACTCAACTAGCACAACTTTAATATCACTACCTCCATATCTCAAAACAATCATCAAGCATCAAACTTCTCTTAGTATTCAACGCACTTATAAGAATGTTTTTACTAATCTTGGATGCCTATCATATTAGGACTAATTTCTCAATTTAAGCAAATTACCATGCTGTTTTGTCGGACTCTGAAAATGATATAAGTGAAGCATGAGAGAACAATAGTTTCTATAAAACAAAACCACGGTCGTGCTCTAAAAGATATAAGTTTAGCACTACAACAAAAACTATATAGCTCAAAAGATATAAGTGAAGCACATAGACTATTCTAATAAATTCCGAATCATGTGTGTCTCTCTTAAAAGGTGTATTCAGTGAGGATGATTGTGGTAAACTAAAAGGAAGACTCAAATCATACAAGAAGCTCCAAGAAAAACACTTATCATGTGGTGAATTAAAATATAGCTCCAAGTAAAGTTACCGATGGACGAAGACGAAAGAGGGGATGCCTTCCGGGGCATCCCCAAGCTTTGGCTTTTTAGTGTCCTCAGATTTACCTTGGGGTGCCTTCGGAATCCCCAAGAGAGGCTCTTGCCACTCCTTGTTCCATAATCCATCAATCCTTACCCAAAACTTGAAAACTTCACAACACAAAACTTAACAAAAAATCTCATGAGCTCCGTTAGCGGAAAAAAACAAAACACCACTTCAAGGTACTGTATTGAACTCATTATTTATTTATATTGGTGTTAAACTTACTGTATTCCATCTTCTATATGGTTTATAAACTATTTTACTAACCATAGACTCATCAAAATAAGCAAACAACACACGAAAAACAGAATCTGTTAAAAACAGAACAGTCTGTAGTAATCTGTAACTAACTCAAACTTCTGGAACTCAGAAAAATCTACCAAAATAGGACGAACTAAATAATTTGTTTATTGATCTGCTGCAATTGGAATCAATATTTTATCACGTTCTGGTGATTTTAAACAATTGTTTTCGTGAACAGAAAGTTTCTGGAATTTTCAGCAAGATCAAATAACTAACATCCAAGAAGATCCTATAGGTTTAACTTGGCACAAACACTAATTAAAACACAAAAACAAATCTAACCAGAGGCTAGATCAAACATTTATTCCTAAATAGGATCAAAAAGCAAAAACTATAATAAAATTGGGTTGCCTCCCAACAAGCGCTATCGTTTAACGCCCCTAGCTAGGGATAAAAACAAGGATAGATCTAGGTATGGCCATCTTTGGTAGGCAATCCATAAGGGCTCTCATAATAGATTCATAAGGTAATTTTATTTTCTTTCTAGGAAAGTGTTCCATGCCTTTCCTTAACGGAATATTGAATCTAATATTTCCTTCCTTCATATCAATAATTGCACCAATCTTTCTAAGGAAAGGTCTACCAAGAATAATAGGACATGAAGGATTGCAATCTATATCAAGAACAATAAAATCTACGGGCACATAGTTCCTATTTGCAACAATAAGAACCTCATTAATTCTTCTCATAGGTTTCTTAATGGTGGAATCCGCAAGGTGCAAGTTTAAAGATCAATCATCAAATTCATGGAAACCTAGCAAATCACACAAACTTTTTGGAATCGTGGAAACACTAGCACCCAAATCACACAAAGCATAGCATTCATGATATTTAATTTTAATTTTAATTGTAGGTTCCCACTCATCATAAATTTTTCTAGGGATAGAAACTTCCAATTCAAGTTTTTCTTCATAAGATTGCATCAAAGCATCAACTGTATGTTTGGAAAAAGCTTTATTTTGGCTATAAGCATGAGGAGAATTTAGCACGGATTGCAACAAGGAAATACAATCTATCAAAGAGAAATTATCATAATTAAATTCCTTGAAATCCAAGATAGTGGGTTCATTGATATCTAAAGTTTTGACCTCTTCAATCCCACTTTTACCAAATTTTGCATCAAGATCAAAGAGAAATTATCATAATTAAATTTTGCATCAAGATCATATTCAGTCCCATCATTATCAAGATTCATATTGCAAAACAAAAATTTAACAAGAGACACATCAATAACTTTTAGATCTTCATCTTTATTCTCATAAAAAAATCTGGTTTAGCGGCCATCTTATTAACTAAGGTGGCCTGCTTATCCGAGATTTCAGCTATTAATTTTTCGAGATGAGCAATCTGAGATTTCAAGCCATAAAATTCCTTAGACATATCATCGAGCTCTTTATTCATGTATCCCATAAAGCTTTTTTGTTCTTTAAGCTCGTTTCTAAAGAAATTATTATGCTCAAATTGCAAAGTCATAAAACTTCTGATGTTGCATTCAATCTCTTCTAACCATTTAAGGTGAAGATTACCAAATCTAGGTAGAGCCATCGTGACAAGCAAGCAATCCAACACACAAGAAGCAAACGAAAAGAGGCGAATGGAAAGAGAGGGCGACTAAAATGGCAAGGGTGAAGTGGGGGAGCGGAAAACGAGAGGCAAATGGCAAATAATGTAATGCGAGGGATAAGAGTTTGTGATGGGTTCTTCGTATGTCTTGACTTGTGCATAGACTCCCGGCAACGGCGCCAGAAATCCTTCTTGCTACATCTTGAGCACTGCGTTGGTTTTCCCTTGAAGAGAAAAGGGTGATGCAGTAAAGTAGCATCAGTATTTCCCTTAGTTTTTGAGAACCAAGGTACCAATCCAGTAGGAGACCACGCCCAAGTCTCAAGCACCTACACAAACAAATAAGAACCTCGCAACCAATGCGATAAAGGGGTTGTCAATCCCTTCACGGTCACTTACGAGAGTGAGATCTGATAGAGATGATAAGATAATATTTTTGGTATTTTTACGATAAAAGTAAAAAGTAAAAGAAAGAAAAATAAACGGTAATAGAAATAGCTAGTTGTTGGGAGATTAATATGATGGAAAATAGACCCGGGGCCATAGATTTCACTAGTGGCTTCTCTCAAGATACCATAAGTATTACGGTGGGTAAACAAATTACTGTCGAGCAATTGATAGAATTGAGCATAGTTATGAGAATATCTATGTATGATCATGTATATAGGCATCACGTCCGTGACAAGTAGACCGACTCCTGCCTGAATATACTACTATTACTCCACACATCGACCGCTATCCAGCATGCATCTAGAGTATTAAGTTCATAAGAACGGAGTAACGCTTTAAGCAAGATGACATGATGTAGAGGGATAAACTCATGCAATATGATATAAACCCCATCTTTTTATCCTCGATGGCAACAATACAATACGTGTCGTTTCCCCTACTGTCACTGGGATCGAACACGGCAAGATTGAACCCAAAGCTAAGCACTTCTCCCATTGCAAGAAAGATCAATCTAGTAGGCCAAACCAAACTGATAATTCGATGAGACCTGCAAAGATAACCAATCATACATAAAAGAATTCAGAGGAGATTCAAATATTGTTCATAGATAATCTTGATCATAAACCCACAATTCATCAGATCCCGACAAACACACCGCAAAAAGAAGAGTTATATCAAATAGATGTCCAAGAGAATCGAGGAGAACTTTGTATTGAGATCCAAAGAGAGAGAAGAAGCCATCTAGCTAATAACTATGGACCCAAAGGTCTGAGGTAAATTACTCACACATCATCGGAGAGGCTATGGTGTTGATGTAGAAGCCCTTCATGATCGATGCCCCCTCCGGCGGAGCGCCGGAAAAGGCCCCAAGATGGGATCTCACGGGTACAGAAGGTTGCGGCGGTGGAAATAGGGTTTTGGCTCCTCGTCTGATGGTTTGGGGGTACGTAGGTATATATAGGAGGAAGAAGTAGGTCGGTGGAGCTACGAGGGGCCCACGAGGGTGGAGGGCGCGCCCAGGGGGGTAGGTGCGCCCCCTGCGTCGTGGCTTCCTGGTTCGTTTCTTGACGTCCACTCCAAGTCCTCTGGATCACGTTTGTTCCGAAAATCACGTTCCTGAAGGTTTCCTTCTGTTTGGACTCCGTTTGATATTCCTTTCCTTCGAAACACTGAAATAGGCAAAAAATAGCAATTTGGGCGGGGCCTCCGGTTAATAGGTTAGTCCCAAAAATAGTATAAAAGTGTATAATAAAGCCCATTAAACATCCAAAACAGAATATAATATATACGTTGGAGACGTATCATAAACATATTTAACCGTCAAATGATGCAATATATATCGCCTTCCCATCGTTCACTGCTCTCGGAAAAAAAGAAAACAAAAGTGAAAGAAAATAAAGGAAAAGAAAATAGAAGGAAACAAACAGGAAAACTGTTATATAGTACTGGTTATAGCAGCAACGCTTTTGTGAGAAAAGAGCTACAGCTAGTCAAGATAGCAGTAGCGGTTTCTACACGAAACCGCTATAGCTACCTGGAGTAGCTATAGCGTGTTTTGCCTAAAGGCGCTACTGCTATGCCCACTTAACCCCCAAAACCCCACTCCTCTCTTTATCCCGCCTCTTTCCCCCCAAATCCCCGCATTCTCTCTCTTCCCCCATCGCGCCGCGCGCTGGAGCCCTGCCCTCGCCGGGCCTCTGCGCTCGCCACCGACCCCGACCCCGACCGACCCCGGCGCCGGCTCTGGCCCCGGGCCCCGACCCCGGCTCCGGCCCCGGCGCTCGCCCACTGCCCCAGCCCCGACCCCGACCCCGGCTCCGGCCTCGGCGCTCGACCCCGACCCCTCCCAACCTCGGCCGTCATCGGGCCTGCACCCTCCGTAAGCCCCCCCACCGCTCCTCCTCTCTCTGGCAGCTATGTTTCTTGGTTAATTTACTTAGGTTTTAGTTAGGGCAGATGGTTGATTAGGTTATATATTATTTATGAATTTATCTAGGTTTTTTCTTCAAGTTCTATATTTTTCTTCCTTTATATGCAAATTTGAAGTGGACATGTGATGTTTTGGACATGTCATATTTGGAATTTGGACATGTCATTTGGACATGATGATTATGTGCAGGGTAAATGATCCGAGTGGCCTATGTTACGCCGGAATGCTGATTCATTTCCGTTTCCGTGAATTTCAGGCGCTCGATATGTCCATTTTTTAGCAAAGGTCATGCCGAAATTTTCCATGAATTTTGGCATGATTTGTGCTAGATGGTAGGCATATCGAGTGTTGCGAGTTGCTGGGAAACGACCTTCCGGCAAACATAGATTTCTTTTTTACATCATTTCTCATTTTTTTCATAGTTTTAGAATTAAACGCGGAGACTTAATCATAGGAAACATGTCGAACAATGAAGAAACTGGGCCTTCTGACCAAGATGCAGACGAGATGGATTAGGAGGGTGAACAAGAGTACCTCAACTATTTGACTGCTAAGCAATTCCAAAGTCAAGGTTTGCAGGTCGGCCTCGATGATGGTAGTGACGCTGACATCGACACCGACGGCGCCGGCACCGATGGCGGCGCCGAGGCCGGCGGGGAAGGTACCGGCGGGGTAGATACCGGCGGGGAAGGTAGCGGCGCCGATGCTGCTACCGAAAACAAGAAGCAGAAGAAGCAGAGGATACGAAAACCTAACAAACTAGGGATTGGACGACTTGTGAGCACAAAGATGGCACCTGGCAAGTTTGAGCCATTAGAGCCGGAAGAACCTCGCAAGTGCTATGGGAACCAAGTAGGATGCATCCTACGGGAATGCGCGAGCATCAACGACAATGACTTAACGAGTAAAGAACATTTGACGCAGTTGCTCCTGACGAAGTTGCACAAGATATTCAAGTTCCCCGACCGGGATGATAACATAGAACAACCGTGGGATGATCCGAAGATGAAAAAGATTAACAATCACGCCATGGGCATGTTCAGCAATGATTTGGCCTCCTGGAAAGGGAGGGTGAAATGAGCTCTTGAGGCCGAGGAACCCCTGTCCAAGATTCTGGAGGAAAATCCGACAATTATGGAAGAGGAGTTCGAAAAGTTCAAGGACACTTGCGCTACCGAGGCAACCAAGGCTAAGGCTGCGAAATTCAAGAGCCTTCAGCAAAGGAACACGGGGAAGCATCGCCTCAGAAGCCGTGGCTACCTCGGTAAAAGGCCCATATGGGATAAGGAGGACGCGGAACATGAAGCCGCGGGTATCCCAGACCCCTTCGCGAAGTTCACCAACCCCTTGGAGCGTGACATCATCAGGGCCCGCTACAAGTGGGACAAGGAAAAGAAGGTTTTTTACACGGACCAGATCACGAGGAAATTGATTAGACTACTGGTAATTATTCTTTTACCACCTTACATTTAGCTCCAGATCTAGTCGACTACACATTCCTAAACGGTTCACGCTCCTTCTGCAGGAGAAGCAACACCAGCTTGCAGCCAAAAGCCCTACTTATCTGATGAGGCCCAAGTGGGACACCCCTCTCAACCGGGCCTTGAACGAACTTAAGGGACTCCCTTTGGGCCAGCGGCCGCAATATGGTCGTGTGCACAGCGCTGGAGACGGCGCCACATGGAAGGTGTTTTACAACGAGGCCCCGGAGGCCAAGAAGCAGAAAAAGAAGTTTAGTCAGGCGGACATCGACGAGAAGGTGAAGCTTGCAGTCGAGAAAAAAGCAGCTGAGGACACGAAAAAAACAGTCGAGGAGAAAAATGAGTTGCTACAGCAGGCAGTCAATGCAGCTGTAACTGCCTACAGGAATGATTTCGCTACTAACTTGGTTCCAGCTATCATCAATTGGACGAAAGAAAATGCAGACAAGACGGTACATGATTTCCCGTTGCCCAGTTTCGTCGGGAGGAACTCCATGAACAACAACACCACCGCACCATCACTTGCTCACGCAACCGGGCCTCCTCTTGCAGTCGCTCCCGCTCATAGCAGCCCGTCCTCAGTCTCTGGCGCGCTAGGTGGGCCTTCGTCTTTGGCTGAGCTCGACGCCCTCACGGTCATTACATGTCGCACCAACATATATATATAGAATATTCCATTTTTGTTGCCTTTCGGATGTTTTACGCCACAGACATATGTGTTTGCAGGCCAAAGAAATCCCATGCACCATACTCTACTTGATCAAAGGCCAGAAGGTGGACGTGGGAAAGGGGATGATAATGAACCCCTTGCAACCCACGTTCCACAACCAGCTGATCCCCGCTGGGCACTTCAGGGTTAACTTGTCTAGTGTGAAATCGGGGCACGAGGATTTGCCTCCTCCAGTACAGCATGTGGGAGAGGATGACGAGACCCCGCCGCGGATTGGAAGCTGCAAGGGTTGGGTGCTGCTATGGCCGAAGAATCTTATTCGTCTGGAGCCAGCCGAGAGCACACCAATAACCACACATCAATAAGCATGTGCGGAGACCACCACCCCGCCTACGCAATTACTAGCTCCTGTAGTGCCGGGTGAGAGCGGCGGACGACGTGATGAAGGGGGTGCAATAGTACTGGCTGCTGTAATCGGTCTTGTAGAACCAATGTTGCGAATATCGCTTATCGGGAACTTATCGGTCGACCTATGATAAGGGGTAAATCGGCCAGTTTATCGGCATATCGGCCGATTTATCGCCATATCGGCTTGTTTATCGGCCGATTTATCTTATCGGTCAGACCACGGTAGTTGATAAATCGGCCGATTTATCGGAATATCGGAAGATATCTTGAATAGTGTGTAGAACACAGATTGGATGATGAGACGGAGGTCGACCCAATGGGTTTCCTCAATACAAACGCGTATGACTATGACTTAGATATGATGAGTCATCCATATGATGAATCGGGCTATCAGCGTGCTAATGAGGATATGGATTATCTGCCCGGGCAGGAAGGTCGTAGCAGGGATTGCAAAAAGTCTCTCTTCATGAAATCCTCGCAGGACACGCCTGAAGATGCCGCCTCAACACAGGCTCAACTAGCCAGGGGTCGTAAAGTGCTTAGCCCGGGAACACTGGGGCAGGGGTTAAGGAAGGGTCTGGAAGGTGTGCCCAAGAAAAAGGAGAGGAAGAGATCGGGGAAGATAGCTGCCTCCAAACAAGCCAGAGCACATAGCAGCCTGACGATGGATTCTGAAGAGTGTGTACCCATGAAAGGTGCGGCCATGTTCCATCTCACGGGCGAGCCGATGCTACCGCCGAAACCGCTGGAGGCACTATCAGGGGATCTCAGGAGACTGCACGACCATGTGTTGTCGACTGAGAAAAGCCTACTAGCCTCGAAGGATCCAGTATATCCGACATACGCGGCTCGTGTGCCTGAGGGGAAGTGCTACGTCGACACATGGCCCGCGGAGGTGTTCTTCCTGCGGTTTGACCATATCTTTGAGATGTTTATGACAAGGCGGCTTGATTTTACAATCGTCCGCCTTTTTGTGCTACATATGAGCTCCGCCATGAAGAAAGAAGAAGTCTCGCAAATCTGTGTGGCGGATACGTACTACATGCACGAGTCTTTCTTGAGTCTCGGTGACTTTGAGCATGAAACTGCTAGGGACTACCTCCAAAACTTCATGGTACAGAATAAGGACTGGGAAATTGTCCTCCTGCCTTATCATCCAAAGTAAGTCAGTTCCGGACAACCCTTTCATACATTTCAATCATTCCTTCTCCCTCATATGGAGAATAATTTGAGGTGTCTTTTCCCCGCAGCAACGGGCGCGCCGTCCTTATCGTTCTTTACCCGTGAGTCTCCCACGCCGTGTGTTTAGACCCTTCCAGAGACTACGAGAAAAAGGACTACACCCACATAATGAATATTCTAGATGATGCTCTCCAAGGCATCAGCATTAGAGGTGGCCACATGCAGATGAGGAAACAAAGGAACAAGAAGATGGGTTTCGTGCATAAAACTAACGTCTGCTGCATCCATGTCCCAAAACCAAGCAAGAATGATGGATTCTACATCCTCCATCTCATGATTGAGTTCAGACGGATCACCAAAAGCTTCGCATGACAAGCAGAAATGATGATCATATCCACAAGTGGCTAGAATCTCATGGAAAAGTGGATTATAAACTTAGAGATGACTTCTATCGCATCCAAAGGGCGACGATCATCATGAAAGAAGTCGTCGATGAGAAGGGGATGTTCCACCACGGCCCTATATCGCGAGCTGACGTCCAAACTCGCATAGGCATGCAACGTCAAGACCTCACGCCGTTCAAGAAGCTAGGGTCCATCCTTGAAGATATGGAAGGATGGACTTCTAGTGATTTACGATGCCGAGGATGATGATATGTGTCGGTTGAACTTGTATACTTTCTGTAGCGATGAAACTTTGTGATGTCCATGGTCCCTGCCGAACTTGCGTAATGCTACTTTGTTAGTTTGGGTACGATGACCTGCGTACCTCTAGTTAATTAGTTTGCGTACCGTATGTTGCATCTAGTTGCTAACCCTTTCTTTTTTGTGTTGCTCTAGTATATTTTGTGGCATATGATTGTACATCCTCTTGATGAAGATGCATCTCTAACAGGTACCTAGTTTCTTGATGGCGAGATGGCAGTGCTATGTCGTGTACAAAGGGAAGGTTCCGGGGGTGTACAACGAGTGGCCTGAGTGTCAGGCGCAAGTGAATGGGGTCTCAGGCTCCAGCCATAAAGGCTTCAAAAGCAGACAAGAAGGAGAAGCTAGTTACTTGAGGTTCACGCTAGTGCGAGAGAGGACTCGTAACCGCCGCCCCATGTACTGCATAGTTCCGCTCTCACTCATAGTGATAGCTCTTCTCGCATATACCATTGTTTAGATGGATGACGTTGTAGTTGCAAGTATTCGAGACTTGCATGTATCGCTATTTTCGAGATGATGACGAGATACCACTTTTGTGTTGGATGATGATTATGATGAGACTATTTGTATGTATATGCTATGATTACACTTCTGGTCTCGTAGCCATTTGTATGTGTATCATGATGACATTTGTATCTGCTAAAGATTCTTAAATAAAACCTATTCAAATACAAAAAAAATATGCAGAAAAAAATCTAAAAGTACTAAAATTAGCAGTAGCGAGTGGAGAAAAGTTAGCAGCAGCGTGACAGTATCAGTAGCGCGTCCAGACAAAGCGCGCTAGAGCTATTAGCAGTAGCAAGCTTCCATGCAGCACGCTGCTACTACACTTGTATAGTAGGAGCGCGGGCACGCACGCGCTGCTGCTATGGGTTAGATGTAGCGCCTTATTAGTTGCGTCGGTCCCCGCGCTACTGATATACCTAGAACCCGCGCTGCTGCTAGGCTTATTAGTAGAATCTGTGTGCGGCTCCAACGCCGCGGAATCGGTAGCCTCCGTGATAGGGTTGAGCTTCCTATCTTTGGATGACTCGATGTGCTCTGGATCTAAGGCCAGAGTTGTTGCAGGAGCTATCTCCTGGATGTGGCCCGATGGTAGGTTTAAGCCATGCTTATCGGGGCGAAGGGGAGCGGTTCCCGCGGTCTCAAATCCGTCGAAGATCAAGTCTCCATGGATGTCCGCGACATAGTTCGAGCTTCCAAATCTGACCTGATGGCCAGGGCCATAGCTGTCGATCTGCTCCAGATGGCCAAGCGAGTCGGCCCGCAGTACGAAGCCGCCGAATACGAAGATCTATCCAGGGAGGAAGGTTTCTCCTTGGGCAACGTCATTGTAGACGATCGAAGGGGCCATCGGACCCTTTGGCGACGGCAGAGTGGAACTCTCAATGAAAGCACCAATGTCGGTGTCAAAACCGGCGGATCTCGGGTAGGGGGTCCCGAACTGTGAATCTAGGATCAATGGTAACAGGAGACGGGGGGCACGATGTTTACCAAGGTTCGGGCCCACTCTATGGAGGTAATACCCTACTTCCTGCTTGATTGATCTTGATGAATATGAGTGTTACAAGAGTTGATCTACCACGAGATTGTAATGGCCAAACCCTAGAAGTCTAGCCTATATGACTATGGTAATGAATGTGTCCTATCCGGACTACGCCCTTCGGTTTATATAGACATCGAAGGGATCTAGGGTTACATAGAGTCGGTTACATAGAAAGGAATATGCATAGTTGATCGCCCAGCTTGCCTTCCACGCCAAGGAGAGTCCAGTCCGGACACGGGTATGGTCTTCAGCCTTCATGTCTTCACGGCCCATCAGTCCGGCCCATGGATAATAGGTCGGACGCCCGAGGACCCCTTAATCCCGGACTCCCTCAGTGGCCCCTGACCCTGGCTTCAATGACGAGGAGTCCGGCACGCAGATTGTCTTCGGCATTGCAAGGCGGGTTCCCTCTCCCGAACTCAAAGGTAATCTTCAGACGTAATGATTGTATCCGGACTTGTATACAAAACAGCAGAGGATATAATATTTCATGAGTTCGATCCGCTGACAACTTTTTTGGTAATATGATGTCACACCTGCTCTGCCATTATTTTTGAACCGTTTTAGCTGGCCCGTCGTCCCACGTCTCGAGGCGTGGTTTTATCGGCACGTCATATCCAAGCAGAGATCGTGTCCCCCCTTTTTAAGGGAATCAACCCGGACGTGGGTAACCCAACCGTCACCTGGGTACAACTCCTTGGGAACAGGCATGTTTTGAGGCCCGGGAGGAGACGTTCGATATTCGCGGCCTTTATATAGGGGCACAAACCCATCTTTTCTTTTACGCTTGCTTTTCCCTCAACCCTTGCTACCCCGAGTCTCGACACCCGGGTTTAGACCACCACAAGCTCCAATCATGTCCGGATCCAGCCGTCAAGGCTGGTGGATGGCTTCTTCCATCACGGAGAGGGACATCGCCAAGCTTCGGGCGGCGAGGTATCTGACCGCAGAGATTCTTCATCGGCTTCCTGCCGAGGGGCAGGTTATCCCCACCCCCAGATCCGGTGAGAGGGTCGTATTTGTGTCCCACTTCCTCTGTGGGTTAGGGTTTGCACTTAATCCCTTCATCCGAGGGCTCATGTTCTATTATGGGATAGATTTTCATGATCTGGCCCCGGGCTCTATTCTTCTCATCTCGACGTTTATCGTCATGTGTGAAGCCTTCCTCCGAACTCCTCCGCACTTCCGCTTGTGGCTCAAGACTTTCAATTTGGAGCCGCGAGTGATAGAGGGGGAGTAGGCAGAGTGCGACGGCGCCGTAGTGAGCAAGCTTGCCAGCGCTGTTTAGCTAAAAGGATCCTTTGCGAAGTCTTCCGATCTGTGGCAGCAAGGGTGGTTCTACATCACCGAGCCCCGTGGCTCCAAGTGGGCAGTTGCGCCCACATTTTGATCCAGCCCCCCAACTCAGCTTGCGTCGTGGATTAATAAGGGGTTGGACTGGGGATCAACGGACGAGGTGCAGACTTTGCAAAGTCGCATCCGAAACCTCATTGAGAGGGACATTAACATCGTCAACGTTGTCCAAGTAATGCTAGTCCGCCGGACCCTACCGTGCCAGCGAGGGCCACTCCGCATGTGGGAGTTCAATCCAGAAGGGCCGCGGACTCTTCAGCACTTCTTCGGCACTACACACGAAGGAATGTGGAGATTATTTCTCGGGAAACGAAAACAATGGCCGGACACCACCGAAGATATCGGCTTAGACTGCAACCAGCCGGACACCCCTGTGAATACCCGCTCGCCGAACACCATATAATCAGATACCCAATGGTAAGATACTGACCGAATCATCCTTTTTAGGGCTAGATAAAGAAAGTGGAACGAATTAGGTGTCCAGCTCCCATACCCGAAGACTCAACTACTCCCATGTTAACCAGGATGCTGTCCTCGACACCGTATCAAGTGCCGGCGAGGGGGGTAAAGAGGAGAGTAAAAATACCCAAGATGACCTCTGTTCTGGAGGTAAGTCGGATACTGAGTCCGGAGAAATCGACCTTTCCTCGCCTGAAGACAGAGGCGAAAAAGGACCCAGTATCCCTTCGTAGAGCGAGAGAAAAAGGGCCGCCTCCGAAGGCTCGGAGGGGCGGTCTCCCAAGAGGGGCAAGGTGCCACCGTCGAGCGGCTTGGGTTTGGAAAGCGATGCTGTTGTACAGCTCCATCCTGGGGACAAGCCCCCGACCAGGCCGTATGTGAATCCGGGGTACTTTGACAGCGTCCCGATCCTTTGTCGTTACCGAAGATATACGTAATGTGTCCGTGCAACAATTCCGAATCTGCTTTGTTTACGAATAAGGAAGCTATAAGTAATGCCTACTCTTCCTTAAGCGCTAGTTCTATTCACGATGGTTCAGTTACAGGTCGACACAGAGTTTTTCCGGGCAGTCCACTTCTTCGGGAGGTCTCCTCCCAGAGATGATGGAGAGCGAGACGCCTCCCCCAACCCCCTCGCCTAGTAAGGCGGACGATTCTGTGGTGTCGTCGCGGAGAGTTTTGCCTGATCAACAAGCTGTGCAGGGGATAAAAGAGGCAGTACCCGAAGGGGAATCCCGCCCGGACCGTCTAGCCCGCTGCCGACGATGATTCCGGAGACGGATGAGCGGATTCCTTCAAAGGACGGTTGTGCTCCTAGAGCGGCTTCCGGATACCCGGAGGCTCCGGATATGCTGCGAGACATGTTGCGAAAAGTTTCTGTTTTGGGGGAACAACGTACCTTGATGGGTACAGTGGTTGAAAAGATCCTGTCCACGAAGAGCGGATTGAATGAAGCCTTCCTGAGCCTGCTAAAAGGCTTCGAGGTTTGAGATATAATGTTTTTCAGCTATGTTTTACTTGCAACGATGCACCTGTGTGTAGGTAGTAGCCCCTGAGACTCGGGTCGGCTTCCCCTTGGAAGCGATCGGAGGATCGAAAAGAATTACTCCGGGACTTAATCTGATAAATTGAAAACAGGTTGCTTCCACCTTGGCTACTTCCCGGACTATGGAGATTGCCGAACTCCAGCGGAAGCTTGATGTAGCAGGGGATGACCTTGCGTTAATCAATATGCGCTTTGACGAGTCGCGAGGTATGTATTCGGGGCAATACCCGTACATTTTTGTGGTATAAGCATGATGCTAAAACCTGAGTGCTAGAATATGCATGGCTGCAGATGGTGCTGCCGCCGTTCAAGCACTTCGAGCGGAGCTAGCCCGGGCTAGGGAGCAGGCCCGATGTAGCAATGTGGCTGCCGAAAAGGCGTCGACTGAGCTAAAAGCTGAACAAGCTGCATGGCGCCAAGACGAGGAGAAGATATCCACGATGACGCTCGAACTGAAGAATGCTACTGGCCGCTGTGAGTTTCTAGAGAAGGAGAGTAAAGCCTTAATGGCTGAACTGGACAAGGCCTTACAAGAGGCGAAAGAAGTGCGGTCGGAATCCAGAGCAGCCCGTGAGGAGGTTCGGCAGGCGAGGGAGATTGCGGCTGGAAAGCCCTTTCTGCTGCAAACTATGTTCGGTGACCCGAACTATGCTCAGCTTAACCAAGTGTGGAGTTCTCTGGACAAGTTCTTGGACTTGCCGAAGAGTTCTTCCAATGCAGTACAGTATTACCGAGCACGGGATGGGCATGCAATGGAGAAGCTATTTTGGTCACAGTTTGGCGCATCGAAACGTCCTCTGCTGCTCAATGAACAGATGTCTCAATGGGCCGAACTCCACAGGATATCCGGCGCTGCCATGAAGGATGTCATAATCTGGTTGTGGCCAACCGAGCCTGTTCCCGATAGCTATTTCGGTTTGGTGCAAAGGCTTGTTGACGCGGTACTGCGTATCGATGCTGTGAAGCGGTCAACGTGCATTAAGGGGGCACGGGTAGCTTTTGCCCAAGTCAAAACATTCTAGGGGAAGATGAAGGCCATCGATGTGGCGACGAAGATTCCACCCAAAGGCAAGGACCGTCCGGAACCGGAGCATTATTTTGAAGACGTCCTAGAGGCCGCCCACTTGATAGAGGGTCATGCTCGAAAGACATAATGTTCGAATGAGGTGTATGAAAATTGTAGAAGACAATTTTATAGTTAGTCTATCTTAATGTTTTGCTCGAAAGCTTGAATTCCTCTTGTGCGGCCGTTTTAATATAATCTGAAAGTTTTCCAGTCGTCGGCTTCAGCCCCCTCGTAGGAAGTACGGGGGTGTTCGGAAAAGCATTTCATCACTCTTTATCCAACGTCGTGGTCCATGAAGGAGATGATAATGCGGCGAACCAGGCAATCAGACTATAAGGCGTTGACACTTTCACTTAGCCATAGGAGTTTTACGGTGGGACTACGACATAGCCCCTAGTATGTATGCGGCGTATGGTGCCTTACATATTTGATCTGAAAAAGATCCCTTGTGTCACACGGAGAATCGCTAAGGATTCCAAGAAGTCGTCAAGTGGTTGACCAGCTCTTGCCGCATCATGACAGTCAGTTTTCGGCTTTCTCTACTGAGGTGCTCATCCGGTTTAGACCAGGGCACAATCGCAGTAGTTCTCCCTTTACTACCCTAGCCGATAGAGCGGAACGTCGGGTAGCAAGCGCAGGAGCCGGGCAACCCAACTATTGACCCAAGACAATGATTCGGAGATGATGCATATAAGGCCAAACTTGCGACGCCGAAGTACGCTATAGAGCTTTTCGGACTTTTACTAGCAACTCATTTGTTCCCATACAGAGCCCCTGGCAGGTTATGCCGAGGTGCATCTGTAAAGCGGCCGTCAAGGCCATACTCATTGTTGAAAGAGTATGGAAGATTAGTTCGGATAAAGTTTACTAGGAGCGGAGCAATATGCCAATGATAAATTCATATATATAAAAAACCACAAACCCGGCTATTTAACATGCTCGGGGTCCGGAACGGAGGAAAAAGGGCATAGTACAGGCTCAAAATAAAGAGTGCGGTCTACAAAAGTTATTTTGGACCTCCTGTCGCACGTCTGCGCCGCCCGTCCTCAGGGAGGGGGATCCTTAACGGAATCAGCCCCTTAGGTGAGAGTGCGGATCCGAACTCCGATAGAGTCCGTTGTATATGAAGTCCTTTCCATCACCTGTTTTTAAGAGATAATAAAGAAAGAAAAAAGAAAACAGATAAAAAATGTTACGGGAATACTTGCAGGGTTGTCCGTATTGTGCTTCCGTCGATGCCCATGGTGTCTTGAGTGTGTAGTGATGTAAATCTTGCCGGTATATGAGGTGGGTGGCGGAAGCCGAACTGCTATTTTCGTTCTGGGAGTGGTCGAACTCTGGAGGGAAACTGTTTCTGGCCCCTGGTGTTTGGCTGGTGAGCCGCTCCGTCGTCTTTATCGCCTGGCGGCCTCCTCCCCATTGTGCTCGGCGTTGAGCTTTCCTGCCTGCATGAAGACCCAAAAGTTTCTATTGGTATGATTAGTTGGCTTATCAGGGTGGCCATGAATCTGGCAAGGTCGGTCCAATACCCTGTCAAGGGTGGATGGTCCGTCTTGGTTTGCCTTCAGTGGCTTCTTCCGTTGACCGGGTTTCGGATTGTTAAATCCGGCGTTGACCGCTGTGTCATGTGATCTTTCACTATTATTTCGACTGTTGTGTTCGGTTCGTCGTGGCTTGTGATACGTCTCCAACGTATCTATAATTTTTGATTGCTCCATGCCATATTATCTTCTGTTTTGGACATTACTGGGCTTTATTATTCACTTTTATATTATTTTTGGGACTAACCTATTAACCGGAGGCCCAGCCCAGAATTGCTGTTTTTTGCCTATTTCAGAGTTTCGCAGAAAAAGAATATCAAACAGAGTCCAAACGGAATGAAACCTTCGGGAACGTGATTTTCGGAACGAACATGATCAAGGAGACTTGGACCCTATGTAAGAGAAGCTTCCAGGAAGCCACGAGGTAGGGGGGCGTGCCTACCCCCCCAGGGCGCGCCCTCCACCCTCGTGGGCCCCCTGTTGCTACACCGACGTACACCTTCCTCCTATATATACCTACGTACCCCCAAACAATTAGATACGGAGCCAAAAACCTAATTCCACCACCGCAACCTTCTGTACCCACGAGATCCCATCTTGGGGCCTGTTCCGGAGCTCCGCCGGAAGGGGAATCGATCACCGAGGGCTTCTACATCAACACCATTGCTCCTCCGATGAAGTGTGAGTAGTTTACCTCACACCTTCGGGTCCATAGTTATTAGCTAGATGCCTTTCTCTCTCTTTTTGGATCTCAATACAATGTTCTCCCCCTCTCTCGTGGAGATCTATTCGATGTAATCTTCTTTTGCGGTGTGTTTGTTGAGACCGATGAATTGTGGGTTTATGATCAAGTTTATCTATGAACAATATTTGAATCTTCTCTGAATTCTTTTATGTACGATGGTTATCTTTGCAAGTCTGTTCGAATTATCAGTTTGGTTTGGCCTACTAAATTGATCTTTCTTGCAATGCGAGAAGTGCTTAGCTTTGGGTTCAGTCTTGCGGTGTCCTTTCCCAGTGATAGTAGGGGCAGCAAGGCATGTATTGTATTGTTGCCATCGAGGATAACAAGATGGGGTTTTTATCATATTGCATGAATTTATCCCTCTACATCATGTCATCTTGCTTAAGGTGTTACTCTGTTTTTGTGAACTTAATACTCTAGATGCATGCTGGATAGCGGTCGAGAGTGGAGTAATAGTAGTAGCTGGAGGCAGGAGTCGGTCTACTTGTCACGGACGTGATGCCTATATACATGATCATACCGAGATATTCTCATAACTATGCTCAATTCTGTCAATTGCTCAACATTAATTTGTTCACCCACCGTGAAATACTTATGCTCATGAGAGAAGCCACTAGTGAAACCTATGGCCCCCCGGTCTATCTTCATCATATTAGTCTTCCAACACTTAGTTATTTCCGTTGCTTTTATTTTACTTTGCATCTTTATCATAAAAATACCAAAAATATTATCCTATCATATCTATCAGATCTCACTCTTGTAAGTGACCGTGTAGGGATTGACAACCCCTTATCGCGTTGGTTGCGAGGATTTGTTTGTTTTGTGTAGGTGCGAGGGACTCGCGTATAGCCTCCTACTGGATTGATACCTTGGTTCTCAAAAACTGAGGGAAATACTTACGCTACTTTGCTGCATCACCCTTTCCTCTTCAAGGGAAAACCAACGCAGTGCTCAAGAGGTAGCATGAAGGATTTCTGGCGCCGTTGCCGGGGAGGTCTACACAAAAGTCAACATACCAAGTACCCATCACAAACCCTTATCTCCCGCATTACATTATTTTCCATTTGCCTCTCATTTTCCTCTCCCCCACTTCACCCTTGCCGTTTTATTCGCCCTCTCTTTTTCGTTCGACTCTTTTTCGCTTGCTTTCTGTTTGCTCGTGTGTTGGATTGCTTGCTTGTCACGATGGCTCAAGATAATACCAAATTATGTGACATTACCAATACCAACAATAATGATTTCCTTAGCACTCCAATTGCTCCTCTTACTGATACTGAATCTTGTGAAATCAATGCTGCTTTGTTGAATCTTGTCATGAAAGATCAATTCACCGGCCTTCCTAGTGAAGATGCCGCTACTCATCTAAATAGCTTCGTTGATTTGTGTGATATGCAAAAGAAGAAAGATGTTGACAATGATATTGTTAAATTGAAGCTATTTCCTTTTTCGCTTAGAGATCATGCTAAAGCTTGGTTTTCGTCTTTGCCTAAAGATAGTATTGATTCTTGGAATAAGTGCAAAGATGCTTTTATCTCTAAGTATTTTCCTCCCGCTAAGATCATCTCTCTTAGAAACGATATTATCAATTTTAAGCAACTTGATCATGAACATGTTGCACAAGCTTGGGAGACGATGAAATTAATGATACGTAATTGCCCTACTCATGGTTTGAATTTGTGGATGATTATACAAAAAATTTATGCCGGATTGAATTTTGCTTCTAGAAATCTTTTAGATTCGGCCGCGGGAGGCACTTTTATGGAAATCACTTTAGGAGAAGCTACTAAACTCCTCGATAATATTATGGTTAATTATTCTCAATGGCACACTGAAAGATCTACTAATAAAAAGGTGCATGCGATAGAAGAAATTAATGTTTTGAGTGGAAAGATGGATGAACTTATGAAATTATTTCCTACTAAAAGTGTTTCTTCTGATCCTAATGATATGCCTTTGTCTACTTTGATTGAGAATAATAATGAATCTATGGATGTGAATTTTGTTGGTAGGAATAATTTTGGTAACAACGCGTATAAAGGAAACTTTAATCCTAGGCCTTATCCTAGTAATTCCTCTAATAATTATGGTAATTCCTACAACAATTCTTATGGAAACTTTAATAAGATGCCCTCTGAATTTGAGACTAGTGTTAAGGAATTTATGAATTTGCAAAAGAATTTCAACGCTTTGCTTGAAGAGAAATTGCTTAAAGTTGATGAATTGGCTAGGAACGTTGATAGAATTTCTCTTGATGTTGATTCTTTCAAACTTAGATCTATTCCTCCTAAGCATGATCAATGAGTCTCTCAAAGCCATGAGAATTTACATTGATGAGTGCAAAGAAAGAACCGCTAGGATGCGTGCTAAGAAATATTGCTTTATAAAAGCGTGTTCTTCAAATTTCTATGAAAATAAAGATGAAGATCTAAAACTTATTGATGTGCCCCCTATTAAATCCTTGTTTTGCAATATGAATCTTGATAATGATGAGACTGAATATGATTCACCTTTACCTAGAAGGCGTTCCAAAAATTCGGAGTTTTTAGACCTTGATGCTAAAATTGATAAAAGTGGGATTGAAGAGATCAAAACATTAGATATTAATAAACCCACTATTCTGGATTTCAAGGAATTTAATTATGATAGCTGTTCTTTGATAGATTGTATTTCCTTGTTGCAATCCGTGCTAAATTCTCCTCATGCTTATAGTCAAAATAAAGCTTTTACCAAACATATCGTTGATGCCTTGATGCAATCTTATGAAGAAAAACTTGAGTTGGAAGTTTCTATCCCTAGAAAACTTTATGACGAGTGGGAACCTACTATTAAAATTAAGATTAAGGATCATGAGTTCTATGCTTTATGTGATTTGGGTGCTAGTGTTTCCACGATTCCAAAAACTTTGTGTGATTTGCTAGGTTTCCGTGACTTTGATGATTCCACCATTAAGAAACCTATGGGAAGAATTAATGATGTTCTTATTGTTGCAAATAAGAACTATGTGCCTGTAGATTTTATTGTTCTCGATATAGATTGCAGTCCTTCGTGTCCTATTATTCTTGGTAGACCTTTCCTTAGAACGATTGGTGGAATTATTGATATGAAGGAAGGGAATATTAGATTCCAATTTCCATTAAAGAAAGGCATGGAACACTTCCCTAGGAAGAAAATAAAATTACCATATGAATCTATTATGAGAGCCACTTATGGATTTCCTACCAAAGATGGCAATACCTAGATCTATACTTGCTATTATGCCTAGCTAGGGGCGTTAAACGATAGCGCTTGTTGGGAGGCAACCCAATTTTATTTTTAGTTTTTTTTTGCTTTTTGATTCTGTTTAGGAATAAATATTTGTTCTAGCCTCTGATTAGATGTGTTTTTATGTTTTAATTAGTGTTTGTGCCAAGTTAAACCTATAGGATCTTCTCGGATGATAGTTATTTGATCTTGCAGTAAATTCCAGAAACTTTCTGTTCACGAAAACAATTGTTAAACATCACCAGAACGTGATAAAATATTGATTCCAATTGCTGCTAATCAATAAATAAATTGCATAGGTCATCATATTTTGGCTGATTTTTTGGAGTTCCATAAGTTCGTGTTAGTTACAGATTACTACAGACTGTTCTGTTTTTGACAGATTCTGTTTTTCATGTGTTGTTTGCTTATTTTGATGAATCTATGCCTAGTAAAATAGTTTATAAACCATAGAGAAGTTGGAATACAGTAGCTTTAACACCAATATAAATAAAGAATGAGTTCATTGCAGTAACTTGAAGTGGTCTTTTGTTTTCTTTCGCTAACAGAGCTCACGAGATTTTCTGTTGAGTTTTGTGTTGTGAAGTTTTCAAGTTTTGGGTGAAATATTTGATGGATTATGGAACAAGGAGTGGCAAGAGCCTAAGCTTGGGGATGCCCATGGCACCCCCAATATAATCTAAGGACACTTAAAAGCCAAAGCTTGGGGATGCCCCGGAAGGCATCCCCTCTTTCGTCTACTTCCATCGGTAACTTTACTTGGAGCTATATTTATTTTCACCACATGATATGTGTTTTGCTTGGAGCATCTTGTATGATTTGAGTCTTTGCTTTTTAGTTTACTACAATCATCCTTGTTGTACACACCTTTTGAGAGAGACACACATGATTCGGAAATTATTAGAATACTCTATGTGCTTCACTTATATCTTTTGAGTTATATAGTTTTTGCTCTAGTACTTCACTTATATCTTTTAGAGCACGGTGGTGTATTTGTTTTATAGAAACTATTGATCTCTCATACTTCACTTAGATTATTTTGAGAGTCTTAAATAGCATGGTAATTTTCTTTAAAAAAATCCTAATATGCTAGGTATTCAAGAATAGTAAAAACTTTCTTATGAGTGTGTTGAATACTAAGAGAAGTTTGATGCTTGATGATTGTTTTGAGACATGGAGGTAGTGATATCAAAGTTGTGCTAGTTGAGTAGTTGTGAATTTGAGAAATACTTGTGTTGAAGTTTGCAAGTACCGTAGCATGCGCGTATGGTAAACGTTATGTAACAAATTTGAAACATGAGGTGTTCTTTGATTGTCCTCCTTATGAGTGGCGGTCGGGGACGAGCGATGGTCTTTTCCTACCAATCTATCCCCCTAGGAGCATGCGCGTAGTGCTTGGTTTTTGATGACTTGTAGATTTTTGCAATAAGTATGTGAGTTCTTTATGACTAATGTTGAGTCCATGGATTATACACACTCTCACCTTTCCACCATTGCTAGCCTCTTCGGTACCGTGCATTGCCCTTTCTCACATTGAGAGTTGGTGCAAACTTCGCCGGTGCATCCAAACCCCGTGATATGATACGCTCTTTCACACATAAACCTCCTTATATCTTCCTCAAAACAGCCACCATACCTACCTATTATGGCATTTCCAAAGCCATTCTGAGATATATTGCCATGCAACTTTCCACCATTCCATTTATCATGACACGTTCATCATTGTCATATTGCTTTGCATGATCATGTAGTTGACATGGTATTTGTGGCAAAGCCACCGTTCATAATTCTTTCATACATGTCACTCTTGGTTCATTGCATATCCCGGTATACCGCCGGAGGCATTCATATAGAGTCATACCTTGTTCTAGTATCGAGTTGTAATCATTGAGTTGTAAATAAATAGAAGTGTGATGATCATCAATTTTCTAGAGCATTGTCCCTATTGAGGAATATATAAAAAAAAAGAGAAAGGCCATAAAAAAAGAGAAGGCCCAAAAAAATGAGAGAAAAAGAGAGAAGGGACGATGTTACTATCCTTTTACCACACTTGTGCTTAAAAGTAGCACCATAATCTTCATGATAGAGAGTCTCTTGTTTTCTCACTTTTATATACTAGTGGGAATTTTTCATTATTGAAATTGGCTTGTATACTCCAACAATGGGCCTCCTCAAGTGCCCTAGGTCTTCGTGAGCAAGCAAGTTGGATGCACACCCACTTAGTTTCTTTTGTTGAGCTTTCATATATTTATAGCTCTAGTGCATCGTTGCATGGCAATCCCTACTCCTTGCATTAACATCAATCGATGGGCATCTCCATAGCTCATTGATTAGCCTCGTTGATGGCTCGCATAACCCGCATCATCATATTCTATTCCACCCATAGTGCTATGTCCATGGCTCGCGCTCATGTATTGCGTGAAGGTTTATAAAGTTTGAGATTACTAAAGTATGAAACAATTGCTTGGCTTGTCATCGGGGTTGTGCATGATGCGAGCATTCTTGTGTGACGAAAATGGAGCATGACTAAACTATATAATTTTGTAGGGATGAACTTTCTTTGGCCATGTTATTTTGAGAGGACATAATTGCTTAGTTAGTATGCTTGAAGTATTATTATTTTTATGTCAATATGAACTTTTATCTTGAATCTTTTGGATCTGAATATTCATACCACAATTAAGAAGAATTACATTGAAATTATGCCAAGTAGCACTCCGCATCAAAAATTCTGTTTTTATCATTTACCTACTCGAGGACGAGCGGGAATTAAGCTTGGCGATGCTTGATACGTCTCCAATGTATCTATAATTTTTTGATTGCTCCATGCCATATTATCTTCTGTTTTGGACATTATTGGGCTTTATTATTCACTTTTATATTATTTTTGGGACTAACCTATTAACCGAAGGCCCAGCGCAGAATTGCTGCTTTTCGCCTATTTCAGAGTTTCGCAGAAAAAGAATATCAAACGGAGTCCAAACGGAATGAAACCTTCGGGAACGTGATTTTCGGAACGAACGTGATCCAGGAGACTTGGACCCTAAGTAAGAGAAGCTTCCAGGAAGCCACGAGGTAGGGGGGCGCGCCTACCCCCCCCCCCCCCAGGGTGCGCCCTCCACCCTCGTGGGCCCCCTGTTGCTCCACCGACGTACTCCTTCCTCCTATATACCTACGTACCCCCAAACGATCAGATATGGAGCCAAAAAACTAATTCCACCGCCGCAACCTTCTGTACCCATGAGATCCCATCTTGGGGCCTGTTTCGGAGCTCCGCCGGAAGGGGAATCGATTACGGAGGGCTTCTACATCAACACCATAGCCCCTCCGGTGAAGTGTGAGTAGTTTACCTCAGACCTTCGGGTCCATAGTTATTAGCTAGATGCCTTTCTCTCTCTTTTTGGATCTCAATACAATGTTCTCCCCCTCTCTCGTGGAGATCTATTCGATGTAATCTTCTTTTGCTGTGTGTTTGTTGAGACCGATGAATTGTGGGTTTATGATCAAGTTTATCTATGAACAATATTTGAATCTTCTCGGAATTCTTTTATGTATGATTGGTTATCTTTGCAAGTCTCTTCGAATTATCAGTTTGGTTTGGCCTACTAGATTGATCTTTCTTGCAATGCGAGAAGTGCTTAGCTTTGGGTTCAATCTTGCGGTGTCCTTTCCCAGTGACAGTAGGGGCAGCAAGGCACGTATTGTATTGTTGCCATCGAGGATAACAAGATGGGGTTTTCATCATATTGCTTGAATTTATCCCTCTACATCATGTCATCTTGCTTAAGGCGTTACTCTGTTTTTATGAACTTAATACTCTAGATGCAAGCTGGATAGCGGTCGATGAGTGGAGTAATAGTAGTACATGCAAGCAGGAGTCGGTCTACTTGTCTCGGACGTGATGCCTATATACATGATTATACCTAGATATTCTCATAACTATGCTCAATTCCGTCAATTGCTCAACAGTAATTTGTTCACCCATCGTGAAATACTTATGCTCATGAGAGAAGCCACTAGTGAAACCTATGGCCCCCTGGTCTATCTTAATCATATTAATCTTCCAACACTTGGTTATTTCCGTTGCTTTTATTTTACTTTGCATCTTTATCATAAAAATACCAAAAATATTATCCTATCATATCTATCAGATCTCACTCTCGTAAGTGACCGTGTAGGGATTGACAACCCCTTATCGCGTTGGTTGCGAGGATTTGTTTGTTTTGTGTAGGTGCGAGGGACTCGCGCGTAGCCTCCTACTGGATTGATACCTTGGTTCTCAAAAACTGAGGGAAATACTTACGCTACTTTGCTGCATCACCCTTTCCTCTTCAAGGGAAAACCAACGCAGTGCTCAAGAGGTAGCAGCTTGCCGTTGCCGTCTCGGATTTCGGAAGTGCCTGGGTCACTGGCGTTGTTGCTTTTACGAGCGAGCCAGTTGTCTTCTCCCGCACAAAAGCGATTCATTAGAGCGGTAAGGGCCGTCATGGATTTGGGTCCTTCCTGGCCGAGGTGACGTGCTAGCCATTCATCCCGGACGCTATGTTTTAAGGCCGCAAGGGCTTCCGCGTCTGGACAGTCGATAATTTGGTTCTTTTTGACTTAGAACCTAGTCCAGAGCTCCATGGCTGACTCGCTGGGCTGCTGGACGATATGGCTTAAGTCATCGGGATCTGGTGGCCGGACATATGTTCCTTGGAAGTTGTCTCGAAAGGCGTCTTCCAAATCTTCCCAGCTGCCAATAGAATTTTCTGGCAAACTGTTTAGCCAGTACCGCGCTGGCCCTTTGAGCTTGAGAGGAGGTATTTAATGGCATGAAGGTCCTCTCCGCGAGCCATATGAATATGGAGGAGGAAATCCTCAATCCATACAGCGGGATCTGTTGTTCCATCGTATGATTTCATGTTAATAGGTTTGAACCCTCTGGAAATTCATGCTCCATTACCTTGTCAGTGAAGCAGAGAGGGTGTGCGGCTCCTCTATGTTGGGCCACACTGTGAAGCACCTCCGGTGGATTTCGTTTTCGGCTTTCGTACCGGGCGTGGTCGGGTTTGTCGTGTCCTGCTCTGCCCTCCAGGTCTTGTTGGATATTGCGAGTGTTCCCCCGGGCTGTTTTGTTCTTACTTTGACGGCCGGGTGGTGTGGTATGGTGTTCTGCTTGGGCTGCTGCTTTATCCGGACCGAACTGTGGTCGGCCTACCGCATTGTGTGATGGTGGTGCGGGCTCCAGCGCCTCGCCATCGTATTGAGGGAGCCACCTACACTTGGGGTGGCTTTTTTCTGGGCCGCTAAGGCCGTGTTCTTCGGCGGCCAGGACCTTGGTCCATGTATCATTGAGTAAATCTTGGCTCGCTTGAAGTTGCAGCTGCTTCTTTCTTAGGCTCCTTGCAGTGGCTATTAGCCGGCGTTTAAAGTGCTCCTGCTCGAGAGGTTCCTCAGGCACGATGAAATCCCCATTGCCGAGGCTCTCCTCTTCCTCGGAGAGTGGAAAATAATTATTATCCTCCGAGTCTCCATATATGGCCTGTTCATCAGGGCTATCTTGCCCGCTTTCCTGTTCCTCCTGTTCGGATCCTACCTCAACAGGGTCTTCATTGTCCGGAGTGTTGTCTTCTCCAGTGCTAGCATTGTTTTCTCTTGAGTGACGTGGCTTAGAGCGGCGCCGGGGGCGCCGGTGTTCGGACTATGTACCAGGAGGTTTATCCTCAACTGGATGCTCCTCGTCATCGTCGAGAGGGTTGTTGGGTGTGTCTGCCATACACACGTCATACCAGTAAGTGGCCGTCCCGCGTCTAGTGGATAGTGAGTTATGGCCTTGCCCCTCATCATCGTCCATACCGTCGACGTCTTCGGAGCCGGGGTCAAGCCTGTTGGTCGGGTCTTCGACAGTGGCTATGAAGTGGGTGGTGGGTGGGAAGCAAAATTCTCCATCATCCGCCGCAAGTTCGAACCGGACATAGTTCGGCGGCGAGTCACCTGCCAGGGATAGGTTTTTTAGTGAATTTAGTACGTCACCCATGGGCGAGTGTTGGAAGACGTCTGCGGCGCTGAACTTGAAGATCGATAACCGATCGAGTTTGATATCCGCGGACTCGCAGGGTTCGGAACATGTCGCCGGAGACGAGTCCGGGGTTCCGTTGATGCAGATATCATATGAAGTAGAATCTTTGTGCGGCTCCAACGCCGCGGAATCGGTAGCCTCCGTGATAGGGTTGAGCTTCCTATCTTCGGATGACTCGATCTGCTCCAGATCTAAGGCCAGAGTTGTTACAGGAGCTATCTCCTGGATGTGGCCCGATGGTAGGTTTAAGCCATGCTTATCGGGGCAAAGGGGAGCGGTTGCCGCGGTCACAAATCCGTCGAAGATCAAGTCTCCACGGATGTCCGCGACATAGTTGGAGCTTCCAAATCTGACCTGATGGCCAGGGACGTAGCTGTCGATCTACTCCAGATGGCCAAGCGAGTTGGCCCGCAGTACGAAGCCGCCGAATACGAAGATCTGTCCAGGGAGGAAGGTTTCTCCCTGGGCACGTCATTGTAGACGATCGAAGGGGCCATCGGACCCTTTGGCGACGACACAGTGGAATTCTCAATGAAAGCACCAATGTCGGTGACAAAACCGGCGGATCTCGGTCAGGGGGTCCCGAACTGTGCGTCTAGGATCGATGGTAACAGGAGACGGGGGGCACGATGTTTACCCATGTTCGGGCCCTCTCTATGGAGGTAATACCCTACTTCCTGCTTGATTGATCTTGATGAATATGAGTGTTACAAGAGTTGATCTACCATGAGATCGTAAAGGCTACACCCTATAAGTCTAGCCTATATGACTATGGTAATGAATGTGTCCTATCCGGACTATGCCCTTCGGTTTATATAGACACCGGAGGGATCTAGGGTTACATAGAGTCGGTTACATAGAAAGGAATCTGCATAGTTGATCGCCCAGCTTGCCTTCCACGCCAAGGAGAGTCCAGTCCGGACACGGGTACGGTCTTCAGCCTTCATGTCTTCACGGCCCATCAGTCCGGCCCATGAATAATAGACCGGACGCCCGAGGACCCCTTAGTCCAGGATTCCCTCTATGAAACTTTGTGATGTCCACAGTCCCTGCCAAACTTGTGTAATGCTACTTTGTTAGTTTGGGTACGATGACCTGCGTACCTCTAGTTAATTAGTTTGCGTACTGTATGTTGCATCTAGTTGCTAACCCTTTCTTTTTCGTGTTGCTCTAGTATATTTTGTTGCATATGATTGTGCATCCTCTTGATGAAGATGCATCTCTAATAGGTACCTAGTTTCTTGATGGCGAGATGGCAGTGCTATGTCATGTACAAAGGGAAGGTTCCGGGGGTGTACAGCGAGTGGCCTGAGTGTCAGGCGCAAGTGAATGGGGTCTCGGGCGCCAGCCATAAAGGCTTCAAAAGCAGACAAGAAGGAGAAGCTAGTTACTTGAGGTTCACGCTAGCGCGAGAGAGGACTCGTAACCGCCGCCCATGTACTGGATAGTTCCGCTCTCACTCATAGTGATAGCTCTTCTCGCATATACCATTGTTTAGATGGATGACGTTGTAGTTGCAAGTATTCGAGACTTGCATGTATCGCTATTTTCGATATGATGACGAGATACCACTTAGTGTTGGATGATGATTATGATGAGACTATTTGTATGTATATGCTATGATTACATTTTTGGTCTCGCAACCACTTGTATGTGTATCATGATGATATTTGTATCTGCTAAAGATTCTTGTATAAAGCCTATTCAAATACAAAACAAATATGCAGAAAAAAATCAAAAAGTACTAAAATTAGCAGTAGCGAGTGGAGAAAAGTTAGCAGCAGTGTGACAGTAGCAGTAGCATGTCCAGACAAAGCGCGATAGAGCTATTAGCGGTAGCGAGCTTCCATGCAGCACGCTGCTGCTACACTTGTATAGCAGTAGCGCGGGCGCGCACGCGCTGCTGCTATGGGTTAGATCTAGCGCCTTATTAGTAGCGCCGGTCCCCGCGCTACTGATATACCTAGAACCCGCGCTGCTGCTAGGCTTTTCCCTAGTAGTGAAGGGTCTCCGATCGTAGTGTCGCGTTAGCAGCATCCTGCAGTAGTGTGTGATTTTCAAACTTGCCGGTGAAAAGAGGTTATTTGACATTAGCTCATTAGATGAATAGAGAACCCAAGCTTATGAAAATGCCAAGTTATTTAAAGAAAAAGTTAAAATATGGCATGATAAAATATTCCAAAAGCGTGAGTTTAAAGTTGGAGAATATATTCTTTTGTATAACTCCCGTTTCAGATTCTTTGTAGGAAAAATCCTCTCTAAATTAGAAGGACCCTATGTTATCGAGGAGGTTTATCGGTCTGGAGCTATTAAAATAAATAATGCCGAAGGCACTAACCCGAAGGTTGTTATGGGCAACGAATAAAACATTATATCTCAGGTACGCTCATTAATGTTGAAAGTAATATTATCCAAACTATGACACCGGAAGAACACATAATAGAGACCTTCTGAAACATTGCAGAATCGTGAAAAAGAGGAGGTACGTGATACGGTAAGTAAACGGACTCTGAAAAATCCGCAAAAATATTTTTTGTCAGTTTTGGAATATAATAAAAATTAGGAAAATAAAAAACTACCATGAAACGCATGATAAAATATATTTGGAATATAGATGATGAATTGTAGTTGCAAAGTTGACTGAGAACATAGTTTGTTTGTTTCTAATAGAGTTTATGCTTTATACTTCGATAGGGTGATGAATTGTTACTTATTCATGGGAAGTCTATGATAAAAGTCTTATGTTTAAAATTGTTCCTGTTATAATAATCTACATGATGCTTTTATATCCGTATTTTGTTTTTATCGACACCTCTCTTTCTAAGCATGTGGACATGTTTTTCGATTTCATTTTTCGCGTGAGGACAAGCGAGGTCTAATCTTGGGGGAGTTGATACGTCCATGTGCATCATGTTTTCCTACTGTTATTTATGATGTTTTTATGCATAATAATGCTTTTTGGAGTAATTCTAATGCCTTTTCTCTCATAATATGCAAGGTACAGACAAAGAGGGAGAATTCCGGCAGCTGGAAATCTGGACTTGGAAAAGCTACGTCAGGCCAACTATTCTGCACAACTCCAAACAAGCTGAAACTTTATAGAGATTTTTATGGAATATATGAGGAATATTGGAGCCAATAAGTACCAGAGGGGGCCCACCAGGTAGGCACAACCCACCTGGGCGCGCCAGGGAGCCCAAGCGCGCCCTGGTGAGTTGTGCTCACCCAGGCCCACCGCCGGTGCCCATCTTCTTGTATATAAGTCATTTTGACCTAAAAAAATAAGGAGAATACTTCCGGGATGGAGCGCCGCAGTCTCGAGGCGGAACATGGGCAGGAGAACTTTTGCCCTCTGGCGGAGCGATTCCGCCAGGAGAACTTCCCTCCCGGAGGGGGAAATCATCGTCATCATCATCACCAACAACTCTCCCATCTTGGGAGGTCAATATCCATCAACATCTTCAACAGCACCCTCTCATCTCAAACCCTAGTTCATCTCTTGTGTTCAATATGTGTACCGGAACTATAGATTGGTACTTGTGGGTGACTAGTAGTGTTGATTACATCTTGTAGTTGATTACTATATGGTTTATTTGGTGGAAGATTATATGTTCAGATCCAATATGCTATTTAATACCCCTCTGATCTTGAGCATTATTATCACTTGTGAGTAGTTACTTTTGTTCTTGAGGTCACGGAAGAAATCATGTTGCAAGTAATCATGTGAACTTGATATGTGTTTGATATTTTGATAGTATGTCTTTTGTGATTCCCTTAGTGGTGTCATGTGAACGTCGACTACATAACACTTCACCATATTTGGGCCTAAGGGAATGCATTCTGGAGTAGTTATTAGATGATGGGTTGCGAGAGTGGTAGAAGCTTAAAACCTAGTTTATGCGCTATTCCGTAAGGGACCGATTGGATCCAAAAGTTTAATGTTATGATTAGAATTTATTCTTAATACTTTTCTCGTAGTTGCGGATGCTTGCGAGGGGGTTAATCATAAGTAGGATATTTGTTCAAGTAAGAACAGCACCTAAGCACCGGTCCACCCACATATCAAATTTTCAAAGTAGCGAACACGAATCGAATCAACATGATGAAAGTGACTAGATGAAATTCCCGTGTACCCTCAAGAACGCTTTGCTTACTATAAGAGACCGTTTTGTCCTGTTCTTTGCCTCAAAAGGATTGGGCTATCTTGCTGCACTTTTGTTACTATTATCGTTAGTTGCTCGTTACAAATTATCTTGCTATCAAACTACTTCGTTACTTACAATTTCAGCACTTGCAGACATTACCTTGCTGAAAACCACTTGTCATTTCCTTCTGCTTCTTGTTGGGTTCGACACTCTTACTTATCGTAAAGAGCTACAATTTATCCCCTATACTTGTGGGTCATCATACACCTATCAGGACATAATGTTTCGGTGACAGGTGGTTTTCCGAGCATTACATGATGGCTCTTGGTAAAGATAACAACATGTCACCAAACTGTCAGATGCAAACGAACATGCCATGTGGCATGTCTTTTCTATGTGGTGCTCTTAGTGTTTGTTGCATTTTTCGATTGTGGCTTCTTTGATGTGTGTCTTCCTCTCGGCAAAATCATAAAGTTGCAGTGAACCTATGTCTATCGAGTAAAATTCTCGGCGTAAATGTGTTTGCCGAGTATGCATGCATTGGCTTTGGGCAAAATGCCCGACACTCGGCGTGTATGGAAATTCCAGTAGGGCTGACTATTTACTATTATTCTTTCATAGTAATGTGGTGGCTAATTTTCATGTTTTGACCTTTTGCGAATAGTTAAGCTGGATCTGACCCTGGTACGAAATAATTTCGAGATTTGACCATTTTGGCTACCGCCAGAGACCTCGGCGGTAAGGTATAATAGGCTATCGCGAGAATCGTTGGTGGTAGCCCACTCATCCACGTCAGCCCGAGCCAATGGCGGCCATCTCCTGTCGTCCACCCTAACATTAGGGAATCGGGCAGTAGACCATGCAACCCTACCACCGGAAACCATGGCAGTAGATGCTCAACAGTTATAGACCTAGGGCTTGGGACGCGGTGCCCACCCACAAACCCCGGTCCCATCTTCTCTCCCGCGTGGCTGCAAGAACAGAGAGGGAGGCGCCTCTCTCATCCGATCCACTCCCCCTCCGATCTTCTTCGTTAGTCCACTGTTTTTGCAGATCGAGATGGCTCCGAAACGAGAAAATATAAGCTCTCTCAACCCCTCCAATTAGTGTTAGTCAAAACGCTTTTGATTCCATGCATTATTTGGTGCAAATAAACCCTATTTTCCTACTAGATTTTAGTTTTGGTTGATTTTAGTTTTGCTTAGCTTGATTCTATATGATGTATGGGGTTGAATATGAACTCTAGTAACTAGTTGGAGAGATTCTGTGTAGTTTCCATATGAACCATAGTTCATCACCAAATTAGTTGGAGATTCAATTTTTTTAATGAATGGTCATATGGTTGACGTTGGAGGTATTGAAACTAGTAGGCTACATATGATGGATGTTGTTGAATGAATGAATCATATGCATATAGTACACTGTTTGAGTATGACAGATTTTTGTGAATTATGCATATGCGTATTTAAAAAAATTATAAATGTTGAATAAAAAATGAACGAATGATGGTTGAATGTCATTGAATTAATGATATTGATTGAATATGATACATTTGCATTGATCAATTATATTGGTTGAATATGATATGACGGTTAGTTCAATATGTGATAATTGATGAAAATGATTTCATTTATATTAGAACTTGATTCATTCCATTTGTTTTGGGCCCCCTGTCCTTGCACCCGAAATCGGCGTGAAGTACACCATGCTTGATCATGCTTTCAACAATGGTCACCGCGCCCGTTTTGTGGAGAACGAAGTGGTAATGTCTATGATCAAGTTGTTGTATTGGTTATTGTGAGAAATGAACTTACTAACTCCTTCTGTTTACATTTTGATAGATGCTACCCCCATTGCGGATGAGGGGCCACACCAACGCCATTGAGATGCAGTACGACGAGCGGTACACGTCGTAGATTCGGAGAGCATGGCTGCTGGGTTTCGGGCTTCAGTTCAAACGAAAGTCGCCGACGCTCGTCCACTTGGCTCTCACGGCATTGATCGAACGGTGGCATCCCGAGACGCATAGTTTTCATCGCCCATGTGGTGAGATGACGGTGATTCTCGAGGACTTCGGCATGACCAGGGCCCTACCGATCTGCTCTCACTGGGCGAGTGCAGAGGACCAACTGGCAAGAGAGGGTGATCGCCCTCATTGGTGACTGCCCTCCCATGAAAGGGAACGGAACATCTGGTGTGCGACTGAATTGGCTCCGGGAAAACTGGTATGTATGCCCGAAAGATGCTCATGGGCGGACCGTGGAGTAGTACACAAGGGCCTTATGTTGGTACCTTCTGACGAAGGTCGTGTTTCCAGACTGCTCGGGGGATAGCACCCTATGGATGTATCTGGGCTTCCTAGAGGACTGGGATGCGGGGTACAGCTGGGGTACACCGGCCACCTTTTGTTAGTTAAAAATCAAAATGCTGGCGTTGGCAAACATACAACGCCATAGATACTATGAATGTATTTCTGACGTCGGAGACATATGACACCATCAGTACACAAAATACTACTGGCATAGGCTTCAATGCCACCTGTAAAATTTAACAACGGTGCCATATTGGTGGCGTCGGCCTTCTACGCCAGCAAGGTAGTTTTTGCCATGCCTTAGCTAGGCTTTTCTGCACTAGTGATTATGTGCCTTGGCCTCCTGGACACGCTCGACACCAACACGCATGGTGCACGATGCTCCTTGCATCCTTGGTGTTGTCCTTCACGGTGATCACACGCGACATCCACGTGGGATGGACTGTAGAATCGCCATCGGGGCATTTCACTCCTCCCGGTCGGATCTGACGGCATGCTCGACAGGATCTCAAATCCCGTATGCCTGCATCTTGGTGCGCATCAAGATCGTCCTCTCGGTGTAGTTAGTCTGGGTGGGTACGACGTAGAGCCGACGTGCTCCGACACCATGTGCTGCATGACCCGCATCTCCCTGCTACGCATCGTCCTGCTCTGCCTGCGCATTACTGGCCTCCAAGGAAGGGGGCGCAAGCCGCGCTACAGCCGCTGCCTCTGCCGCGCTGGAGTGTTGCTGATCATTGGCCATGGCCTCCCAGACCTACCTTGAGGCTCTGATACTACTTGTTGGTGCCATAGAGGAGCGGTGATCACAACTGAAGGCCGGAGAGAGTGATTTTTTTGCAGCGTTCAGCTTTTTGCTTGTCTTCTTTCTCATTTATTTACACATCACTTAGAGAAAGTAAAAAAAAAACGCCTAAGCGAAGCCTATCGGCCGTGCCATCCCATGAGGCTTGACATAAGTAAGGTGCGTGCGCGCGCGGCAATTATCGTGTCATGTCATCCCATGTGTAGATAAAGGCGCGCCTATCCAGCTAACTAACTACCATAGTTGATCTCGACCAAATCATGAACAAGCACAATAACTTGGCCATTTATTTTGCTAAAACAGAACAGTAAACATTACTAAACCTGCAATGGGATTATGGCTAACAGCTTTGATTGATTGCTAGAATAAATTTGCTAGGCCTACCAGCTTAGAATATACAGAATAATTTTTTTAACAAAGTTGAAATCCTCGGAGAATTTGTAGGCTTCCAGGACAGGCAGGGTACACAGGACTGGAGCAGAGAGATCGGCTGGAAGACTATATATTTATCTGGAAAAAAAAGGAAGACTACATATTTGATTCTTCCAGACTATTTATTATTTCTCTTTCATAGTAATGTGGTCGGCATCCTGCGATTTTCCTTCAACTGACGGTGATGTTGCACCAACATTGTCAATTGTACGACGCAGCTCCCTCTGTCACTATAAGCCATTGTCATAGGACCTGTCATTGTCATTTGTGCCTCGGACAAGTCACACGTGATGATAGGGAAAACCTTGGAGCCAGTTCTGCATTCTTCTACGCATGCTCTTCGGCATCTGAGGTCTCCGCGCACGCGCTGCAAGTGGAAGCTAGATGGTAGAGTACGTATTGCTTTAGCTGGGAGTAATCTTGTCTGAGGCAACCCGACAAGCCCTTAGACAAGATGTGCAGCGCAGCTGTCGTCGAACAGCGACCGCGAGGTGGCGACCGGAAGCACGGTCTCAGCCTTTTTTTCTTTTCCCAGGCGGCCACTCCCATCCCTGGACGGCTGGACCCGATTGCCAAGGACGTGCACGCATGCACCTGCTGTGAAAGTAATGCCGTCGTGATCAGGTCAAATAACCCATCTTGTCCCATCCTTCCGAGATTTCTTTGTCCTGTATTTCGGAAGTCCAGATCAGTCGTAGCGTTACATACAGTGTTTTCTACACCCACCAGCCACAACCGGGGCAAAATTTCGTGTTTTGACCATTTTTGGTATCTTTAGCCGGATTTGACTCCGGTTCAAACTTTTTTTCACATTTGACCATTTTTCCTGCCGTAAGGGGGCTCGGCAGTAGGATTACCTAGCGTACCGCCAGAAATTTGGAGGTAAGAACAGGAGTCTGGACACTTATAAGCTGCGGGCCGGCCGCCCCACCCCAATCTCCCCCCATCCAGCCGCCCAGTTCTTCTCTTGCCCCCTCTCTCATCTTCTCCACTCCCCCCTCGGATCTTCTTCATTTTTTCACCGTTTTTACGGATCGAAATGGCCCCAAAACAAGAAAAATAAGCTCCTCCGATCCCTCCAATTAGTTTTAGTCAAATAGCTTCCGATTCGTCGCATTATTTGATTCAAATCACCACTATTTTTGACCTAGAATTAATTTTTTTGTACCCTAGGATTGTTTTAGGTTGATTCTAGATGTTCTATTGTGTTGGATATCTATCTATCTATCTATCTATACCTATATATATATATATATATATATATATATATATATATATATATATATATATATATTTGTGACTCCCAAGAAATTACCATGTTAATCAGAAATTAGGAGCCATTAATCTGATGGGACCGAGTTATAACGGTGTAGATTAATCCTTAAACTCCTGGGAAAAATATCTAAATCAGAAATTAGGAGCCGTTAATCTGATGGGACCGAGTTATAACGGTGTAGATTAAACCTTTAAATCGTGGGCAAAAAATATAAGATGGGACCGAGTTATAAATGTGTGGATTAATCCTTAAAATCCTGGGGAAAAAATACCTAAAAAACTAGCACGTAATCCAATCCCACATATATCTCACGTATCTCTCAAACAAGAAAAAAAACTCTCACATATCTCTCCCACAACCCAAAAACTCTCTCAATCTTTCATATATCTCTATCTCAAAAAAATACTTACTTTTCTTACATATCTCTAGAAAAATCTCTCCCAATATTTTTTTTGCGTAGAATCTCTGTCAATCTTTTAGTTTTTGAGGACCTCTCATGTATCCCTCCAACAAGAAAAAGAATACGAGTACAATATCTCTCCCAATCTCTCACGCATCTCTCTCCAATGACAGAAAACTCTCACGTACGTTTCTCTCTTCCCCAGTCCAACTCTCTCAATATCTCACATATCTCCATCTAAAAAAAGAATCCCTCACGTATCTCTCTCAAACTCTCATAGAAAAAATCTCCTCAACTCCATCGGCTCCTCTCGATGTGGTCCTAAACTTGCGAGCTCCATTGATAATGAACTGAAGATTGATTGCCATCGGCCAAAGGCGCATGGCGAGGCAGAAGGAACGATCCGCTACATGGCTGCAGATTTCGTAGGTACTCGGGCCCTCATCTGCGTGTACTCGAAATAGATCCGTCTCTGGGTGTCATCAAGCTTGAAGTGGCTAGATCTTCCTTTTTCATATCCCAATATATTTGGATGATCATATCAGTGGTGCTCCCAGTGGACATGATTTTGTTTCTTTACTAATATGATAAGATTAATTCCATCCACAAAGATTCATGCCGTGATGTTAAGCATGTAGCATCTGGAAGTCCTTTCTATTAACGCCTTATATGCCTCATCCTTAGAAACTGGGTCTGCTTCCTCTCTCCCTCCAAAGGAAAAAAACTCCACGATTGATTCAGGTGTTGAGATTCTCCAAGTACCAGAACTCTGTCGTGCGATGGATGAACTTCCCCATCCATGGCTCCGACGTGGACGGATTAAACCTCCAGCAAGGTTAGACCTCCCAGCACAACAATGTACGTCTTTGCAGTATGCCCCTGTCCTTTGGGCAGTTCTAATTATCACTCTCCTTCATCTATCCCTGGACCTGCTCACTATGTGTATGATGTATTGTGTGAGCAAAACACCCATTGTAATGGTCACCAGAGAGGGGTCGGCCATGTTGAGGCTGTTCAAGTCGCACATTTTTTTTTCTTATATTGGCTCTTTCCAGTGCGTCATTAATTTCAGACCCCTCTATAATACAGGTCAGCATATATGTGCAATGGGTCGGACATGGCTTTTACTCTGGCTACCCCGTGGATAAGGATCAAGCTTGATATGGTCCATGTTCGTACTTAATATTGGATATGAAAATTATGATTTTGTGCTATAGAAAGCCTGCTTTGACTATTAAATAAGGAATTGTCTATAGAACAGTTTCTCGGATTGGAATTATTTTTCACAATGTATGCCTGCAACTATCAATGGTTGTAGAAAATCAATGATCACCCAATATTCAAGATTTTTATTTGCATTTAAATTACGGACTGCTATAAAATTCATGATTGGAATGACTGGGCGCTCTTAAGGTTTCCGTATTAACTAAGCGATCATGCATGGTTTGTTTCTTCAATAATCGAAAAATATTTTTCCATGTAGTACATGCGGAGATGGAAGTAAATTTGTCACCTAAGGCCATGATGTACGACCCAACTTTTCAGTTTATACATATTCCATGTGATTCATGTGCATGTAATAGAAATCCGTTACATGTAAGGTTCATTGCTATTGAACCAAAGCTCTTTCGATGTTGTGGCTTTCTTCAAATTCGAATCCTATCAAGTTGTCAGTTTGTTTAATCTCAACTTATTGGTTCTATCATTGCCTGGTTTTTTAACTCGCAACATTCAACACGGAATTTTAAGGATATCAAATATCTGAAAATATTCTTCTTATTGTTTTAATTCTAATGAGTGTGTTTACAGGAAAAATAGTTTCTATTGATAATGAAAACATATTAACTTCGAATTCCATAGTTCATGTAATTTAATGTTTGGAAGAGATGACTATAATATGTAAAAGGGATAATACTTTGAGATAGTACACATATAAAAATCCCAAGCATATACATATACCAGAGTAGACCTAAGAAAGTAAGCAATATATATTAGACTGCTCTGCATGCTTTTGAAATGACATAAAAGTGATATCAAACTTTCTCAAAGATATAAAGGATAAAATCATATAAAGATCTAATATCAAGTTATCCAACTAACTCCTTTGTGGAATACATAAATTCGCCTATGAATCCCCATGTTGAAAATACTATATGACTTATTTGAAAGAAATTAGATGGCACATCCCAGTGTAAATGTACACAACACATAGCTTTATGTTATATAGATTACAATGTAATACTAAATAACTGGCCGTGCGAATGCACGGGTTGGCGACTAGTGAACTCTAATCACTGGTTGGAATGGTAGTGAGAAGATGAACCCTAGTTCATTTTTTTTTTTGAGGAATTTGTTTTGATACGATGCATGTTGGAGGAATTTGTTTTGATATGATGCATGATGTAAAGTGGATGTTGTTTGAGGAAATATGCTTAAGATGAACCCTAGTTCATGTTTTTCGTTTTTGAAAAGAAGATGGTATGATGCATGCTGGATGGTTAACTCGTATGTTTGGTTTGCTATGATGCACGTTGATATGATGTGATGCATGATGTATAGTGGATGTTGTTGGAGAAATTTATATGAATTCATTAATCAAGTGGACGTTATACTTTTTTATGCTTATGCTTATGCTTATAATGCTTATGTTTGTGCATTAAGTATATCATCATGTGGATGTTTTATTTTTTTTATGCTTATGCTTATGTTTATGCATTAATTTTATTTAGGAGGCCACCTCTTCCGGACAACATCGGCACTAAGTATACCATAATTTTGACCCTGCATTCGACAAGGGTCATCGTGCCCGTTTCATTGAGAATGGAGTGGTAATTACCATGCTTGAACCAAATCTTTCAAATTGATGAAAATAAGTTACTAATTATTTGGGTCTTCATTTCGACAGATGCTCCCACCAATGCGGATGAGGGGTCACGGGACAACCGTTAAGATGTAGTACGACGAGCGCTACGCGCCGTACTACAGTAGAGCCCGACTGTTGGGTTTCGTCCTGCAGTTCAAGCGTAAGCCGCCGATGCTCCACTCAGCTCTCACAGCTTTGATCAATCGGTGGCGGCCAGAGACACATAGTTTCCATCTTCCATGTGGAGAGATGATGGTGACCCTCCAGGATTGGGGGATGATTACGGCCTACCGATCGAGGGCGCCCGTGCTCTCACTGCACGAGTGGACAGGAAGAACTAGCAGGACATGCTTAGGGCCCTCATCGGCGACTGCTCCTCCGCTAAGGGTAACCGGACATCCGGCATACCGCTGGCCTGGCTCCTGGAGCACCGGAGCACATGCCCGGAAGAGGCCGATCCAAGGACGGTGGAGCAGTACATGAGGGCCTACCTGTGGTATCTTCCCTATCCACACCACTTCCACCATGGATTCCTCCCCCACCAAAGCTCTCCGGGACAGGCTAACGCCAGACCAGAAGAAGGAGATGGCGGACATTGCTGCCGGCTGGCAGGCTAGCAGACAGCCGGACGACACAGCCGACGACGATGAGTCAGTGCCACCATCCTCATCCGCGCAACCCTCCTCCTCCTCCGCGCCACCCTAGCCGGTGCATTTCACCACGACCATGAGCAAGGCCCGTGCCCATTACATGGACATGGTGCGGGAGGACCGAGAGGAGCAGTTCTGGGAGGCGCAGGCCGATGCCGCCTACAACCACCACCTCCTCCAGGATCATCTGCAGGCGGAGGAGCAGCTCGCCGCCAGGACGGCTATCGCGCCGGACACGGACAAGGCGGAGCAAGAGGCCAGGAAATATAGTGCATGGTAGGTCGTCGCCGCTCGGGTTCCAGGAAGGCCACCGCTCTTCCCTCCCGTTGAAGCCAAGATTGGTGGGTTGAATATCATTGTCGATTAGCCACTTGGCGGCAACAGTGAGACAGACAATTTCGCTTCCCGTGGCTCCGGAGGCGGAGGTTACGGAGGTAGAGCTGGAGAGCGCCGAGGCGGAGCTAGAAAACGTGAACCTTCGGTTCTCTTGGTTTATTGTCGGACACAAGAAACAGGCGCCGACGACCATTTAGATTAGGTAATTATACCTCGCATGACGAGGTCCACTTAATTGACGTAAATGTAATGAAATCCGTCATGTTTATATGAAATCCAGCCCTGTTGATATGAAATCTCGTCGTGTTTGAACAATTTTGTCCGTTTGAACTGTTGTAAAAATGTACGCAGCTATGATTGGATGGCGTCCTTCCGCATCCGTGTCCGCGGACGGATATGGGAGGAAATTTATGGGTTTCCATCGGAGATGCCCTAACCCATCTCGATTATTTAGTCGTCATAGTATTTTGTGTTAGAGTTCGACCATATATGTGGCTAGCGAAAATAGTATCATGGAAAACTACATTGAAATACAAATCTAACAATATACTTTTGATGACATATCACTTATATTTTGCTAGTCAAATATATGATCCTATTTTGACACCAAATACGAAGTGGATGAATAAACCCTGATGGAGGTAATACCATGTCGTAACTATTTCCCTATGAATGCCGATCATCATTGGCAGTGTGATGAGCCATTAATATTTGCCAATATGACGAGTTGTTGTCTTCGTCACTTTTTTCTTGTAAGGTGCATGAATGTAAATCTCCGAGATACAATGGTTCATAAGGGAACCATAGATTTACCCAAATGGTAAGTGCCACATGTCAGGTGCATGACACTTCAACCCTGACGTTTTTCAATTGAAATTTTAACCACGTAAGGATGCAAAATTAAAGCGACACATGGCAAGTTTCTGTCAAGAATAAACTGAAGCATGAAATTTGCCATGCTTGACAACTAAAACTGCCATCCTCATGTGGAGTAACTATGAATCTCTTAAGGTAGCCAACTTCCTCCTCAGCTAAAAGAAAGTTGCCATCCTCGCATCATTAAACTTGCCAAAAAAAACATTGGGAGTACCACATGTCGGGTACATATCAAGGTACTAGATTTATATCCATGCGAGGGAAAAAATCATCAAACCCGCACCCAACAAGCCCCTAGCACACATGTGCAACACAACTGTCGTTGAACGGCGACCGCGACATACGGGGACCAAGGTCGTAAGTTACGGCATCTCCAAAACTGACATACAAATGTGTCTGGTATGTTCGGGCGTTATCCACGGACGTGATGCCAAAGGGAGTCATTCAATGCTAATCACAAAGCAATCCGGTTGGGAGGAATAAAGTAGGTGGAGACCATACATATGGTAGGATATTTGTGGTTTCGTGTCTAGTAGGGACGGGAGAGAGGAGAGGGATACCATGCATCTGCGGTGTTCGGAGAAGAGAGAGAAGAGGGGGACCATGCATATGATTGGTAAAATACATTTCTGGACACCAGCAAAACCTCAACATGTTTCTTTAGTATACCGGAATCCGAACACTGTAATCCGGACATGAAGGTTTGAGGGTCTCTGCTTTGGAATTGCCGTTACCGACTCGGGGTATGGTCTCGGACATTTTTTTTTCTTTTCTCGGGCGGCTACATATCCCACTCGTATCCGCAAGTTCCGTCCATGCACCAGCCGTCGGAATGCCATGCACGTGCATGCATGCACCTGCTGGGAAAGTAACGAAGTCGATATCAGGTCAACTATCCCGCTCTGTCCCATCCTTTCGAGGTTTTTTTGTGTATTTATTAGCCTATAAATGACCTTATTTATGATTTAAGCGTATCCATTACCCTGCAAGAAAAAAATATTTGCTCATCTGGGCCTTCTAGAAACGACTAACATGTCGAACCAACCTGTAGTTGGATGGTTAGAGGGACAGTGGTATCCCCAGCCCATCAAGGTTCAAGTCCTGGTGCTCGCATTATTACTGAATTTATTTCAGCATTTCCGGCGATGCGCTTTCAGTGGGAGGAGACGTTCCCGTTGACGATGAGGCGCCTGCGGTGCCTTCATAAATTTCAAGATGACATGCTGGTTCAGTCTTTCGGAGGTGCTTATAAGGATACGGTATGCATGTATGCGTTGATAGGGATGAGTGTATACGCATATGTATGAACGCTTGCGTATGTACTGTTGTTACAAAAACGACTAACATGTAGTGAGGCCAAACAGCTTGTCGTCTTTGACTATCAATGTTCAATGGTGGTCGCTCCCCTGGCCGTTGTGGCACCAGCCAGACACGAACTTCGGATAGTCGTCACACCGTTGTGCCCACTAACATTGTATGCCAGAGCGTATTAGTCACAACTGAGCGTGTTAGGCACACTAGCAGTATGTGAGGCCGCCCGTGGTATGTCTATCGTGGCAAATAAATGGCTATATCATCTAAAGTTGAAAGGACATACGACATGATGTTTTTGTTTGGTTTGTGATGCCATACAAGTAGTCGTGAGGGTTTAAATAACAAGGCAAACATGACATCGTCTTTCATAGCCCACCATCAATCGTCTCTCGAGCAATGTGACGTCCAATAGAAAGTTATCACAACAGCCTTTATTTTTCTCCCTATGTTAGTTGTTTTAGTTTTAGTCTTCCACATTTTACATATGTAAATGTAATTCTGACATTTTATCTTATAAATTAAGTAATTCTGCAATTGAAGAATAATATGTTCGAATTTAACCGTTGAACAACTTCGTAGACAAGTAATCAGGAAGAAACTTCGATGACTGTATCAATCATAGCACACGGGTATGGGAACCAATCGTGTTCATGTAACACACGACACATTGAGCATACCTCGTGTGATGATGCTCCAGTTATTGGTCTTCGGATCCCACTCGCCCCATTGAGCGCATAACCTTGAGCATGATTAGAGAAATGGATACTGAGCAATGGCAATGACAATGACATGACCAAGAAAACATAGTAGGTTTTTTCTTTAAGTGTGGATCATCTAGTATCTCTTTATTTACTTTGTACCACTAGTAGAAAACAGGCTTTTTGTTCGGGCCTGGCCAGCCCATTAGTCCCGGTTCGACCACGAACCGGGACCCATGGGGGCATTCGACCTGGTTCGTGAGCCCAGGGGGCCGGCCGGGGCCTCATGGGCATTGGTCCCGGTTCGTGTGGACCCATTTGTCCCGGTTCTATGCACGAACCGGGAGCAATGGGCGTCGCTCCTGGCCCACAACCATTGGTCCCGGTTCTTGGCTTGAACCGGGACAGATGGCTGGGCTTTAGTCCCGGTTTCAGCCACGAACCGGGACAAATGAGCTGCCTATATATACCCCATCGCCACAGCAGAGCACTCCACAGTGCTCTGTTTTTTCTGGCCGGCGAGGGGGAGGGCATTTGGGTGCTCTAGCTCACCTCCTATATATGCACATGAGGTGTTCGATAAAATGTCTGAGCCACACTAGTTAATCTTTCTCCTCTCGAAACTCGACCTCCGAGCTCCATTTTCCCTGAGCTTTGTCCAGGTTTAGCGGTCCGTCACGTCCCGTCCCCGTCTTCACCGCCGTCGATCGCCCGCGCTGATCTCGTCGCCGGCACCACCGTCGTGAGCCTCTTGTTCTTATCTTCTTTCTGAAAGAAAGAAATTCTTACTTCAGATAGATACTTGTCTAATTTTCTTACTTTTATTATTCCTTGTTATTATATAGTGCGATGGTTTTGGTATCCGCCCCCGTCGGCCCTCGTCCTGTCTGTGATTCGGATGTGGTATATATTATATTTTTATAACTATTTGGTTCATTTATTGTTTATAACAATTATGCCGACCAACGTGACATGGATTTTATTTATCTAGAAGGTGGTTGAATCGGAAATTCCAACCGACCCTATAGTCGAGAGGTTAAATTTAGTTGAAAAAGAAAACAATTACTTGAAGGAAAAAAAATGAGGAGGAGAAGATGATATTGGAGTTGCATGTTCCGGATGTCGTCGATGATCACAAGATCAAGATGGATGCAATGCGGTTGAAGATTAGAAAAAATAGAAAATATGCCATTCGTACCGAGGCTTGGTATCATTATGCAGTTGGATCAACTGTTACCTTGGTTGCGATTATGATCGCATTTGTTGTTGCATTGAAATGTTTTACATAATTTCAATGCATGGTTTAATTAGATGCTCTGGAGAGCTATATGTTGTTCAATGAGAACTATGTATGTACTTTGGTTTTAATGTGATGATGAACTTCTATTAATTTGGTCACTTAACTATTCATGAGAGCTATATGTTGCCTTCAATTTCAGGGTCTTATAGCTCAATATAATCAGTAAATGCATGAAAAATAACAAATGAAGTCAGAAAGGGTTGAAAATGGATGATGTGGCTTTGAATGGTGCATTTTGAGCACAGAAAAACTATGGAGTTCAAATAAGTTCAAAAAAATGAAATCCCTTTGTAACAGACGAGTTTCCGTATGAAACCCTGATACTTCGAAAGAGATTGTCCGTTTTGTACACGAAGTGCATCCAGTTTTTGCCGTAACCCTCTCTACTTTCTTGCACATGCTATGTGGGTCAAATGATGATACCATGCCAACTTTCAACCTTTTCAGAGTTCATTTGAAATGCTTTTCAATTTCAGGGTCTTATAGCTCAAAATAATCAGTAAATGCATGAAAAATAACAAATGAAGTCAGAAAGGGTTGAAAATTGATGATGTGGCTTTGAATGGTGCATTTTGAGCACAGAAAAACTATGGAGTTCAAATAAGTTCAAAAAATGAAATCCCTTTGTAACAGACGAGTTTCCGTATGAAACCCTGATACTTCGAAAGAGATTGTCCGTTTTGTACACGAACTGCATCCAGTTTTTGCCGTAACCCTCTCTACTTTCTTGCACATACTATGTGGGTGAAATGATGATACCATGCCAACTTTCAACCTTTTCAGAGTTTATTTGAAATGCTTTTCAATTTCAGGGTCTTATAGCTCAAAATAATCAGTAAATGCATGAAAAATAACAAATGAAGTCAGAAAGGGTTGAAAATTGATGATGTGGCTTTGAATGGTGCATTTTGAACATACAAAAACTATGGAGTTCAAATAAGTTCAAAAAAATGAATTCCCTTTGTAACAGACGAGTTTCCGTAATTAGAAACAAAATAATATAAACTAAAATAAAATATATAAGTAGAAACAAAATAAAATAAAATAAAATAAACTTTAATAACATAAATGAAATTTATGATACTAAAATTATCAAAGTATTTTCTGTTCAAAACATTATAAGCAACCTCTAGTATTATTGATACTAAAATTATATAAAACTGATGCAACTAAAATTATCAAAGTATTTTCTGTTCAAAATCCTTAAAAGAAAAAATATTTTTCATAAAGAACTTTTTTTGTTAGAAACTTTAATAGCAAAAAGAATTATCATAAAATAAAATAAATAAGTAATTAGAAACAAAATAAAATAAAATAAAAAGTATTTTGTTGTAAGTAGAAATAAAACAAAATAAATAAAGCAAAAAAGAAAACAAAATAACTGGGAAAAAAATTGCCACCTACTGGGCCACCACAACCTGAATACGACTAGAAACCCATCAATGGGCCAGGATTCAGGCCCGCAGAAGGCCCAGTAGGCCCATCAGGCATAGCAGTCACAATTAGGCCCGTCAGCCTGCGATGGAGAGGAGCTCGAGAGGGGTGCGGCAGTGGGGCTTATAAGCCACTGCGCGCCCCTCTCAACTAGCGAGGTGGGACTAAACTACCACCACCACGCCTGTGCAACGCCTTTGGTCCCGGTTGGTGGCACCAACGGGGACTAAAGGTGGAATTGGTACCGGTTGGTGCCACGAACCGGTACCAATGCCCTTGGTATATAAGAAAACACTTTGCGTTTTTCACACTCATCTCTGCAGTTGCCCCGCCCCGACGACGCCGCCAGGCTGCCCGAGCTCGCCCGTCGACGCCGTCGCCGCCCTCAGCCCCGTCGACGCTGCCCTGCCCCGACCACGCCGCCGTCGGCCCGTCCCGACCACGCCGCCGTCGCCCCGCCCCGACCACGCCGCCGTCGCCCCTGCCCCGACCACGCCGTGCCCTCGCCCTGCCCTGATCGACCACGCCACTGTCGCCCCTGCCCCGACCACGCCGCCGTCGCCGCCCTCTACCCCGACGCCGTGCCTCTGCCCCTGCCCCGACCACGCCGCACCTATCCTTGGTCAGGCCGGCGTCGCCCCCTTCCTCCCTATTTTTTTCCCACATTCATATGATGTTTTTTTTCCAGATTATATGTATATGTGTGAGTATATGTATGTGTGTATATATGATTATATGTCATGTTTTTTTCAGATTTTTGTTCATATATATGATGATTTGTTTTTTGCTTTTTTATAAAAATGTATATATGTATGTATGTTCTCTGTGTATATATGTTCATATATGCAAAAGTTAGATTTTTAGAAAAGTTTTATCTATATATGTTCTCTGATTTAGTACATTTTAGGTTAGTTTCATTTTTAGAAAAGTTTTATATATTTAGGAAGAAGGAAGAGAAAGGAAGAAGCAAGAAGAAGAAGAGGAAAAAGTTATATATATGCATATTTTTAGAAAAGTTTTATATATATGCAAAAGTTACATTTTTAGAAAAGTTTTATATATCTAGCTAGGAAGAAGGAAGAAGAAGAAAAAGGAGAGGAAAAAGGAAAATAAGAAGAGGAAGAAAGGAGAAGAAGAGGAGAGGAAGGAGAGGAGAAACAAATAAGAAGAGGAAAAAAGAAGAGGAGAAGAAGAAACCTCTTTTTTTTTTCTTTTTTTTCTTCTTCTTTTTTCTTCGATCTTCTCCTCTTTTTATTTCTTCTTCGTTTTCTTATTTTTTATCGGGTATGTCGTTGTCGATATACCCCCTCCCGATAACTTCAACACGAGGGGGGGTCGATATACCCCCTCCCCGATAACATTATTTTCCCATGTATGTATGTCGTCGTTGTCGATATAACCCCCTCCCGATAACTTCAACACGGGGGGGGGGGGGGTCGATATACCCCCTCCCCGATAACATTATTTTCCCATGTATGTCGTTGTCAAAATAACCCCCTCCCGATAACTTCAACGCGAGGGGGGGTTCGATATACCCCCTCCCCGATAACACGAGGGGGGGTCAATGTACCCCCCCCCCCCCAGCCCTCTCGCTCGACCAAAACTCTCGAGGACACCCAAACCCTAGAAAAAACGATGTCGGTCTCCTACCCCCTCCCGCCGCGCCCCTACCCGACAAACTCTCTCGAGGCCACCCAAATTTACCAAGTTAAAAGAGCGTTATCGTCGAGGCCACCCCATACCCCTTGAAGCATTGTCGAGGCCACCCCAAACCCTTGAAGCGTTGCCGAGGCCACCCCAAACCCTAGAGAAGCAATGTCTAGGCCACTAATATGATTCCTTACTGTGATTAGCTAGCTAGTTCTACGTTTGCCACTAATATATCCATCTGTCATGTTTGAATAATAATTGCCATGTTGTAAATATTTGCAGAAACTATGGAGCACCCCCGAGACGAAGCAACAGAAGCGGTGTTGGGGGACATAATCGCACAAGGAAGTGATGTCATCTTGTCGTTTCTCAATGAGACCGATGGTCTAGAAGGACAAGGTGAAGAAGCAGGCGATGATTATGATGGCTCCGGTGACCCAATGCCGATGCAAGAAGGAGACCGTGATGACGGCTCCGGTGACCCAATACCGGTGCAAGAAGGAGACCGTGATGATGGCTTCGGTGACCGAACCGAGTCCGGCCAGGTATATATATTAGTTAAGCCTGTGCTGAGCTAATTGATGCATTCATTGTTTTGGTATATGTACACATATTAATTAACTCTTGTCTTTCTTCTTTTTTCTAGCCCTCCAGATCGAGCACAACTTCGGTAAAGAGACGAGGCCCGAAGAAAAAGTTGCGCTCGGATGAAAGGTTTGAGATCACAGCAATCGCGCGCGATGGCATGCCGATTGAACCCATCCGGACAAAGGAAGCATTTGCTGCTCAGTGCGGGGTTCTTGTTAGGGACAAGATCCTGATCAGTATCCACCAATGGTTAAAGCCTAAGAATGAAGACCCTGAGGTGTCTTATGTCTCCGATATGCAGAGAGATGATCTTTGGACCGCGCTTAAGGCAAATTTCACCCTACCGCCAGAGGAGGATCCGGAGAAGCCAGTTAAAGAGCAATTGATCAAGTCTCATGCTCTCAAGAAGATGGCAGAACTATTCAGGAGGTGGAAGAATGAGCTGAAAACATCGTTTGTCGACAAAGAAAAGACACCAGAATTCAAAGGCCGGTATGAGAAGATCAGAGATCACTGGCCCGCATTTGTGGCCCACAAGACATCGGACAAGAGTAAGAAGATGTCAGTGACAAACAAGAAAAATGCTATGAAGAAGAAGCATCACCATCGCACGGGGTTAGGTGTCTACCTCAAAGCCCGGCCTTTGTGGGCCAAGGCTGAGAATGACCTGATTGATAAAGGGGTCGAACCAGAGACATTGAACTGGCCAGACCGTTGCCGGACTTGGTTCTTCGGGGTTGGCGGATCCTTGGACCCTGTATCAGGGAAGTGCGTTTGGACAGATGAGCAACTGAGAATACCCGTCACGAGGCTTCAGGAGTATATCGAGGCAGCGCAGCAAGAGACGTTCGTTCCAGACAGAGAGAACGACGAGCTCACAATGGCCCTTGGGAATCCTGAGCACCCTGGACGGACACGAGGCACGCCAAGCTCCGTTCCGTGGAAGGCTGGGTTTCCGGACGCAGGGGGTTACAAATGCCAAGAGAGGAGGAAGAAAGTGGAGCATACCCAACTGCAGGAGCTGCACGCAAGGGTACAAGCGATGGAGGAATGAGAAGCAAATCGCAGCAAACGACCTGCCGAAGCTTCCCCTGAAGCTACCCCGCCATCTCAATGGAGAAGCAGCGTGGCTTCCACCGAGCAGCTTCAGCTGGAGCCTGTATTCACGGCTCCTGCTAGCTACCCCGTGGATGCTATCACGGATTCTCAACATTGCCACCTTATGACGCAATGGATGAAATTCAAAGTCAAGGCGGCTGTTGGCTCTGTTTTACCTACTGAACCTGGCACAACCTACCAATTTCGGCCGATTCCAGAAGGATATGCTAGGGTGATGGTGGATGAAATAACGGACGGATTTGAGGACCTCGAGCTTGACCACCCTACCGGTGAAGGGGAGACTCGGCTGGGTTCTTCTCTGAAGACTCCATGCCTATGGCGGAAGGAGCTCATCAACCTTCCAAACTGGACGCCTCCGCCTCCTCATCCTCCTCCCGCTAGTCAGGGCACTCCGCCTCCTCCTCCGCCTCCTCCTCCGGCGAGTGATCAGGGCACTCAGCCTCCTTCTCCGCCGCGTGGCGGCACTCCGCCTCCTTCTCCGCCTACGCCGGCGCGCCCGAGCAGCCACCAGCCTCCTCCTTCTCCGCCTCGCCAGCAAGGGCGGAAGAGACCCGCCGCCGCTCCGGCTGCTCCGGCGCATCGTAGTCCTTCTCCTCTGCCTCATAAGCAAGCACGAAAGAAGACAGCCGCAGCCGCTCCGTCTGCTCCGGCATCTAGCAGTACAGCCAGAGGCGGGAGGCAATGCAGATTCGGTCCTTCTCTGAAGACTCCAGAGAAGTTACCATACGAGAGGACCGAGGAGGAAACCACGAAGATCGTGCGAGCCGAAGTGACGTACTTCTTTGAAGGGGTGAAAGCAAAGAAACATCCACCTCCGGAGGAGAAGATAGATCCGGTGAAAGCGAAGCCACTTTGGATGCCCTGGAGAAATCACCGAAGTCTCCGCCGAAAGGCAACTATGAGCGCATTCTTGAAAAGTCATTTATCAAAGCAGAGCGGTCGGGAAGTACTGTCAGTGATAAACGGTTAGCAGAACGACGAGCTGGGAAAAAAATTGCCCAGCTCGGCGAACAAGCGAACCAATCGTGCCCCCCGCTCCAGGTGTCTAGTGATATCGTCGCTAATGATCCGGGGATGGTGCCCGGTTATAACAATCTTGGAGATTACCTGCCCGGCGATGGACATTATGATTTCTTGGAGGTGGACGAACACAGATACGAGTACGGGAAGCCTCTCGTCAAAGATGAAAGATCTCTAACAACGATGATGCGAAGATTCCATGGTTGGTACATGAAAACCTGCAGAGAGTCTGCGGGGACGAATATTTTGACGCTGGGAGTTAAAGAGGAGCATGACCTCGTTGGAATTGATCTGTTGCATGTTCCATTTGAGGAGTTCTTCCATTTTTTCAATCAAAAGGCCCTCGATAAATTAACGGTCACTTGCTACTGTCTGTAAGTAATACTACTTCTGTAATTAAGTCTCTATATATAGGTCAGCTCTTTCATTGCATGTATTTTTAATTATCCTCCCTATTTTATGCAGATTGAAGATCGCCGAAATGAAGAAAAGACAAATCTGTGATATTGGGTTCATTAACACAAATCTCATAGATGCATATATGGTTAAATTTCAGGCCAGAGATACCGAGGCCAAGTTGCTACAATCATTTGTATTAAATCAAAACAAAGCTATAATACTCTTTTCTTACAGCTTCAAGTGAGTGTTACTGTCTTGTGCATATTCGGTTTCCCTTATTAGTCGAGGTTATAGTAATGTAATTGATGAGTTATGCATGCGTGCGCAGCTTTCACTATATTCTCCTAGAGATTAAGCTTGACCAGGGACTAGTAACCGTCTTAGACTCGAGACGAAAAGATCCTAAGGAGTATGCAGACATGACTGAAATTCTAGAGAAGTAAGTTAAATCGATCATTATCGCACCATATCGGCAACTTTGTTCATTTCCTGATATCAAGTAATTGTTTTTTTGTCTCGCAGGGTTTGGAAAAAATTCACCTCAAAAACTTCGGGACTGCCGAAGAAGCTGCAATTTAAACACCCGAAAGTAAGTACTATAGTAGCATGTTCCGTGCATCTCCTAGTGATTCAAGCACTAGTTTCATGAATACCATTTAGCATGCTTGCTTATCAGTTTGATTGACCTCTATTTCTTGTAATGTGGTTGTGGCAGGAACAAGGAAATGATTACTGTGGATACTACGTTTGCGAGTCCATCTGCCACACGACCTGTGAGCGGGGCAACTCTGACAAACAATATGAAGTGCGTAAGCAATAATATTCACAATTTTATTTTATTACCATCATTTGTGTTGAGTTTCATTTATTCATATATATATATGTATTGACCCCCTTCTTCAAATTAGATCTTTCAGATGCGGGATGAACTCCTACCAGCAGATCATATGCGAGCAATTCAAGAGGAGTTGGCTTGAGCACGTCATCGATAAAGACGGACAATACTGTGTGGACCTTGAATTCATATATAATTAGGAGATTATATTGTAAGAGATAATTATATTGTATATATGTAGCCAGTAGTGTCGGATAGATATACGAGAACTTGTTGTTCGACCAATCTCTCGGAGAAGGAGAGGTGGTCGATATCACTTCTCTCTGTATGCATATGTTCATGACGATCTTCTGTTTCCTTCATTTGCTTACTAGCTAGCGTGTCGAGTCCTCTCTATACGTATAATATGTAGCGTACGTCGACCAAGCACGGAGATAAGAGAGCACACTTCTCTCTATTAATTAGCTAGATAACACAATATATGAAACACCTAAATTAACCCCCCAAAACCCCAAAACCACCCCCTTTAAAAAAACAAAAACCTCAGCTCCTGCCAGCTGCTGACGCTTGGACGCGTATTGATCCCGGTTGGTGCCACCAACCGGGACCAAAGGGCCTCCTGCCTGGGCTCGCCGCACGGGCCACGTGGAGGCCCATCTATCCCGGTTCATGTAAGAACCGGGACTAAAGGCCTAGGGCATTAGTAACGACACTTAATCCCGGTTCAATAACCGGGACAAATGGCTCTTTTTCTACTGGTGTACTCTAATGTAACGGTTTCCTGTGAATACCGATGTGATGAGCCCGTATCTTGGTGAATGTGTCTGTCGCTATCTTTGTCACTTTTTTCTTATGAGGTGCATGAATGTCAATCTCTGAGATAAGATGGTCCATCAGGCAACCATATATTTCTTCTATCCACACGTGAGGGGAAGATGTGCTGAAAACGTGACAGGTGACCTGCCCGCGCACAGCGACGGCTAAGGCATCCACTCATGTTCTGTCAATACCTACCCGGGCTAGTATTATATATATGCTTTGCCATCTTGTCTATCACTTACTAAGCTGACAACGCACGAGCTGATCGCTCGCAAATAAGCTGCCTGCCATGGAGTGGTGGCTCACCTTATGTTTGATAGCCCTATCCACGCTACTTGCCCTTTGGTTTTCTGGTTGCAGGAGCAAGTCCATGAAGCACCTGCCTCCTCCTGGGCCATGGACTCTCCCGGTCATCGGTAGCCTCCACCACATCCTAAGCGCCTTCCCACACCGTGCCCTTACTGATCTGGGTCGCCGGCATGGGCCAGTGATGCTCCTCAAGCTAGGCGAGGTCCCCCTCGTGGTGATCTCCAGCGCCGAGGCGGTGGCCCAGGTGTTCAAGGCGAATGATGTCGCCCTGTCGAACCATAGTAGCTCCAGGTTGCAGGACATCGTGGGCTTCGGCGGTAAGGGCATCTTGTTCGCCCCCTATGGTGAGCACTGGCGTCAGATGCGCAAGGTATGTATCACGGAGCTCCTCAGCACCAAGCAGGTGAAGCGCATGGAGGGGATCAGGGCCGAGGAGGTGGGAAACCTCATCCGCTCCATCAATACAGCAACAGCTGCCGGCGCAACCGTCAACGTCAGTGAGATGGTGTCGGTGCTCAGCAACGACATTGTGACACGGGCGGTGTTTGGTGGCAAGTTCGCACGGCAGGAGGAGTACCTCCACGAGATAGGCAAACTCATGGATCTGATAGGAGGCTTCTGCCTCGTGGACCTCTTCCCGTCGTCTTGGCTGGTGCAGTGGTTCAGCACTGCCGAGCGCCGTACAAAGAGGAGCTGTGATCTCATCCAGAGCATCATCGCCGACATCTTTGAGAAGCGCAAGGCAGCGCGAGCTTCCCGTCATGGCGCCTACAGCGACGATGAAGAAATGCTGAACGTGTTGCTCAGGCTGCTGGAGGAGGATTCGCTGGCCTACCCTCTAACCACAGAGATTATAGTCACCGTCATGTTTGTGAGTATTTTCCTCTTAGTCCCTCCCTAACCATTTGTCCATGGATGCACTATGTGATGTCCACATATCATATAGAGACAAGTTAAAATCCTTGCTAGGTTACTCCGAAAATAATAGGCTTTATTTGCATCATCCATCAAGGTTTTCAGGAGGGCTCGGGGTGCTCTTTCTATTTATAAAGTACAAGAAATTAACCATGTTATATGGGATATGGGACCAGAAAACCGTTCGTAGTAGGTACACTGTTCAGTTAATTAGACAAATAGCGAACACACATATTGGCAACAGGTATGAGAGTACAGAAAAGTTTAATGTCAATACATAATAGATTCTGTTTTAAATAATTATTCATATCAAATGCAGCATTATTTTCTAAGAATATAAACTTTTTTGTAGATGATACATAATAATTATACATATATAACATAAAATCGTCATTTCCAGGACATGTTTGGAGGTGCCACAGAGACTACAGCAACCACTTTGGTGTGGGCTATGTCAGAACTCATAAGACACCCTAATGTTCTGGCTAAGGCGCACTTAGAGGTTCGAGAGGTACTAGGTGAGGGTCGAGCTATCATTGGCAATAGCGATCTTGCAGAACTCCACTACTTGCGGATGGTCATCAAGGAGGTTCTTAGATTGCATGCACCTGGTCCTTTAATCCCCCGCAGGACTAGAGAGAACTGCAATATTATGGGTTATGACGTCCCTAAAGATACCAATGTATTCATCAATGTCTTCGCAACTCACCGGGATCCTCAATATTGGGACAATCCTGAAGAGTTTAATCCGGAGAGGTTTGTGAACAAGAATATTGATTATAATGGGACATATTTTGAATTCACCCCATTCGGAGGTGGGCGAAGGAAATGCCCTGGAGTAGGCTTCGCTTCGTCAATTTTGGAGATTACTTTGGCAAACTTTCTGTATCACTTTAATTGGACGCTTCCCGGCGGAGCCAGCTCAGTGTCACTGGATATGTCTGAGAAATTCGGGGTCACTGTACGTAAAAGGTCTGACCTATGGCTCAAGGCTATTCCACATGTATGCTCCAAAGCAACACATATATAGATCCACCTCAGCAGACATGGATGCCCATATTGGTCGCATATTGTACCTTTATGTTTACATTAGAATAAGAGGAGCTCATGGGATAATTTGAAAAAATAGGATGCGATTATGGGCCAAAATGAAATTTCAAAGCTGTGAATGCATGATATCAGGTTAGCAGCTACTATGTATCACCTCTTGTGTCCAATTATGGGGATGCTATAATTAGTGATTATATGTTAAGTGTTTCTTCTTTGTCAAGCTTCCATTGAATATTTATTAAGTAGTCGACCAATGCAACTCTTTCTTTTGGGTATAACTATTCTAACTACCAAAGTGGCCCGAGGAAATGTGGGGGGAATATCTTAATTACCTATTGCATTCATTTGAATAGCCATAGAAATTTCTTGCTTCTGATGTTTGCAATTTTTTAGTTATTACTACCAACTTTCTTAACACAAACTATTGCTTTTATGATTATTCTTTGAGATTATCCATCTACACGACGACATACAACACAAACTATTGGTCGGCACGACAGGCAACAACACATTACACATCGGCTTGACATCTCAGAAACCGGTGAACTCATCGCCACATCTGTTGGCAACTCCATCTACTTACCTGCATCATGTCCGTCATCACAATTTTGCCAACAGCATGAATGCCCGAGTATAATTTTCTATAGAAAGGTCCATTACAACAGCACGTTGACTATTCACTGGGCACCTCCTTACATGTGGGACCCACACAAAAAAACTTATCTCTCTCACTCTGGCCGCATTAACTCATCTTTGACCTCATGTAAAATAAGGCGTCTCGACCATGAGATCATGTAACAATCCCGTACCGGTCTTAGAACTCATTGACCGTCCGAGCGATCAGGCAGGGCTCCTTGATAACCCACAAATATTGGGGATCGCGATAGTCTTCGAGGGTAGTATTTCACCCAAATTTATTGATTCGACACTAGGGGAGTCAAAGAATATTTATGAGTCTTAGCAGTTTAGTTGTCAATTCAACCACACCTGGGCAATTATATATATGCAGAAAAACATTTAGTAGCACAGTAGTATGATAGTATCAATAGTAACAGGAACATGAACAGTAGCAGTTTTGTAGTGATTGCAGCAGCAGCAACACTAGTAACTTAGAGAAGGTCAATATGAGAAAAAGCATAGGCATTGGATCAGTGATGGATATTTCTGTTGGATGAGATTCATTATATAACAGTCACAAACTAGAGCGATACACAATAGCTCTAATTCATCAATCCAGTGAGGGCATGTATTCCGTAAATAGTCATACGTTCTTATAATAAGAACTTGCAAGACATCTTTTGTCCTACCCTCTCGTGGCAGCGAGGTCCATGAGAAAATCTAAGCACTACTACAGGATGCTGCTATCATGGCACTACAATCAAAAACCCTTCGACGAATTGTGTGCAATGAATTAATCGCAAACGGTTTTGTAAGTAAACCGTTAAAGATGATACAAACTGTTTGCGATGTCGAAGACATCAAACACGATTCAGTTTATGGTTGCGTGTGCGATACGTGGCATACAGTTCACTCGAAACGAGGAGCCAGATGAAGGTGTGTGCGATATATGGCATACAGTTCACTCGGATGAATTGTTTGTGATTAGGCAACACAACAGAAATGGTTAGCCAGATCAAGGTGTGTGCGATAGAGGGCATATGGTTGACTCGGATGAACTGTTTGCGTTGAGCCAAGAGAACACAAACGTTTCAACTTAACAAGGCGTATGTGATACGTGAAAAAATAGGTCCGTAATCAGAAAAGTGTGCGAAGACCGATAATAACACAGATGATTGCTGCCAAGAAGTCGTGTGTGTTGTGGGCAAACGCTTCCTGGTATACATTTGACAGTGATTGATGAATTCATCACCGATGGTTTTCCTAGTATGGTCCGTGTGCGATGTGATTGCATACAGAACAACAACATATATACTTATAAGGACATGATTGCATAACCAAATTAAATATCCAATTACATAGGTCGCTTGTACACACATGACATTTGCACACACCAATATAAACTGTTACATGTATATAATTAAATAGGATAAACGATCATGTGATCATCATCTACTTATTGTTGTGACGCTAGCCGCCACTGCTCTGCTGGTGGCTCGATCCAGACTTGTCGATTACAGGAAGGAGGCACTCCCTCATGTCAACGATCCGCATGTGCATCTTGTAGCATGTGTACACGTTCTTGGCCGTGAACTTGAGGTGAAGTTCATCCAGTTTCGACATCCAAGCCCCGTGCCAGGATACCGGATTTATTCTCTTGGCATCCTGCTTCATCTTTTCGTAGTAGGGGTCGATGATGGCCAAGGCTAGCTCAACCAGGGAGTCCTTCTTCGTGCTGCCTCATACCATGTGGTGGCCATGGATTTCGACAAGGTTCTTGGAGGGCAAGCCCGTAACCTTGAGCGCTTTTACATCATCGGTGGTTTCCATCCTAGCAAACTTGTATTCGGTGATGTTGACAAACCTAACAAAATGGTCCCAAGGCTCTGTGGCCATGCAGTAGTGGTAGATGAGGACATGATGGCACACGCACAACTGAGCGACGACAACCTTCTGATTTATCCGGAAATGACCGTCGGTGTACTGGAGGTCGATGCTGACCACTTTGTACTTGTCTCGAGCAAGCAACTTCTCCACGGTGTTGACGTAGACCTCCACCAGGGCCGGGTCGATGGTGTACACCACAGAGAGATCTGTCTCCCTCGCGTGGGTCTCCACTTGATGCACGCCGATCTCCATTGGAGCGCCGCTAGATATCCTCTCTCTGTGTATCGTCATGGGTGTGCTTGTTGTGTTTTGGGGCGCGATCGAAAGGTAGAGGAGACTAAGGTTATAATGGCCAAGGGAATTAATGGGGAAGCCGAACGGCCTGGAATATCATCACGCCCGGATGGTAGTTTTTGCAACGTGTAACTCCATCATGTTGCACGTAACTGCATCATGGCGACGTGCGTGGCACAACCGCATGCATATTGGGCCCCCAACATGATCGTGAGCTAGCCCCAACTGCTGGCAGAGCACGCGCGGAGGGACGCGAGAGCAGAGCGCTCCGCGGCTACCTCAACGGTGAGCAACTATATGCATATAGAAGTTGAACACGCAGGAAAAAGCCTTCCACAAACCGAGGGCACGGAGGGACACCAGCAGAGCGCTGCGCACTAGTGAAAAAACGGCTAGCCACAACTTCCGTTGGTGGCGAGTCATTTTCCATGAACGACAACACTATTTTACTAGCATGCCATCTATAATTTGGTAGTGCTGGTGTGGATATTTCCGCTAACGTCACTACTATGTGGGCCCATCTATCGTGACCAGTTGCAAGGTACTGCTGGCGGCAATTTAAAAAAACGCCATAAATACTTAACCTAGTGCTATCGTGCCACCGTTTGGAACGCCAGCACTAAGTTCTGCCTATATATAGAAGTGTTGGTAGCCCTAGTTTCTCAAATACATTCACTTCCATTCTCCACAAAATTCTACTCCTTCTTAGTTAGCTGCTTTCGTGACAATGGACCCACCGGAGCTTGTTGAATCGGCACGAGCCCCGCGTGCGAGCCCACGTCGGGGGGGGGGGGGGGTGTCGAAGGTTTGGGACTCCACCGCCTTGGCCGAGCTCTCTTCTGTCTCCGTTGGTGGCTACGACATGAGCTCGCCACGGTCAACGCAGCCGGCCATGTCCGGCGAATCATCTCACTGCAGCGCGACGTCTGTTCAATCCGGCAGCTATGCCACCGGCACCGAAGCTGCCGGGAATCGAGCGAGGGCACCGGTGCTGCTTTGCGGCTCTCGACGCCCTGCTGATAAGCATATGTCGCACATGGAATGGAATCCAAAGCGAGAGTTCTACATCTCCGCTAACCGTGCAAAGGTACGCCGTAACATAGAAAATACATGTTGATTTATTTCTGCTAATTAATTTGCACAATTCAACTCTATATATATCGTCTACTTAGTGTCGCTCACATGAATATGTGTGAGTATATTGTGATCCACAGGCGTTAGCGACAAAATATTGCCACACATGGATATGGGTTGATCTCGTGCAGAAGTACGTGAGCGAGTTGCTCGAGTACTCCATTGGATCACTAAGACAACAGATAGATGAGATGCAGCTCAAGACTGATGTGATGCGCGGCCAAATCCAAAAATTCAAGATGCTTCGATATGCGCTTTTAGCTGTTGTTATATTTAGCCTTGTTATCCCAGCTGGATCGGTGGCAGCATTTTTTCTCGTGGGATCCATGTTGTGTTCTAATTATTGGTCTTGTATGTTCACATATTTACACACAATAATTAATGAAATAAAATATAAAATTAACAATATAATACATAGTAGGAAAATAGAACAATAAAATAGTAAACAAAACATGTATATGAATAAAAAATAATGTGTGTAACGCATAAAAGTAAGAAGGAAAAACTAATAAAAAATTAAAAATAATAGCAATGGCGTCGCTAGCAATTACCCCGCTGCCCTCGGATTAAAATTAATCCCCCCCCACACACACACCTCTCATTATTCTATCCTACCCTCCCCAAAGCGCCGCCTCCACCGCCGCCGCCCACGTCGCCATCGCCTCCGCCTCCACCGCGTTGCCCCCGTCGCCATCGCCTCCGCCTGAACCGCCGCCATCCCCATCGGTGTCGCCTCCGCCTCCACCTCGCCGGCCGCGCCCCCGTCACCGTCACCGTCTCCTCCATCTCGGCCCCGCCGCCCCCGTCGTCTCCATCCCACAATGCGCCCTCGCCGTCTCCAGCCGCCGTCGGTGAGTTCTAGCTACATAGTGTAGTGTAGAATATGTAGTGTAATAGTCCTAATAGTTTAGAATTCTTAGTGTAACAGTAGTAGTGTAGAATTCATAGTGTATATTTTTTATGTATAGTTTAGTGTATAATTCTTATTGTAATATTAGTAGTGTAAAATTCGTAGTGTAGATTTTTTTGTAGTCGTAGTCTAGAATTCTTAGTGTAATAGTAGTACTGTAGAATTCGTAGTGTAAGAATTTTGTGTAGTTGTAGTGTAGAATTTTTAGTGTAAGAATAATGTAGAATTTGTGTAAGAATTAATATTGTAGAATTTTCAGTGTAAGAATAATGTAGAATTTTGTGTGTAAGAGTAATGTAAAATTTTAGTGTAAGATTAATTATAGTATATGATTTTAGCTAGTGTAATTTTGTTGCAGTTCTATGTAGTGTACTTGTAGTGATAGAATTTAGCGTAGTTGCAGAGTATGATATTAGTGTAGTTGTAGGGTACATTTTATTAGATTGTAGATTGTAGGTTTTGCAGGTAATCGTTAATATGCCATTTTATACTAACTTGTTAGTTATATATGCACCGTCACAGATGGCTCCAAAGTTTTGTGGTGTGCGACCGAAGGGAAATAAGTACTATGCCACCATTAGGAAGAACAATGCCGTCCACGAGCTTGGCCATTGGGACACCCCGGAGTTAGCGGTGCGCGCCTATGATGCCATGGCGGTACACCTAGATCGGATATGAACTCCTTCATCCAGACTCCTTCATTTGCTGCTTCCGGAGCAGCTATGTACTCCGCTTCACACGTAGATCCCGCCACGACGCTCTGCTTGGAACTGCACCAACTGACAGCTCCACCATTCAATATAAATACGTGCCCGGTTTGTGACTTAGAGTCATCCGGATCAGTGTCAAAGGTAGCATCGACGTAACCATTTCCGACAAGCTCTTTGTCCCCTCCATAAACGAGAAACATATCCTTAGTCCTTTTCAGGTATTTCAGGATGTTCTTGACCGCTGTCCAGTGATCCACTCCTGGATTACTTTGGTACCTCCTTGCTAAACTTATAGCAAGGCACACATCAGGTCTGGTACACAGCATTGCATACATGATAGAACCTATGGCTGAGGCATAAGGAATGACTTTCATTTTCTCTCTATCTTCTGCAGTGGTCAGGCATTGAGTCTGACTTAATTTCACACCTTGTAACACAGGCAAAAACTCTATCTTTGACTGATCCATTTTGAACTTCTTCAAAACTTTATCAAGGTATGTGCTTTGTGAAAGTCCAATTAAGCGTCTTGATCTATCTCTATAGATCTTGATGCCCCATATATAAGCAGCTTCACCGAGGTATTTCATTGAAAAATTATTATTCAAGTATCCTTTTATGCTATCCAGAAATTCTATATCATTTCCAATCAACAATATGCCATCCACATATAATATTGCAAATGCTACAGAACTCCCACTCACTTTCTTGTAAATACAGGCTTCTCCAGAAGTCTGTATAAAACCATATGCTTTGATCACATTATCAAAGCGTATATTCCAACTCCGAGAGGCTTGCACCAGTCCATAAATGGATCGCTGGAGCTTGCACACTTTGTTAGCACCTTTAGGATCGACAAAACCTTCTGGTTGCATCATATACAACTCTTCTTTAAGAAATCCATTAAGGAATGTAGTTTTGACATCCATTTGCCAAATTTCATAATCATGAAATGCGGCAATTTCTAACATGATTCGGACAAACTTAACCATCGCTACGGGTGAGAAGGTCTCATCGTAGTCAACTCCTTGAACTTGTCGAAAACCTTTCGCAACAAGTCGAGCTTTGTAGACAGTAACATCACCGTCAGCGTCAGTCTTCTTTTTGAAGATCCATTTATTTTCTATGGCTTGCCGATCATCGGGCAAGTCAACCAAAGTCCACACTTTGTTCTCATACATGGATCCCATCTTAGATTTCATGGCATCAAGCCATTTTGCGGAATCTGGGCTCATCATCGCTTCCTCGTAGTTCTTAGGTTCGTCATGGTCTAGTAACATGACTTCCAGAACAGGATTACCGTACCACTCTAGTGCGGAACATACTCTGGTTGACCTACGAGGTTAGGTGGTAACTTGATCTGAAGTTTCATGATCATCATCATTAGCTTCCTCACTAATTGGTGTATGCATCACTGGAACTGATTTCTGTGATGAACCACTTTCCAATTAGAGAGAAGGTACAACTACCTCAGCAAGTTCTACTTTCCTCCCACTCACTTCTTTCGAGAGAAACTCCTTCTCTAGAAAGGATCCATTCTTAGCAACAAAGATCTTGCCTTCGGATCTCTGATAGAAGGTGTACCCAACAGTTTCTTTTGGGTATCCTATGAAGACGCACTTCTCCGATTTGGGCTCGAGCTTATCAGGTTGAAGCTTTATCACATAAGCATTGTAGCCCCAAACTTTAAGAAACGACAACTTAGGTTTCTTGCCAAACCACAGTTCATATGGTGTCGTCTCAATGGATTTAGATGGTCCCTACTTAACGTGAATACGGCCGTGCTACCTCTTGAGCACTGCGTTGGTTTTCCCTTGAAGAGGAAAGGGTGATGCAGCAAAGTAGCGTAAATATTTCCCTCAGTTTTCAAGAACCAAGGTATCAATCCAGTAGGAGACCACGCGCGAGTCCCTTGTACCTACACAAACAAATAAGAACCTTGCAACCAACGCGATAAAGGGGTTGTCAATCCCTTCAATGCCACTTGCAAAAGTGAGATCTGATAGAGATGATAAGATAATATTTTTGGTATTTTTATGATAAAGATTGAAAGTAAAGAACGCAAAATAAAAGTAGATCGGAAACTTATATGATAAAGAATAGACCCGGGGGCCATAGGTTTCACTAGTGGCTTCTCTCAAGATAGCATAAGTATTACGGCGGGTGAATAAATTACTGTCGAGCAATTGATAGAATTGAGCATAGTTATGAGAATATCTAGGCATGATCATGTATATAGGCATCACGTCCGCGACAAGTAGACCGAAACGATTCTGCATCTACTACTATTACTCCACACATCGACCGCTATCCAGTATGCATCTAGAGTATTAAGTTCATAAGAACAGAGTAACGCATTAGGCAAGATGACATGATGTAGACGGATAAACTCAAGCAATATGATATATACCCCATTTTTTAATCCTCGATGGCAACAATACAATACGTGTCGTTTCCCCTTCTATCACTGGGATCGAGCACCGCATGATTGAACCCAAAGCTAAGCACTTCTCCTATTGCAAGAAAGATCAATCTAGTAGGCCAAACCAAACTGATAATTCGAAGAGACTTGCAAAGATATCAAATCATACATAAAAGAATTTAGAGAAGATTCAAATATTGTTCATAGATAATCTTGATCATAAACCCACAATTCATCGGATCTCGACAAGCACACTGCAAAAAGAGTTACATCGAATAGATCTCCAAGAAGATCGATGAGAACTTTGTATTGAGATCCAAAGAGAAAGAAAAAGCCATCTAGCTAATAAATATGGACCCGAAGGTCTGAGGTAAACTACTCACACATCATCGGAGAGGCTATGGTGTTGATGTAGAAGCCCTCCGTGATCAATACCCCCTCCGGCGGAGCGCCGGAAAAGGCCCTGAGATGGGATCTCACGGGTACAGTAGGTTGCGGCGGTGGAAATAGGGTTTCGTGGTGCTCCTGGATGTCTTTGGGGCATAAGAGTATATATAGGCGAAGGAAGTCGGTCAGGAGAGCCACGAGGGGCCCACAAGGGTGGGGGCGTGCCCAGGGGGGCAGGCGCGCCTCCCTGCCTCGTGCCCTCCTCGGTTGTTTCTTGATGTCCACTCCAAGTCCTCTGGATCACGTTTGTTCCAAAAATCACGCTCCCGAAGGTTTCATTCCATTTGGATTCCGTTTGATATTCCTTTTCTGCGAAACACTGAAATAGGCAAAAAAAAACAACAATTTGCACTGGGCCTTGGGTTAATAGGTTAGTTCCAAAAATAATATAAAACTGTATAGTAAAGCCCATTAAACATCCAAAACAGAATATATAATAGCATGGAATAATCAAAAATTATAGATACGTTGGAGACGTATCAAGCATCCCCAAGCTTAATTCCTGCTCGTCCTCGAGTAGGTAAATGATAAAAACAGAATTTTTGATGTGGAATGCTTCCTAGCATATTCTTCAATGTAATTTTCTTTATTGTGGCATGAATGTTCAGATCCAAAAGATTCAAGATAAAAGTTTAATATTGACATAAAAATAATAATACTTCAAGCATACTAACTAAGCAATTATGTCTTCTCAAAATAACATGGCCAAAGAAAGTTCATCCCTACAAAATCATATAGTTTGGTCATGCTCCATTTTCGTCACACAAGAATGCTCTCATCATGCACAACCCCGATGACAAGCCAAGAAATTGTTTCATACTTTAGTAATCTCAAAAAAATTTCAATTTTCACGCAATACATGAGCGTGAGCCATGGATATAGCACTATGGGTGGAATAGAGTATGATGATGGGGGTTATGTGGAGAAGACAAAAATGGAGAAAGTATCACATTGACGCGGCGAATCAATGGGCTAGGGAGATGCCCATCAATTGATGTCAATGCAAGGAGTAGGGATTCCCATGCAACAGATGCACTAGATCTATAAATGTATGAAAGCTTGATGTCTACTACACAACCTTCTTCTTGTAGACGTAGTTGGGCCTCCAAGTGTAGAGGTTTGTAGGACAGTAGCAAATTTCCCTCAAGTGGATGACCTAAGGTTTATCAATCCGTCGGAGGCGTAGGATGAAGATGGTCTCTCTCAAACAACCCTGCAACCAAATAACAAAGAGTCTTTTGTGTCCCCAACACACCCAATACAATGGTAAATTGTATAGGTGCACTAGTTCGGCGAAGAGATGGTGATACAAGTGCAATATGGATGGTAGATATAGGTTTTTGTAATCTGAAAATATAAAAACAGCAAGGTAACAAGTGGTAAAAGTGAGTGTAAACGGTATTGCAATGCTAGGAGACAAGGCCCAAGGTTCATACTTTCACTAGTGCAAGTTCTCTCAACAATAATAACATAATTGGATCATAGAACTATCCCTCAACATGCAACAAAGAGTCACTCCAAAGTCACTAATAGCGGAGAACAAACGAAGAGATTATTGTAGGGTATGAAACCACCTCAAAGTTATCCTTTCTGATCGATCTATTCAAGAGTCCGTAGTAAAATAACATGAAGCTATTCTTTCCGTTCTGTCTATCATAGAGTTCATACTAGAATAACACCTTAAGACACAAATCAACCAAAACCCTAATGTCACCTAGATACTCCAATGTCACCTCGAGTATCCGTGGGTATGATTATACGATATGCATCACACAATCTCAGATTCATCTATTCAACCAACACAAAGAACTTCAAAGAGTGCCCCAAAGTTTCTACCGGAGAGTCAAGACGAAAACGTGTGCCAACCCTATGCATAAGTTCACAATGTCACTGAACCCGCAAGTTGATCACCAAAACATACATCAAGTAGATCACGTGAATATCCCATTGTCACCACAGATAAGCACATGCAAGACATACATCAAGTGTTCTCATATCCTTAAAGACTCAATCCGATAAGATAACTTCGAAGGGAAAACTCAATCCACTACAAGAGAGTAGAGGGGTAGAAACATCATAAGATCCAACTACAATAGCAAAGCTCGCGATACATCAAGATCGTGCCGAGTCAAGAACACGAGAGAGAGAGAGAGATCAAACACATAGCTACTGGTACACACCCTCAGCCCCGAGAGTGAACTACTCCCCCTCGTCACGGAGATCGCCGGGATGATGAAGATGGCCACCGGTGAGGGATCCCCCCTCCGGCAGGGTGCCGGAACAGGGTCTCGATTGGTTTTTGGTGGCTACAGAGGCTTGCGGCGGCGAAACTCCCGATCTATTCTGCTCCTCTATGTTTTTAGGGTATATGGACATATATAGAGGAAAGAAGTCGGTCAGGGGAGCCATGAGGGGCCCACGAGGGTGGGGGCGCGCCCAGGGGGTAGGGCGTACCTCCCTACCTCGTGGCTTCCTCGAAGCTTCCCTGACGTCTACTCCAAGTCTCCTGGATTGCTTCCATTCCAAAAATAACTCCCTCGAAGGTTTCATTCCGTTTGGACTCCGTTTGATATTCCTTTTCTTCGAAACACTGAAATAGGCAAGAAAACAACAATTTGGGCTGGGCCTCCGGTTAATAGGTTAGTCCCAAAAATAATATAAAAGTGTTTAGTAAAGCCCATAAACATCCAAAACAGATAATATAATAGCATGAATACTTCATAAATTATAGATACGTTGGAGACGTATCAGCATCCCCAAGCTTAATTCCTGCTCGTCCTCGAGTAGGTAAATGATAAAAGAAATAATTTATGAAGTGTGAATGCTAGTAGGTGCACAAGTTTGATAAATAATAATTTCAATCACCTTTTCTAGCATCATTATATATCATAACAGTAGCTCAACTCATAAAAAATTTCATGATCAAGTAACAAGCTATTCACATGTTAAAGTATAGATCATAAACTCTCTTGAAAACTAACAAACCATGTTATTAGTCATCAAACAATTACATTTCATCTTATTTTCAGGAGGGGTCTATGTCAGAGCTTTGATTCAGCAAACTTCATATACTCAACTATCATTTAGTCTTTCACAATTGCTAACACTCATGTGATATTTATGGGTTCAAAGTTTTAATCAGACACAGAGAAAGATAGGGGCTTACAGATTCGCCTCCCAACCTTTTACCTCAAGGGTAATGTCAACAATAATAGTTCATGATGCCTTACATCCAATTGGATATATATATATCAGGATCTTTCCAACACAATGTGATTGCCAAAGGATAAAATGTAAAAAGGAAAGGTGAAGATCACCAAGACTCTTGCATAAGGAATAATACAAGAATAAAAGATAGGCCCTTCGCAGAGGGAAGCAGAGGTTGTCATGAGCTTTTAAGGTTGGATGCACAAAATCTTAATGCAAAATAACGTCACTTTATATTGCCCCTTGTGATAGAGACCTTTATTATGCAGTCCGTCGCTTTTATTTCTTCCCTATCACAAGTTCGTATAAAGCTTATTTTCTTTGCACTAATAGATCATACATATTTAGAGAGCAATTTTTATTGCATGCTCCGATGACAACTTACTTGAAGGATCTTACTCAATCCATAGGTAGGTATGGTGGACTCTCATGGCAAAACTAGTTTAAGGGGTATTCGGAAGCACAAGTAGTATCTCTACTTGGTGCAAAGAATTTGGCTAGCAAGAGGGGGAAAGGCAAGCTCAGCATGTTGAATGATCCATGACAATATACTTTATTTCAGATATAAGAAAGCATAACCCATTACGTTGTCTTGCTTGTCCAACATCAACCTTTTAACATGTCATATTTTAATGAGTGCTCACAATTACAAAAGATGTCCAAGATAGTATATTTATATGTGAAATCTCTCTTCCCTCAATATTCTTTCATTAATTGTTCAAGTGACCAATACAATGTTTGCTAACCTTCAATAAATTTACCACCTATACTTCTTATATGTGAAGTCATTACTCCCCATGGGATAAGCATATGAAACATATATAATTTAATATTGATGATATTCAAATCATTCAACTATTTCTCATAGGATATAAGTGAAGCACACGAGTAAATGACAAACTACTCCAAAAAGATATAAGTGAAGATCAATGAGTAGTTAAATAATTATTTAGCTATGTGAAGACTCTCCCATTTAATAATTTCTGATCTTGATATTTTATTCAAATATCAAGCAAAACAAAATAAAATGACATTCTAAGAATAGCAAACATCATGTGAAGAAGCAAAAACTTAGGATCAACCGAAACTAACCGATAGTTGTTGAAGAAGGAAGGTGGGATGCCAACCGGGGCATCCCCAAGCTTAGACGCTTGAGACTTCTTGAAATATTATCTTGGGATGCCTTAGGCATCCCCAAGCTTAAGCTTTTGTGTCTCCTTAATTCTTCATATCACGGTCTCCCTAAATCTCAAAAGCTTCATCCACACAAAACTCAACAATGACTCGTGAGATAAGTTAGTATAAACCAATGCAAAAACCTTATCATACTCTACTGTAGCAAATCACAAAAATTATTATTCAACACTGCATACTAAATGCCTCTGCATATTTAATAGTCCTATCCTCAAATAGAATCATTAAACAAGCAAACATGTGCAAACAATGCAAACATAACAGCAATCTGCCTAAACAGGACAGTCTGTAAAGAATGCAGCAAGATCCATACTTCCCTAGCTCCAAAAATTATGAAAGAAAATTCCCACTGTATTAAATTTATCAGAGCTTATTATTCAAAAGGTTTCAACATTTTACCACATTCTGAATTTTCTAGGGAATTTTTGCAACAGCGGTAAACTTTCTGTTTTCAAACAGCAACATGTAGACTTGTAAAATAGGCATAGTAAAGGCTATCAATGCCACATTTATTGAAATAGAAGATGCAAAACATTGTTCTAAATAACAGTAAGTAAATCCTAATGAAATAAATTGACGCTCCAAGCAAAACACATATCATGTGGTGAATAAAAATATAGCTCCAAGTGAAGTTACCGATGAACGAAGACGAAAGAGGGGATGCCTTCCGGGGCATCCCCAAGCTTAGGCTCTTGGTTGTGCTTGAATATTGCCTTGGGGTGCCTTGGGCATCTCCAAACTTAGGCTCTTTCCACTCCTTATTCCATAGTCCATCGAATCTTTACCCAAAACTTGAAAACTTCACAACACAAAACTTAACAGAAAACTCGTAAGCTCTGTTAGTATAAGAAAATAAATCACCACTTAGGTACTGTTGTGAACTCATTATAAATTCATATTGGTGTAATATATACTGTATTCCAACTTCTCTATGGTTCATACCCTCCAATAGTACTCATAGATTCATTAAAATAAGCAAACAACACAATGAAAACAGAATCTGTCAAAAACAGAACAGTCTGTAGTAATCTGTATCAAACATAAACTTCTGGAACTCAGAAAAATATGCCAAAATAGGAAGACCTAGACAATTTGATTATTGATCTACTTTAATTGGAATCAGTATTTTATCACTTTCTGGTGATTTTTAACAATTGTTTTCGTGAGCAGAAAGTTTCTGTCTTTTTCAGCAAGATCAAATAATTATCATCCAAGAAGATCCTATAGGTCTTACTTGGCACAAACACTAATTAAAACATAAAACCACATCTAACCAGAGGCTAGATGATTTATTTATTACTAAACAGGAACAAAAAGCAAGGAACAAATATAAAGTTGGGTTGCCTCCCAACAAGCGCTAACGTTTAACGCCCCTAGCTAGGCATGATGGTTTCAATGATGCTCACATAAAAGATAAGAATTGAAACATAAAGAGAGCATCATGAAGAATATGATTAGCACATTTAAGTCTAACCCACTTCCTATGCATAGGGATTTTGTGAGCAAACAACTTATGGGAACAATAATCAACTAGCACAGGAAGGCAAAACAAGCATAACTTTGAAACTTTAAGCACATAGAGAGGAAACTTGATATTATTGCAATATGTAGAAGCATATGATCCTCTCTCATAATAATTTTCAGTAGCATCATGAATGAATTCAACCATATAACCAGCACATAAAGCATTCTTTTCATGATCTACTTGCATAGAAATTTTACTACTCTCCACATAAGCAAATTTATTCTCAATAGTAGTGGGGGCAAACTCAACAAAATAACTATCATGTGAAGCATAATCCAATTGAAAATTAAAATCATGATGACTAGTTTCATGGTTATCTTTATTCTTTATAGCATACGTGTCATCACAATAATCATCATAAATTGGAGGCATGCTTTCATCATAATAAATTTGCTCATCAAAACTTGGGGGACTAAACATATCATCAAACATAGCTTCCCCAAGCTTGTGGCTTTGCATATCAGTAGCATCATGGATATTCAAGGAATTCATACTAACAACATTGCAATGCTCATCATTCAAATATTTAGTGCCAAACATTCTAATGCATTCTTCTTCTAACATTTTGGCACAATTATCAGAATCCTTATTTTCATGGAAGACATTAAAAAGATGAAGCATATGAGGCACCCTCAATTCCATTTTTTTTGTAGTTTTCTTTTATAGACTAAACTAGTGATAAAACAAGAAACTAAAAGATTCGATTGCAAGATCTAAAGATATACCTTCAAGCACTCACCTCCCCGGCAACGGCGCCAACAAAGAGTTGATGTCTACTACACAACCTTCTTCTTGTAGACGTTGTTGGGCCTCCAAGTGCAGAGGTTTGTAGGACAGTAGCAAATTTCCCTCAAGTGGATGACCTAAGGTTTATCAATCCGTGGGAGGCGTAGGATGAAGATGGTCTCTCTCAACCAACCCTGCAACCAAATAACAAAGAGTCTATTGTGTCCCCAACACACCCAATACAATGGTAAATTGTATAGGTACACTAGTCCGGCGAAGAGATGGTGATACAAGTGCAATATGGATGGTAGATATAGGTTTTTGTAATCTGAAAATATAAAAACAGCAAGGTAACAAGTGGTAAAAGTGAGCGTAAATGGTATTGCAATGCTAGGAGACAAGGCTCAAGGTTCATACTTTCACTAGTGCAAGTTCTCTCAACAATAATAACATAATTGGATCATATAACTATCCCTCAACATGCAACAAAGAGTCACTCCAAACTCACTAATAGCGGAGAACAAACGAAGAGATTATTTTAGGGTACGAAACCACCTCAAAGTTATCCTTTCTGATCGATCTATTCAAGAGTCCGTAGTAAAATAACATGAAGTTATTCTTTCCGTTCTGTCTATCATAGAGTTCGTACTAGAATAACACCTTAAGACACAAATCAACCAAAACCCTAATGTCACCTAGATACTCCAATGTCACCTCGAGTATCCGTGGGTATGATTATACGATATGCATCACACAATCTCAGATTCATCTATTCAATCAACACAAAGAACTTCAAAGAGTGCCCCAAAGTTTCTACCGGAGAGTCAAGATGAAAACGTGTGCCAACCCCTATGCATAAGTTCACAAGGTCACTGAACCCGCAAGTTGATCACCAAAACATACATCAAGTAGATCACGTGAATATCACATTGTCACCACAGATAAGCACATGCAAGACATACATTAAGTGTTCTCAAATCGTTAAAGACTCAATCTGATAAGATAACTTCGAAGGGAAAACTCAATCCATTACAAGAGAGTAGAGGGGGAGAAACATCATAAGATCCAACTATAATAGCAAAGCTCGCGATACATCAAGATCATGCCGAGTCAAGAACACGAGAGAGAGAGAGAGAGAGAGAGAGAGAGAGAGAGAGAGAGAGAGATCAAACACATAGCTACTGGTACATACTCTCAGCCCCGAGGGTGAACTACTCCCTCCTCGTCATGGAGATCGTCGGGATGATGAAGATGGCCACCGGTGAGGTATCCCCCCCTCCGGCAGGGTGCCGGAACAGGGTCCCGATTGGTTTTTGGTGGCTACAAAGGGTTGCGGCGGCGGAACTCCCAATCTATTCTGCTCCTTGATGTTTTTAGGGTATATGGACATATATAGGGGAAAGAAGTCGGTCAGGGGAGCCACGAGGGGCCCACGAGGGTGGGGGCACGCCTCCCTACCTCGTGGCTTCCTCGAAGCTTCCCTGACGTCTACTCCAGGTCTCCTGGATTGCTTCCGTTCCAAAAATAACTCTCCCGAAGGTTTCATTCCGTTTGGACTCCGTTTGATATTCCTTTTCTTCGAAACACTGAAATAGGCAAGAAAACAGCAATTTGGGTTGGGCCTCCGGTTAATAGGTTAGTCCCAAAAATAATATAAAAGTGTTTAGTAAAGCCCATAAACATCCAAAACAGATAATATAATAGCATGAATACTTCATAAATTATAGATACGTTGGAGACGTATCAAAGCTCAACAAAAGAAACTAAGTGGGTGTGCATCCAACTTGCTTGCTCGTGAAGACCTAGGGCATTTGAGGAAGCCCATTGTTGGAATATACAAGCCAAGTTCTATAATGAAAAATTCCCACTAGTATATGAAAGTGAAAAAACAAGAGACTCTCTATCATAAAGATCATGGTGCTACTTTGAAGCACAAGTGTGGAAAAGGATAGTAGCATTGTCCCTTTTTATTTTCTTTTTTTTCTCTTTTTTTGGGGCCTCTCTTTTTTTGGCCTTTCTTCTCTTTTTTTTATTTGGGACAATGCTCTATTAATGATGATCATCACACTTATATTTATTTACAACTCAATGATTACAACTCGATACTAGAACAATGTATGACTCTATATGAATGCCTCCTGCGGTGTACCGGGATGGGCAATGAATCAAGAGTGACATGTATGATAAATTATGCATGGTGGCTTTGCCACAAATACGATGTCAACTACATGATCATGCAAGGCAATATGACAATGATGAAGCATGTCATAATAAACGGAACGGTGGAAAGTTGCATGGCAATATATCTCTGAATGGCTATGGAAATGCCATAATAGGTAGGTATGGTGGCTGTTTTGAGGAAGATATATGGAGGTTTATGTGTGATAGAGTGTATAATATCACGGGGTTTGGATGCACCGGCGAAGTTTGCACCAACTCTCAAGGTGAGAAAGAGCAATGCACGGTACCGAAGAGGCTAGCAATGATGGAAGGGTGAGAGTGCGTACAATCCATGGAATCAGCATTAGTCATAAAGAACTCACATAGTTATTGCAAAAATCTACAAGTCATCAAAAACCAAGCACTACACGCATGCTCCTAGGGGGATAGATTGGTAGGAAAAGACCATCGCTCGTCCCCGACCGCCACTCATAAGGATGACAATCAAAGAACGCCTCATGTTTCAAATTTGTTACACAACGGTTACCATACGTGCATGCTACGGGACTAGCAAACTTCAACACAAGTATTTCTCAAATTCACAACTACTCAACTAGCACAACTTTAATATCACTACCTCCATATCTCAAAACAATCATCAAGTATCAAACTTCTCTTAGTATTCAATGCACTTTATGTGAAAGCTTTTATTATACTAATCTTGGATACCTATCATATTAGGACTAATTTTATAACCAAAGCAAATTACCATGTTGTTCTAAGGAACTCTCAAAATAATATAAGTGAAGCATGAGAGATAAATAATTTCTAAAAAATAAAACCACCACCTTGCTCTAAAAGATATAAGTGAAGTAATAGAGCAAAACTATCTAGCTCAAAAGATATAAGTGAAGCACATAGAGTATTCTAATAAATTCCGAATCATGTGAGTCTCTCCCAAAAGGTGTGTTCAGCAAGGATGATTGTGGTAAACTAAAAAGCAAAGACTCAAATCATACAAGACGCTCCAAGCAAAACACATATCATGTGGTGAATAAAAAGCATAGCATTCATGATCTTTAATTTTAATTCTAATAGTAGGTTACCACTCATCATAAAGTTTTCTAGGGATGGAAACTTCTAATTCAAGCTTTTCTTCATAAGATTGCATTAAAGCATCAACGATATGTTCGGTAAAAGCTTTATTTTGACTATAAGCATGAGGAGAATTTAGCACGGATTGCAACAAGGAAATACAATCTATTAAAAAATTATCATAATTAAATTCCTTGAAATCCAAAATAGTGGGTTCATTGCTATCTAAGTTTTGACCTCTTCAATCCCACTTTTACCAATTTTTGCATCAAGATCTAAAAACTCCGAATCATTGGGACGCCTTTTAACTAAAGTTGACTCATCTCCAGTCCCATCATTATCAAGATTCATATTGCAAAACAAATATTTGATAGGAGACACATCTATCACTTTTAGATCTTCATCTTTATTATCATGAAAACTAGATGAACACGCTTTCACAAAGCAATCCTTTTTAGCACGCATCCTAGCGGTTCTTTCGTTGCACTCATCAATGGAAATTCTCATGGCTTTGAGAGACTCATGGATATCATGCTTAGGTGGAATAGATCTAAGTTTCAAAGAATCAACATCAAGAGAAATTCTATCCACGTTCCTAGCCAACTCATCAACCTTAAGTAATTTTTCTTCAAGCAAAGCATTGAAATTCTTTTGTGAATTCATAAACTCCTTAACACTAGTCTCAAAATCAGAGGGCAACTTATTAAAATTTCCATAAGAATTGTTGTAGGAATTACCATAATTATTAGAGGAATTACTAGGGAACGGCCTAGGATTAAAGTTTCCTCTATAAGCGTTGTTACCAAAATTGTTCCTACCAACAAAATTCACATCCATAGATTCATTATTATTCTCAATCAAAGTGGACAAAGGCATATCATTAGGATCGGAAGAAACACTCTTATTAGCAAACAATTTCATGAGTTCATCCATCTTTCCACTCAAAACATTAATTTCTTCAATTGCATGAACTTTTTACTAGTAGATCTTTCGGTGTGCCATTGAGAATAATTAACCATAATATTATCTAAGAGTTTGGTAGCGTCTCCTAAAGTGATTTCCATAAAAGTGCCTCCCGCGGCCGAATCTAAAAGATTTCTAGAAGCAAAATTCAATCCGGCATAAAATTTTTGTATAATCATCCATAAATTCAAACCATGTGTAGGGCAATTATGTATCATTGATTTCATCCTCTCCCAAGCTTGTGCAACATGTTCATGATCAAGTTGCTTAAAATTCATAATATCATTTCTAAGAGAGATGATCTTAGCGGGAGGAAAATACTTAGAGATAAAAGCATCTTTGCACTTATTCCATGAATCAATACTATTTTTAGGCAAAGACGAAAACCAAGTTTTAGCACGATCTCTAAGCAAAAAAGGAAATAGCTTCAATTTAACAATATCATTATCCACATCTTTCTTATTTTGCATATCACACAAATCAACAAAGTTGTTTAGATGAGTAGCGGCATCTTCACTAGGAAGGCCGGCGAATTGATCTTTCATAACAAGATTCAACAAGGCAGCATTGATTTCACAAGATTCAGCATCGGTAAGAGGAGCAATCGGAGTGCTAAGAAAATCATTGTTGTTGGTATTGGAAAAGTCACACAATTTAGTATTATCTTGAGCCATCATGAGAAGCAAACAATCGAACACACAAGCAAACAAGAAGGAAGCGAAAAAGAGGCGAACGGTAAAGAGGCAAATGGCAAATAATGTAATGCGAGGGATAAGAGTTTGTGATGGGTTGTGCGTAGACTCCCCGGCAACGGCGCCAGAAATCCTTTTTGCTACCTCTTGAGCACTGCGTTGGTTTTCCCTTGAAGAGGAAAGGGTGATGCAGCAAAGTACCGTAAGTATTTCCCTCAGTTTTTGAGAACCAAGGTATCACTCCAGTAGGAGACCACGCGCGAGTCCCTCGTACCTACACAAACAAATAAGAACCTTGCAACCAACGCGATAAAGGGGTTGTCAATCCCTTCACGGCCACTTGCAAAAGTGAGATCTGATAGAGATGATAAGATAATATTTCTGGTATTTTTATGATAAAGATTGAAAGTAAAGAACGCAAAATAAAAGTAGATCGGAAACTTATATGATAAAGAATAGACCCGGGGGCCATAGGTTTCACTAGTGGCTTCTCTCAAGATAGCATAAGTATTACGGTGGGTGAACAAATACTATCGAGCAATTGATATAATTGAGCATAGTTATGAGAATATCTAGGCATGATCATGTATATATGCATCATGTCCGCGACAAGTAGACCGAAACGATTCTGCATCTACTACTATTATTCCACACATCGACTGCTATCTAGCATGCATCTAGAGTATTAAGTTCATAAGAACAGAGTAACGCATTAGGCAAGATGACATGATGTAGAGGGATAAACTCAAGCAATATGATATAAACCCCATCTTTTTATCCTCGATGGCAACAATACAATATGTGTCGTTTCCCCTTCTGTCACTGGGATCGAGCACCGCATGATTGAACCCAAAGCTAAGCACTTCTCCTATTGCAAGAAAGATCAAGTTAGTAGGCCAAACCAAACTGATAATTCGAAGAGACTTGCAAAGATATCAAATCATACATAAAAGAATTCAGAGGAGATTCAAATATTGTTCATAGATAATCTTGATCATAAACCCACAATTCATCGGATCTCGATAAACACACCGCAAAAAGAATTACATCGAATAGATCTCCAAGAAGATCGAGGAGAACTCTGTATTGAGATCCAAAGAGAGAGAAGAAGCCATGTAGCTAATAACTATGGACCCGAAGGTCTGAGGTAAACTACTCACACATCATCGGAGAGGCTATGGTCTTGATGTAGAAGCCCTCTGTGATCAATGCCCCCTTCGGCGGAGCGCCGGAAAAGGCCCCAAGATGGGATCTCACGGGTACAGAAGGTTGCGGCGGTGGAAATAGGGTTTCGTGGTGCTCCTGGATGTTTTTGGGTTATAAGAGTATATATAGGCGAAGGAAGTCGGTCAGGAGAGCCACGAGGGGCCCACGAGGGTGGGGTCGTGCCCAGGGGGCATGCGCGCCTCCCTGCCTCGTGGCCTCCTCGGTTGTTTTTTGACGTCCACTCCAAGTCCTTTGGATCACGTTTGTTCCAAAAATCACGCTCCCGAAGGTTTCATTCCGTTTGATATTCCATTTCTGTGAAACACTGAAATAGGAAAACACTACAGGAAACAGGTAATTTGCCGTCTGTGGATAGGCCTAAATCCAGACGGCAAAGAGTTTGCCGTCAGGAAGCAGACGGCAAAGTCAGACGGCAAAGAATACTTTGTCGTCTGCTTTTCATCAAACAGACGGCAAAGACTTTGCCGTCAGCCAAATCTACTTTACCGTCATCCTTATAAATCACAGATGGCAAAGAAAAGTACTTTTGCCGTCAGCCAGACTATATCTTTACCGTCAGCTATTTTTGTCTTTGCCGTCAGCCTCATATACACAGACGGCAAAGAAAAGGATCAAATAAAAAAACACATCAGTGTTGTTCCCAAGGAATGCGGTCAACGCACGCAGTGCACTGCCCATGTTTCTTCTTCTTTTAACAGGCAAAGGCTCGGCCATGTTTATTGCTTTCATTGCATGACAGTGCTGTCAGTACATAATGTAAACATGACCCAAAAAACTAAAGCTACAGAATAGTCCTGGAAATTAACACAAAGGACCCTAAAAATTAAATCTAAAAATCAATCGGGTCCTTCTTCTCCCCTGTAGTGCTCTGTTCGCCCCGCTGCCCGGCCTCAACGCTGGCCGCACTGCTCTGCCGTGCTCTGCTCGCTGCGCCGTCTCCAAGACCTGCTCAGCCATGTCGCTCCGGCCTAGCCGCGCTCGGGAGCTGACTCGCTCCGACGCCACGACGAGGCAGCGAGGGAGGTCGGGGATGGCGGTGCTTGACCGACGGAGCTCACGAGGTGGAGCGCCCGGCTGCTCTGGCGGCGGAGCTCGCGAGGCGAAGAGCACGACCAGCGGGTGAGGAGGAGCTCGGAGTGTGGACGGGCTCGGGTGCGCGACCGGAGGAGATGTGGTGCGAGGCGGCGGCAGGAGGATGCTGGGCGCGGCGGCGGACGGGCGGGAGGGCGGGCGGGAGGGCAGCGGCCGGAGGATGCTGGGCGCGGCGGCGGATGGACGAGCGGGAGGGCACTGGCCGCGGCGTGCACCTGTTTGGGGACGGGCGAGCACTGGGATCAGCGTTCGGCTGCTCGGGGCGCCTTACGGGCGGGCGGGCGTTGCCCTGCGGCCAGTGGCAGCTCGGGGGAGGAGCAGGGAGCAGGAGAGATGAGGGCGCTGGCCGGTGGGGTGCTACTGCTCGATCGGGGAGGTGGAGGCTAGAGAGAAGACGGCAAAAAGATCACTTTGCCATCTGCCAAAAAACACAGACGGTAAAAAATCTTTGCCATCTACCAAAACAAATAAAGACGGCAAAGTTTCTTTGCCGCCTGTGATTTTTGCTGCAGACGGCAAAGCGAGCTTTTTGCCGTCTGTATTTATTTTCACAGACAGCAAAGTTTTTTTTACCGTCAGTTTTTCTTTGTCGTCTACTGATGACGGCAAACCCACTCGTTGCCGTCTTCCCGACGAAAAGCTGACGGCAAAGACGCCTCCTGACGGCAAATTACCTGTTTCCCGTAGTGAAAAAAAATGCAATTTGCACTGGGCCTTGGGTTAATAGGTTAGTCCCAAAAATAATATAAAAGTGTATAGTAAAGCCCGTTAAAGATCCAAAACAGAATATATAATAGCATGGAACAATCAAAAATTATAGATACGTTGGAGACGTATCAAGCCGTCTCTAAAGCATGACCCCCAAACGATAGTGGTAAATCGGTAAGAGACATCATAGATCGCACCATATCTGATAAAGTACGATTACGATGTTCGGACACACCATTACGCTGTGGTGTTCCAGGTGGCGTGAGTTGTGAAACTATTCCACATTATTTCAAATGAAGACCAAACTCGTAACTCAAATATTCGCCTCCGCGATCAGATCGTAGAAACTTTATTTTCTTGTTACGATGATTTCTACATCACTCTAAAATTCTTTGAAATTTTAAAATGTCTCAGACTTATGTTTCATTAAGTAGATATACCCATATCTGCTCAAACATCTGTGAAGGTCAGCAAATAACGATACCCCTCGCGAGCCTCAACACTCATCGGACTGCATACAACAGTATGTACTATTTCCAATAAGTCAGTGACTCGCTCCATTGTTCCGGAGAATTGAGTCTTAGTCATCTTGCCCATGAGGCATGGTTCGCAACCATCAAGTGATTCATAATCAAGTGATTCCAAAAGCCCATCTGCATGGAGTTTCTTCATGTGCTTTACACCAATATGACCTAAATGGCAGTGCCACAAATAAGTTGCACCATCATTATTAACTTTGCATCTTTTGGCTTCAATATTATGAATATGTGTATCACTACGATCGAGATTCAATAAAAATAGACCACTCATCAAGGGTGCATGACCATAAAAGGTATTACTCATATAAATAGAACAACCATTATTCTCTGATTTAAATGAATAACTGTCTCACATCAAACAAGATCCAGATATAATGTTCATGCTTAACGCTGGCACCAAATAACAATTATTCAGGTCTAAAACTAATCTCGAAGGTCGATGTAGAGGTAGCGTGCCGACGGCGATCACATCGACCTTGGAACCATTTCCGACGCGCATCGTCACCTCGTCCTTAGCCAATCTTCGCTTAATCCGTAGCCCCTGTTTCGAGTTGCAAATATGAGCAACAGAACCAGTATCAAATACTCACAAGCTACTACGAGCATTAGTACGGTACACATCAATAACATGTATATCAATATACCTTTCACTTTACCACCCTTCTTATCCGCCAAATACTTGGGGCAGTTCCGCTTCCAGTGACCAGTCCCTTTGCAGTAGAAGCACTCAGTTTCAGACTTAGGTCCAGACTTGGGCTTCTTCCCGGGAGTAGCAACTTGCTTGCCATTCTTCTTGAAGTTCCCCTTCTTCCCTTTGCCCTTTTTCTTGAAACTAGTGGTCTTGTTAACCATCAACACTTGATGCTCCTTCTTGATTTCTACCTCCGCAGCCTTAAGCATTGCGAAGAGCTCGGGAATTGTCTTTTCCATCCCTTGCATATTATAGTTCATCACGAAGCCTTTATAGCTTGGTGGCAGTGATTGAAGAACTCTGTCAATAACACTATCATCCGGAAGATTAACTCCACTACAAAAAAAAAGACACATCCGTGACATTTTGGGCCGAACGAAAAAAATTTATGTCATACATATGACACTTCTATGACGATAATTGTGACAAAACTCGGTATCATCATAGATGTGGTGGGCTCCTACTTCTATGACAAAAAATCATGACAGAAAATGGGCTTTTCGTCCTGGGCGGGCCGGAGACGCAGCTGCATGACATTCTTTGGGCCGGCCATGATGGAAAAAACCGTGGTAGAAGCGAGGGGGAGGAAAATTTCGGGGAGTTCCCGGTTACGGTGGGAGGTCGGGGGCCGAGCGATGCGCGTTTCTCTCGTACACGTACGCGCGTGTGTGCGAGGCGTTGGCTCTAACTGAACCCGAGCGAGGCGTTGGGCTCTAACTGAACCCGAGCGATTGCACTGCAGGCTACGCGTTACTGAACCCGAGCGATCGATCGATGGCTGTTAACTGAACCCGATCGAGCGATTCCTTCGCTACTACTGCTAACTGAAGCCGATCGATTGGATGAACAGTGAGCGTTGTGGGAGGGGGGGTTGGATGAACAGTGAGCGGTGGCATTGCCTCTGGATGAACAGGACCCCGTGGTGTGGTGGAGGGCTGGATGAACAGTAGACGGTGGAGGGGTGCCCGTGGAGGGGTGGTTGAACAGGACCCCGTGGTGTGGGAGGGCTGGATGAACAGTAGACGGTGGAGGGGTGCCCGTGGAGGGGTGGTTGAACAGTAGCCGGTGGAGTAGCGCGCGGTGGAGGCTGGATGAACAGGAGCCCGTGGAGGCTGGAGGAGGTCGACGGTAGCCCGTGGAGGCTGGAGGAGGTCGACGGTGGAGATGAACAGTATCCCGTGGAGTCCCGTTTTGCGGTACGCCACACCCCTCCCGATGAACAGGACCCCCGTTTCGACCGTAGGAGGTCCGTTTCGTCCGTTTTGCGGTACGCCACACCCCTCCCGATCAACAGGACCCCCGTTTCGACCGTAGGAGGTCCGTTTCGTCCGTTTTGCGGTACGCCACACCCTCCCGATCAACAGGACCCCGTTTCGACCGTAGGAGGTCCGTTTCCTCCGTTTTGCGGTACGCGACACCCCTCCCGATCAACAGGACCCCGTTCCGAACATAGGAGGTCTGTTTCCTCCGTACTGCGGTACGCCAGGCCTCGTTTCCATCGCCTGTTCCGTCCAAGCCCTCCTGATGAACACGACCACGCATTCCGTTCCGACCCAGCCGGTTGGCTCCCACGCGTTCCGTTGCCTCCCGATGAACACGACGCATTCAGTTGCCTCCCGATGAACACGACGCATTCCGTTGCCTCCCCATGAACACGACGCATTTCGTTGCCTCCCCATGAACACGACGACGACGCTGTTTCTCCGTTCCGACCCAGCCATGTACACGAGCCCTGGCCGTACGTATGCGCAAGTAGGCGTTCGAGACCCTGCCCGTATTTACACATACGTGGCCGTATTTTCTTTCTTGCACCCTGGCCGCTGTACGTGCGCGCCTCTACTACGACACGTGCGCGCCTCTACATCGACCAGTATGTACGTACACGTTCGCGACCAGAATGACAACGCTACGTACGCTTCGACCAGGTGGGTCCCAACTGTCAGGCACTTCCTTGCCTGCGAAGATGTACCTGGTGGGTCCCAGCAGCCAGGGGGGCGAATCGTTTTGTTTTTTTTGCCCGGACGCACTTCCTTGCGTGCGAAGGTGTAGCTGCTGGGTCCCAGCAGTCAGGGGGGCGAATCGTTTTTTTTTGCCCGGACGCACTTCCTTGCGTGCGAAGGTGTAGCTGGTGGGTCCCAGCAGTCGGGGGGCGAATCGTTTTTTTCGGACGCACTTCCTTGCGTGCGAAGATGTAGCTGGTGGGTCCCAGTAGTCAGGGGGGCTAATCGTTTTTTTCCGGACGCACTTCCTTGCGTGCGAAGATGTAGCTCGTGGGTCCCAGCAGTCAGGGGGCGAATCATTTTTTTCGCAAAATACGGTGGCCCGTCCGGTGGGTCCCCGCTGTCAGGTGGAGGAATAATTATTTTGCGCGTAATAAGGAGGCACTTCCTTGCGGCTGCCGTGGACCCAGCTGTCAGCCTCTCCACGTACAGTCCACGTCCGATGGAAGTCGTTCCTTGACCACGTTGACCACGCCGCGCCGAGAGCACCAGGGCGGTGGACGACGGCGAGGCCTAGGAAGGGGACGACGCGGAGCCGGGGAAGACGCGGCAGTGGATGCACACGCGGAGAGGAGTACGAGGGTTCACTGGTTCGGCTGCGCTGCCGTCGCCGCAGAATAACAGGGGGTGTGGGTGAGTGGAGGGATGGCCTGGCCAGCGGTGGGAGTAGTAGGGGGCGGTGAGGCCTCCGCGGCAGCACAGCCGGCCACGGGAGGCAGGAGCAGGCGGCACGACCGGCGCTGCTTTGGGCGGCTGGAGCAAGAAGACCAGAGGTTGAAGAAGCACGACGGCCGTTGGATGGACATCGTACGGTCACTGCAGCTAGAATCGTTTATATTGACTAAGTTGACAAAGCCCTTGGTACGTCAACTTAGTAGGCCCACAGGTCAGCTTCCGAAACGGTGCGCCCCAGATGTCAGGGGGAGGAATCATTTTTTGGGCGGGTGAAGCTAGAATATCCGAGATTGAAGAAGAAGCACGGCATCCGTTGGATGGACATCCAACGGCCACTGCTGCTAGAACCGTGTGTTGACTATAAGTTGACAAAGCCTTGCATACGCGTCAACTCTGTTTTTTTAGGGGACGCGTCAACTTAGTAAGGCCAGAAGTGTGTGGCAGAGAACTTATAGCCCATTTGAGATTTGTAAGAATGTGTAGCCCATTTTTGAATTCTAATGGAATTTACTACAGCCCATTTACAGTTTGTTAAAAGTACAGCCCATTTCAACCAACCGTTCAAAACAGAATTCAATAAAATTTCCCACATTTTGATGGGATCCGAAATATTTTTATCCCGAAATTTCTAGTCAGATTAAATACAATTTCAATATAAATTTATATTACGTAAAAATCCAACGAAACATTGCGCTCGCAACAATTAATGAAATTAAAATTTTCAATATCCAAAAATAATATTTTATAAAGTAATCACGTGTTTGGTGCATTTTTTATAGTTACTGCCCAGTTTTTATAATTACATCCCATTTATTATTTCTTAAAGCCCATTTTCTTGTTAAGCCTAATGCATCCCTCCTAGGAAAGATTTGCAGCCCAGCGGGGCGGAGAATAACAACTTGACCTTGCCTGGGTATTCCTAAAAAAAGTATAGCTGGGCTAGCCATTTTCAGCTTGAAAAAAATTAATATCTGGGCTGGATATCTGGCCTGGGCTAGACGGGCCACAGCCCGCCCAGTTAATACCTGCAGCGATGTTTTCGTTGTTGTTCAGAGGAGAAAAATTAATATCTGGGCTAAACATCGAAAAACTCTGCAGTGCTCACACCTCAAAAACACAAATACTGCTCGAGCTGCTTGGTCCCAGCTGTCGGCCGCTTCTTGTGCAATTCTCTCGTTTATTGACTACTACATAGGTTGACAATGGTGTGGGACCGTGATGTCAGGAAACCAGGAGGAAGCAAAATAAATTATAGTTATATATATATAATAAGGAGGCACTTGCGTACGTGAGGCTATGGACCTGGTGGGTCCCCATTGTCATCCTCTCCAAGTAAAGTCATCTCCTCGCCCGCGCGCGCTTTCCGCCCGAAACAGTCAGCGCCGCCCGCCCCGCTTCCCGGTGCAGGCGATTGCTCCGCCTTCAAACGACACAAGTGCCGTCCGTCCGTCCATCTGCCGCCCACATTAATGATACGCGGTTGCCGAGGCGGCTACTCCGGCGCCACACGTCCGTCCCTCCGCCCGCCCACCATTGCTATATAAACTGCTGCGCCGGCCATAGCCGCAGTCATCCGCATCCGTTCCCTTTCTCCTGTCCACACCACTACTGCCCACCATGGCTTCCTCGCGCTCCAGCGCTCTTCGGGACGGGCGGACGACGGACCACAAGGAGATGGCAGCCATTGCTGCCGACCGGCTGGCCGGCAGGCAGCCGGAGGACGACGACGTCCCAATGGAGAACATGGTAGTCGACGATCCGGCGCCAACCCCCTCCTCCGCGCCATCCTCGCCGGTGCATTGCACCATGACCATCGGCGAGGCCCGTGCCCAATATATGGACAGGGTGAGGCAGATGCGTGAGGAGCAGTTCCGGGAGGCGCAGGCCGACGCCGCCTACAACCACCATCTCCTCCAGGAGCACCTGCAGGCGGAGGAGCAGATCGCCGCGGAGCGGGCGGAGCAGGAGGCGCTGCTCGACTCGTACCGCTCCGCCCGCAAGGGCCGCCTCGAGCGCTGGCGGTACCGCATGCGGGTGGCGGAGGCTGCGGCCGCCTACAAAGAGGCTAGCAAAGAGGGCGATGAAGCGGGCGAGGCGCTGTTTGGCGAGACCGAGGACGAGGCAGAGGACAATGCCGGCTCCGACGAGTCCCCGCTCCGCTGGCGTCGACGAGGCCCTGCTCCGCCGAGGCCCCGCGGCGCCAACAACGAGGCAGAGGACACCGCCGGCTCCGCCGAGGCCCCGCCCCGCCAACAACGAGGCAGAGGACATCGCCGGCTCAGCCGAGGCCCCACCCTGCCGGCAACGTGGGGGAGGATTTCCACCGCTCCGCTGAGGCGCCGCCCGCCGGCAACGAGACAGAGGACATCGCCGGCTCCGCCGAGGCCCCGCCCCGCTGCCAACGAGGCCGCGCCACACAGAAAACGAGGAAGAGTAGAACACGGTAGGTCGCCGCCGCTCGGGTCCAAGTAAGGCCACCGCTGCTACCCTCCGGTTGAAGCCAAGCTAGGCGGGTTGACCATTGACGGCCGGTTAGCTTCTTGGCGGCGACGTGGAGTCGGAGAGCTGCGCTGGAGAAGAACGCTGCTTCTACTTAACTGCTGGTGCAGTTGGCTGACTGACACGTGGGCCCAACAGGCCACATGTCAGTTACGCAACTGCACCTGCAGTTAAGTCACTGAAGCTTCTGTTCGGCTCAGCGGGACACAGGTGGGTAGCTTCGGTTAATTAATTATACCTCCAGCGCACCCCTTTTTAGTTGAAGAATGTATGAAATGTAATGAAATCCGGCATGTTTATATGAAATCCGACCGTGTATGAATGAATTTATTTCGATTAGTTCGAATTCCTGTATCACTGGCATTGGATGAACATGCAAAACAATACGTACTAGCATTATTCCCAGGGTGATCACCTCGTTTGCAGCAGTTTCACATGTACTCCCTCCGGTCCTTTCTAGTCGTGCATACAAGTTTTGTCTGCAGTCAAAGTATCTCTACTTTGACCAATCTTATACAAAAAAGTATGCACTTTCACAATGTGCGAAGTAAAAAGGAACAGAAGGAGTACAAAGAGTTTGAGCAGCTTTTTAGCGTTTCTGTACATTGCAATCAAACACACAGGCCTGGCAATTCATAGAGAACATTCAAAACAATCGATGATTATGCATCTCAGCGACTCACATGTCAGAGGCAATATTTACTTCACAACTAAAGAATAAAGAAAAAATTGATCGACGCTGCTGACAGCAAAGGGCGTCCCATTCGAAAATATCAAACGCATGTCTTGCTAAAATCAATGAGCAAAATTTGACAAGGTTGTCCCATTCCAAAATATCAAATGCCTACGATTGTGGAATGGGCAGGGTTTGCCATCAGTTCGGACATTGACATGGCACCTCGTGCTAAATAAACCAGCTGTTCTTTTTGTGCAGTTCCACCAAAATCAACCAAATTCGCGCGTAGCTTGTATGATTTCGCCCTTATATGTTGCAACGCCTTGAACTTATCGGCACCTCCTTTCTTGTGGTGGAAATGAATGATTCGATGTATTCATGAACATTTTGTGCAGTTCCCATTGAAATCAAGCTGAGCACCCCTGTTTGCACAAATACAAAAAAGTGATTAGTATAAAGCAAACTGTACTATGAATTGACAGTTTCAACAGGCACATACATGGTCCATGTAGAGCACACTTTTAGAAAAATGGAACTCACCAGAAAGAATCCTAGAACAACATTGTACTCGCGCATCACAGCAAAAAAATGGAGATTTGTCAGTCCTTCTGAGCTGAAGTTAGTTTGGTCTTGTGGGGAGTAATGTAACCATCCTTCAACTGCTCCTTCTGATGAGAAGATAGACAGGGCTTCTTCATCCTGGCATAATCGGAACTAGTCACTTCACGTACTCCATATTCTTCTTCAGAGGAAGATGATCCTGTTGTGCAAAGACAAGAGGACTACTAAATGCTAGCATCCCTGTTTGCTCGAAAAAAAGGAAAGGAAATATTTAAAACAGCACAGATGAAGCACTTCTCAAGGACAATACCACTTTTTCATGACAGTATCTAAACAGTAGCACAACACCAATAGAGATGACAAAGCTCAATCATATGGATGAAATCAGTGGGCGAGTACCAACCTTTGTCAGGAGGCTTATTGTGTAGAGCATACAGATGAAGCACTTCTCCGGAACCATCTGTTGCTATCTACGGTGGTGGCCATGCTTACTATATACTCCTCGATTAGTTTAATGTTTCCAACATCTTCTTGTGCAGTTCCACTAAAATATATGGTATCTTCAAAGAAGATCCCTGTTTGCACAAGTAGAGATAATTACATATTACATTAAGAGTGGCATCAAATCAGTGGCAAAACAATTGCTCGTTCCAGCCATAGCAATAAATTAAGATGCAAAACTATATCATTACTTGTGTCATCACAGTTCCAGTGCTTCATTACAGCACCGGGAGTTGATTTTTGTTTTTCTTCCGCTTGTTCTTCCCCTTCATCACTTGGTTCAATAACAGACAAGCTTCGCCTTCAATGTAAGATTTGGCATGTCAATTAGGGAGCACAAGTATAGTACTAAACTTAATTTTCTGATGAAAGTGGCAAAATACAGGCCAGCAGTTGTGAAATATCCTTATCTTACCTCAATGGGATATTACGGTGCACATACAGATTGGAAGTCTTGTCTCCATTTGTGCAGTTCACTAAAATCAAGCAACATTATCGTACAAGTAGCACAACATATGAAAGCACACTGCAGAATCATGTGAAAGAAGGCTAGTACTGACCTCTCATGATGCGGAATTCAAACAACTCACAAGAAGAAGATCTGAACCAAATTCGCCTTAACGGATAGGAAGTAAGATCTCCTCTTGTGCAGTTCCACTAAGATCAAGCAATCAAGCAACGTTGTCGGTGTGACATTTTGGTTGAACTGCACAAAACACTCTTAAAACAAAAGTGTTTTGTGCAGTGCAACAAAAGGTCACAATGGCAACGAGGTGAAGTAGATAACCCTGTTTACACAGAGGTGCAAAGGAAACAATTAGTGGTCAATAACGGTGGATGACACAGAAGCCAACAAAAAGAAGCATCTACCTTATCTAAATGGGAAAGAAAGCAAGACAGTAGCATTTCTCAAACGGTGGCATTGATTAATATTAACATAGAGATTATATTAACAATAAAATTCGTTAAACATGTAATTTGCTTTTAACTGTGGCATTGCATCAATTTTCCAGCGGCATTATTAGAGGGTGTTTGTTTACAGGGACATTTTGGTGTAGGGACTAAAAAAACTCCGTGTCAGTCCCATCTAAACCAAACAGGAGGGACTTTTAGGGACTAAAAGTGGGCATTTGGGACTAAAGAAAGAAGACCCCGAGGGAGTCTTTTTGGGACTTTTTCCAACAGTTGCCCCTGCCACGCATCGCACCTTGTCTCTATTAGTTCATTACTAGGGGTAACATGGTCTTTTAGCATGTCATTTAATAACCTCTAGTCCATGTTTAGTCCCTGGAACCAAGCAGGTAGGGACTAGGGAGTTTTTAACCAAACAGGGCCTTAGATTAACAACAGCTAATGAGTTGCACGGGACAGTGGACGCACCAGCACCATGTGCATCTACCGATGTACTGTGGTCATGCACAGTCTGTTGCAACAAAGAACAAACAACCAAGGAGCATATTTGTGTTGGTCCCAGTTTTGTTATCTTTAGACACCTTTCCCTATGTGAGCGCAGCAAATCTAGTCCTGCTCAAACTCTACAGCCTTGTCCCTTCCTTTCCTTTTTGAACTAGTACTTTCGCCCCTTCCTTTCCTCTTTGAACCACGTCCTAGATTTATGCGATACAACTTTCCCCACTACTTTCCCCCATTCCTTTCCTCTTTGAACCACGTCCTAGATTCATGCTATACAACTTTCCCCCTTCATTTCCTCTTTGAACCACGTCCTAGATTCATGCTATATACAACTTTTCCCACTACTTTCCCCCACTCCTTTCCTCTTTGAACCACGTCCTAGATTCATGGTATACATGCAGCTAGAGCAATGCATGTGGAGTAAGTAAATTATACCTTAAGGTTCTTGGGGCGTGGTTCGGTGGGCGACGGGACGGCGGCGAAGAAGAAGGGGTCGGAGGCCCTCCCGCGCCGCCGCTGGGTGGAAAGTGAACAGCTGCGCCGGTAGTCCCTCGCCGACGGCGACAGCGTTAAGCCTCCTTCCCTTCCCGGCGGACGGATCCTGCCGGCTCTTTGAGCAGCAGTGAGGGGAGAGAGAGGCCAACGAAGTCTTGTTTAGATCTGGAGAGGGCGAGAGAGTGTGAAGAGAGCAACTACAAGCGCTGAGGCTCCAGCGGGAGAGGGCGAGAGAGTGTGAAGAGAGCAACTACAAGCGCTGAGGCTCCAGCGTGTATATATATACTGGAGAGAGAGTGTGAAGCGTGCAAACCCTAGAAAACATTTTGACCAGTCAAAGAATCCTCCTGGCACAAATTATGCTCAAGTGTAGTTATCGAACCCGAGACCTCAAGTTTGATGAGCGAACAGGCTAACCAGCTACACAACCCTCCCGTTATGTTCAACGAGAGGGAAATAACCTTTTATACATTCCTGCATTCGTGTGACAAGCATGCCGTGTTTTTTTGTGTGTGTGGGAGTCATTGGGATTTCAATCATAATCGTGTCATGTGGCTTTGGTGGTAAGACTATCCACAGTGGTGCAGAAATAATGCAGCCTTAGTCACCTTACCTCTCTCCACGTAGTACGTTGGGTCCCACCAGTCAGAGGGTGAAACAAACAAATTAATAAGAAAAATTAAAAGCGCCAGCGGTGTATCTTACCTCACACATCTCGCTACTGCTCGGGAACACTGTCCAATTGATCCCTCTGTTCGCTCACGTACTATTTTAAGTGAATCCTTATTATAACATGCACACAAATTTTGGGCACTTGTATTCGACTTAAGTCAGTGTGCCACCGTATCTCGTATACTTACTACTCCCTCCGTCTAGGTGTAATAAGTCACGTTAGAAGGTGCAACGGGACCAAGGTGCGTGCGTGTGTGTGTGTGTGTGTGTGTTTAACAGCATGTGTGTGTTAGAGAGAGCGACAGATCGACCTACTCCTACAGAGAGATGTTGTGTAGTGTACGATTTTAGCCGCGAGAGTCGGTGCATCCTCTCGTTTCCGGGCGTGTCCGGTAGGGACATGCGGACAGCTGCCACGCCCGCTCCTGACCAGCCTGGCCCACCCAAAGCCCCTCCATCGCCCGCGCGCGCTTCCCGCCCGAAACGGTCAGCGCCGCTCCAAAGAATCGGTGCCGCATTCATGCCCGGGCAGAGCGGACGCGACCTCTCACTGGCGCAAGAGTGATGGTTGCTTCGTCCGTCCAACTTACTGCTGGGTCTATGTGATTTGACGGCTCATTGGTCTTTATTACTGAGGTGGTAGGACTGCTGGATGTCCCACGCTTTCGGCGAAAGGAGGTACTACTACTAGATTACAATTTTCTCCATTCTTACAGCGGAGGCGTGCAAGAGCAGTGAAAACACGCAGGCTCAGTGATTACATGGCCCACCTCACACTATCACCGTGCGACACCTAACTCTTTACATAGTACTCCCTCCGTTCCTAAATATTACTAGATGAGTCCCCGCGCGTTGCCGCGGAACAGCGGTATATCTCTCTGCGCAAAATTATCGATTTCATAGAACTAAAAAAACTCTATAACCGCATGACAAATGTGGTAGCCAAACTAAATAAACTCCCATCATCATTTAGATCATCCCACGTAAGGAAAAAAGATCAGCCAACTCCTACTGCATAATGGGATTATATTTTTCTTTTTGACATGTTAATGGGACTTAAAAGCTCACTTACATGCATGCTACCGGTGCATGCTTGCATGCAGACATGTTGATGTGATTTAAAACCCACTCACATGCATGTGCCACGGTATTTCTGCATGCTTGCATGTGGCTTAGTGCGGAGCCTCTCAACGTCTAGATCAGACGGCTATTATGGACTGATTTACTTCATCTAACGGCTACATCAATTTTGATGATGTGGCTCAAGGAGAGGATAGAGAATTCCTAGTAGTGGGGGCTAGCTATTACTAGTAGATAAGTCTTTGTAGAGATTCCACTACATACGGAACAAAATGAATGAATCTACACTTAAAATGCATCTATATACATCCGCATGTGGTTCATGGTGAAATCTCTACAAAGACTTATATTTAGGAACGGAGGAAGTACTAGTATAGTACGTACTGTAATTTATCAGCGAGATAAATTTGTACAATGCTATGAAGCTTCCAGCTTCTGTTACATGTATCTTGCGTCCAAGGTTGCCCGTTGCAACATTTCATCAAATACAAAGGAGACTAACATGCATGCTATTGCATCTCAATGATTGACAGATCATAGCAAATATGTACTCCCTCCGTTCCAAAATAAGTGTCTCAACTTTGTGCAAACTTTAGTACAAAGTTGTACTACTACTAAAGTTGACACTTATTTTGGAACAGAGGCAGCTAAAGAAAAAAACGATCCATGCAGTCCCTAGCCCTTGAACCGTGAACCCTGACCAGGCTTCAATTTGCTGGCAACGTTCGAGCTTCCTAATAAATGAAGTTTGCAACCTTTTGACCATCGGATCATTTTGTGCAGTTTCACCAAAATCGAGATGAGCATCCCTGTGGCAAAGAAATTGAAGAAGCGTGATTAGAATAAGATTACTGGGACTAGTTGATGAGACATAAACTCATCACAAATACAGTACGTAGAAGCCAGTAGAGGTATGTGCGGGGCAAAGAAGTAGAGAAATATCCACAGGGAGTGATGTGGGCAGCTGGAGCAGTGGTGCAAGCCGGCTGTAAAGGGAGTTGTACCTGAGGGACGTAGCTCAACCTTGAGGAGGGCGGCGGGAGGCGGCAACTGCCCACGTCGCGGCAGTGAGCAAGGGACGAAGGCAACCTCACCGGCTTTGTGAGAGAGAACGGCGGGGACCCCTGATCGGGACGTGCCGACAGTGGGTTTTCGCCGTCGGCGACGGCCACCGCATCTACACTAAGCATCCACCCCTTCCCCAAGCGGACGTGATCCGCCGGGATGTTAGAGATGTGGCCACAGTCGTTTTGTGCGAGAGAGTGTGAAGAGAGCAACCCCAGCAAGCAACCGTGTAGGCTGGCCCGTCCTGACTATGTATATAGTGGAGCGGTTTCCTTTTCTCTCCATATGAACCTATCATATTGCGTACGTGCCACTGAAGAAAAAAAACTTTATTTATAAATGACGCGGCACCTACTACTCGTTCTCCTATAACCTTGCGCTTGGCATCTCCAAAATATTAACCTTGCGATTGGCTCTTCGCCTCTTCGGGAAGTCGAGCAATAATGGTAGTGCAGTATATATCGTTCTGGCTATATGAGACCGAATGAATTGCTGCACGTCCACCACGTGGGCGAGGGTCGAGGGGCGAGGGAGAGTGCTACATACGGAGCAAAATGAGTGAATCTACACTCTAAAATACGTCTATATACATCAGTGTTTGGAGTATGTACTAGTAGTTCATATTGAAATCTACTAAAGGACATATATATTCCAAACAATATGATATAATCTCTATAACCAAGGTAGTAGGGACGAGGAGTAAACGGAGGGAGTAGTAAATTTTTCTCCTCGTCCTGCGAGCCACCGCGCGCATGGGCGAGGGAGCGGGCGTAAGGCGGAGCAAGCTTCACCTCATCCTGCGAGCCACCGCGCCCGTGGGCGGGGGAGACGGCGTACTAAGCAAGCTTCTCCTCGTTCTGCGAGTTGACGGGACACATCAAAAGTACTCCAGTGTATAGAGCCTTGCCTCTAAGGTAGGCCCCACATGGTTTGCCTCTTTTTTTAACATAACACGTCAAGTCGCAATTTGTTTGTTCACCCGTGGTAGACGATCCTCCCTCCACCAAGTGGACAACCAGTACACGTGCCAAATTACCACGTGGGCTGCCTTTTTCGTACAGAAATGAGCTCCACCGTGTACCCGCGCGGGTGTGGTTGGGAAAGAGACGGGAGTACGTGCGCCGTGCATGCACCTCTTCTCTTCGTGCACGTCCCCCACCTACGTGGGTGTGTGTGAGAGATACAAACCGCGTTCGTGAGTGTTTTTTGTTTGGGGTGGGGGTGGGGTGGGGGTTGATTTCGTGAATTATTTGTGGGAATATGTGTCGATGACATCTCAAACAAAATTTTGCATGCAATGTGTGTGAAATGGAGGCCTATCCATATCATACATAGAGGGTCGGGCAATCCACGAGAAGAGAGGGAGCGGTCATAGCTATCGATAGAGTCGAAGAGAGGATCAAGTGGGTGGGTGCGAGATCGATGAAGAGAGCCATCGAAATTGTGTGTGTGTGCAAGTCAAAGATATAGGGCGACTGGCCTACCGGAACGTTAGAGGGCACATGTCAAGTTTGTGTGTGGCAGGGAGACATGACTAGAGCGCTCGATGTATCGGTGTGTGTGGGGGGAGGGGGTGGGGGAGGGGTAGGCAGAGGCCTAACTATAGAGGTAGAACGACTCGTATATGTGTTGAGAAGGAGAGACCCAGCTATGTCTTGAGGGAGATCGGTCGACATCCATACATAACTGAAGGACGGGAAATATGATGGGACAGAGAGAGAGAGGAGAGAGAGAGGGAGGGAGAGGGGTAGAGTGCTGGATGGGTGATGGAGTTGCTTCTCGAAGATGGTGGGAGAGGCCTACTAGACAAACTGAGGGTGGAACTGCAATGTTATCAATAAGAGTGGGGATGTGTTTCTGTGTGTGCCTGTGCGTGATAGATCTGTCGGGACGCATCCATGGATGATGAAGGGGAACCATGTGTTTGGTAAGCAAACCTAACTAGATCGGTAGATCAATTGTTGTTTGTCGGAGGAAGGGAGAGACACAACTAATGAGGTAGATCGATTGACGTGTGGGTAAAAACGAGTTATAAGGACCTAGCTAGCTATATGTATAGCGAGAGATCGGTCGGTGTACGTCCATTTGTTAGAGGCAAATAAGGCCCAGCGAGACGGATAGACAGAGAGAATGGAGCTAGGAGGTGGTGCGAGAGGCCCAACTACTAGCTAGATAGGGGGAGGAGTGTGCGGTTGTGAGATCGATGAAAAGAGGGGCGAGAGTTTACACGTGTGTCTGACCGTATGAGAGACACGAGGCAAGGACACATAAAGGAGGAGATTGAAGGTGTGTGTGTATGTTGTAGGCAGGCATCGCTGGAGAGGTTTATCGATCGGTGTGTGTCGGAAAGGAGTTGTGGAGACTCTGGGAGAACGACCTAAAGAAAAAAATGAATGTGCCCGGTGGATAGAATGCCGAGGGAGGGGGAGGGCGAGGAGGGCGTGTGCATGCACGAGAGAAAGTTAGTGGTAGCTACAAAGGTTAGAGGATTGTGTGGGTGTAAGAGACTAACAAAGATCATAATTTGATATGAAAGCGGATTCATATATTTGAATAGGAGATCATAGTGTTTTAAACATTGCATGCATGAATATAGCGGTGATACACGTGTTGTGCACATGTTATACCATAATGTGATAATGCATGGCGTTTGCAACTCACAGCTAAATGCCGAACAATCTAAACCATACTATACATCAAACAATCTCACATTTTATTTGAATTTGTGATAATGTGTGGCGTTTGCAGCTTACAACTAAATATCGAACAATCTAAACAATACTATATATCGAACATTCTCACATTTTATTTGAATTTGTGGTAATGTGTGGTGTTTGCAACTCACATCTAAATACTTGTAGGCGTAGGGGGCGGGGCACCATACATAATGTGATAAACACATTATACATATGAGACATGGTTTAGATTATGAAGATCTAGCTAGAGCTAGAAATGTAATGTGATTTGAAATCAAAATAAAGTGGATTCAAAAAATCTAGTTCGAGTTCATATAGTACACATAGTTCATATGTAACTCGAGACTAATCATGTGGTGTGCTGTGAAGATAATACACAAACGATGGTTTAACTTGACAATAATGATGATTGTAGATCTTATTAAAACAGAGAAACGAATTCAAATGCTTTGACTTCACAACAATCATTACTGTAGATCTTATTCAAATAGAGAAACGAATTCAAATTTAGTTCATATTGAAGCGGTAGTATATACGTTTGGAATGCACTAAAACGTTCATTTGAGTAGTAGGTTGCATGCATTATACACGTAGCGAAATATTTTAATTGAACATAACATGAATTCAAAGTTTTGAATGACATTTGTAGTGCGCATTGATTTGGTACAGTACACGTTAGGCTTGTCCGGAAATTTCAACCCGCGCCTTGTTAGCCCGAAATATTTAAGATATATCTTTGTCTCGTTGTGCTCCGACAACTCCCTCCATCTCAACCCGCGCCTTGCTATTCCGAAATTACAACGCGCGCGAAAACTCCCACCTCCTGTGAAATCCCGACACGCGAAATGCCCGTGGTACCCCTGAACCGAAAGAACCGCCTCAAATCGGTGGGGGTACTTTCGTAACTTACCCCACATTTCGGACAAGCGCGTCTCTAAGCCATGGTTCCCCACTGCCATCCCATCCGCCCACCCATTCGTACACCGAGGCCGCGAAAACCCGCGACGAAACCCCACACCCTGCTCCGTCCGCCACCCAGCCGGAGCCTCTTCCCCGACGACGTCGTCCACAGCAACACCTCGACGTCCCTCATCCACCGTACCGGATGAGGATCCGTCGTCGATCTCATCGTCCCGCCGGTTCAGCCACCCCGTCCTCCACCTCCAAGGAGCTGCCCCGACGTTCCCCTCGTCTTTCGCGCCACCTCCATTCCCACACCGCCGTCTTCACCTGCACCACCGGAAGAGCATCATCATCACCGTTTCCTCGGATGAAGCTGCGGCCTAATCGGCGCCACCAAAGAGGTTGTACACTAATCGCCGCATTTTCTTCTTGATTCGATCTCACGGTGCTGCCGGCGCTCGGTCCCGAGCCGACACGGCGCGGCTCCATCCACGGCGGCGTCGCCGGCCACTTCCTCCACGGCGTCGCTCCCTCGGCGGCGACGTCCACATCAGTAGGAGCTGCTGCTGCTTTAGCTCTCGCTCGCGCTGCTGCTCTGCTCTTGCTCTCGGTCCCCTGCCTGGTCTGCTCTTGCTATTGCTCTTGCTCGCGCTGCTGCTCTCGCTCTTGCTCTTGCTTGCGATGCTGCTCCGATTTAGCTACACTTCAGTCGACTGAATCGACTTTTGGGTCAGTCGATTTTCAGGGGGTGGGGGGGCTCGCCGGGGTGAAGGAAGAACCAGCCGCAGAGGGGAGGGGGGCTCGCCGGAGAGGTACCCCACTATCTATCTTAGGGTTCAGGATGGGGGCGGTGGTCGCCGGCGATGGCGGGGCGTTGGCGGGGCGGTGGCGTGGGGATCGCCGGAGAAAAAGCTCGGCATGGGGGGCCTAGAGGGATGGCCGGGGCGGCGGCGGACCGGCGGTGGGGAGTGTTTTCGGGGCGGGGGGGCGGCGCACCGCCGGCCGCGGGCGGCGGGGGGCTGCTGTTTGGCCGGTGGTGGCTGGCGGCTCAGGGGGTGGAGGTTGAAGATGAACCGCAGGCCCTTGATTTCGTATCCAACGGCTGCAAAATCGACTGACCAGAGATGAAAAAGTCAGTCGACCGACGTGTAGCCTCACCTTGCTAGTGCGTTCAGTTTCGACAGCAAAATTCAGTTTCGACAGTTAAGTTCAGTTTCGACAGTTAAGTTCAGAGATGAGCGGCTGATGTATTTTACATCTAGCACTTTGTGGTTATGTATTTTACGTCATGTATTGGAGATGCTATTAGAATTCCACTCAGGTTAACGTTGTTCGTTGTCTCTCTTGTCCTGCTTCAGCCTCGGCGTCGTACAACTCACCGGAGCTGCTCCAACGACGAAACCCTCCATCACAGCGGAGCAGTACCTCGGGCTCCATCTCCAGACGCCTAAGATCTTCTTCCCCTCCTCCGACAGCAAAGTCAGCCGGAGCATCCTCACCGGCCAACCCAATCACGCTGAGATCGACATGGCTTCGCCAAAGAGGTTGTACACTTGTTGCATCTCTTTTTTACTCTACATGTTATATATATTGTCCACTGAGCACACGGATTTGTTCCTTTAGTGTCTCCTTGAAAGAAAAAACGTAGGAATTTTAATTTTCACTTGTCCTCCTTTTCAAATTCCTATTCATGAAGCACAAGACTAAGAGATAGTAGCATAATAGCATTATAACCGTACATTTTCTTGTGGTTTGACTTAATCTCACCATGCTTCTTTGCATCCTGTGATCTTCCAATTGTTGTGAATCAAACACCCAGATTGGCAGAAATCCTGTGTTTTTAAATTCTCTGTTTTGCACGTGCATTCCTATCCTATTCCTGTCTATTTCCTATCCCTGCATTGTTGGAATCCTCCAATTCAAACGAGCCCTTACAGAATTACTTCTCTTACAGATAGTTGTCAAAGAAAACCTTGCGTGGTTTGTCCCGCTCCTGCTGCGCCGTCGTCCACCCCAGCTCAGCTGCTCCAACGACAGAAGGGTCCAGCACAGCAGGGATCCGGCCTCCAGACTGTCTTTCGCCGCCTCAGATCTTCTTCCCCGCCGCTGGCAGCCATGAAAACTGCATTACCATCATCAACCGAGCAGATGACCTCGAGGACTACACGGGTCCGCAAGAGAGGTCGCACTCTTTCGTGTCTGCTTACGTTATGCATCGCTTAATATTACATGCTACTTTATCGTCCTGTTCACCGATTAGACTCTGAGTCAGCTCCAAACTAATGGTCAAACTTGAGTTTTTAAATGGTTGTGGGGTACATATCGGGGCCGCTATCAATAGTATCTATCTACTATCTGGTTAATCTCCGGTGTCTACTATGAGTTTCATGTTGGGTGGGAAACAAACAGTAAAGAAGCCATTATCTGTATTTTTTAACTGAAGCCATTATCTGCCTGCTATTATTGGTTTTGGGTCTATCCACAGGTTGCTACCATCACTCTGGATTTCTGCATGCACTCCTTACATAATCTCACTATGTTTTATTCCTATGCATGACAGTTATTGTAAACAATGGAACTGAACATGTAGAGCAAAAGAGACGAGCCTTGCGTGGCAATAAAATTTCATGCAGACGTCGCTCCATGGTAGGCGCAAAGGCAGCCCCCCCTCCACGCATTTCGGATTGTAATCGAGAGGAAGATATCTGTTCTGAGGGGGATTCAGAAGGAGAAGACAACTCCTATTTACCCCCTGAGGTCTTCGCTCTAACTTGGCATGCTGATGTTGGTTATATCATGCATATGGTGTCTTGCATTGCTTACTTTATACATCAAATATGTCATCTGCTTAGTTTAGACATCCTTTGTGCGAATGCCATCTGTTTAGTTTATTCATCGTTTATGTGAATTATGCAACGCCATCTTGTTTAGCCAGGCATCATATATGTGAATTTTGCAATGCCATCCTGCTTAGCCAGTCATCTTATATGTAAATTATATCAGGCCATCCTTTTTTTCGTTACATATTACATTTGTCAACAATGTTAGTACATTCAACTGCTCTTCGTGTGCATCAGCCATTTGACACGGTGATGGCAAATTCTGGAGTGAAAACAAGGTCTTCAGAGCAGACTATGCTATCTGACGAAGCGCATATCTCGCTGGTTACGGATAGCTCCTCAGAGGAGGATTCAGAGACAGATGACCAGTCCTATTCCCCCCCCCGAGGTGTATGCTCTAACTTGGCAGGGTTATGTTGCTCATATCGTGCGTATGGTGTCTCGCATTGCTATGTCATTTGATTAGTTTAGACATGCTTTGTGTGAATGCCACCTGTTCAGTGTCTAATTACCATATATGTGAATTATGCATTGCCATCTTGTTGCAAGACATTATATATGTGAATTATACAATGCTATCTTGTTGCAAAGGCATTATATATGTGAATTATGCAATGCCATGCTGTTTAGCCAATCATCATGTATGTGAATTATATCATGCTATCATTTTTTTGTATTACGTGTTCCATTTGTCGACAACGTTTGTATATTCAACTACTCTTCCTGTGCATCAGCCATTTGAAGCGGTGATGGAAGTATCTGGAGTGAAAACAAGGTATTCAGAGCAGACAATGCTACCTGCTGAAGCAGACATCTTGCTGGTTACAGAGAGCTCCTCAGAGGAGGATTCAGAGACTGATGACCAGTCCTATTTCCCCCCTGAGGTCTATGCTCAAACTTGGCAGGGTTATATTACCCATGTCATGCATGTTGTCTTGCATTGCTTAGTTTTTACATCATATATGGATTGCCATCTGCTTACTTGCTTACTATATAAATCATATATTTGAATTATATCATGCCATCATGTTTACATAGTACATACACATCATCTATCTGAATTATGGCATGGCAACCCATTTAATAAAGACATCATATAGTTATATCATCTCATCCTGTTTAGTGTTTACAGTCATCATATTTTGAATTATGGCATTCTATCCGTGAATGTATGTGAATTATGGCATGCCAACCTATTTAATAAACACATTATATAGTTATGTCATGTCATCCTGTTTACATAGTCTCATATTTTGAACTATGTCTTTCCATCTTTTTTAGTTAGCCATCATAATGTGAAATTGTGTCATGCTATCCTGTTTAGTTAGCCATCATATATGTGAAATTGTGTCATGCTATCCTGTTTGGTTAGACAACATAAATATGAATTATTTCATGCCCTCTTTTATTCCCCACTATCCATTGCACCTGTCTATCATACAATGTCTATACTTTCAATTACTTTTCTTGTTTATCAGCCATTTGAATTGGAGAGCGTGATGGCAGTATCTAAGGGAGTAACAACACGGTCTTCAGAAAAGATAGTGCTACCAGTTGATGCAGATAGAACCACGGTTGTACTTGCCCAAGGACCAGATCCACCACACATAACCCAGACTCTCGCAGATTGTACCCCTACCCAGTTGGACAGAGAACCAGCTACACCCCTTCTAACCCCAACCCCGGCAGATAGTAACCCAGTTCCAGTTGACACAGCACCGTCTCCACCACAGAGCACCCAAACACGAGCAGTTAGTAAGGGAACTGCAGTGCCCAAAGCACGAGGACCACCACTCCGAATCCCAACTCAACGCTTAAAGGAGAAGAAGATTTGTTCTCAGGTCAGGTTCTGTAGCTATGGTTCATACTCCTTTGCTCTTGCATTACTGTATTTACTCATACCAACTATTTTCAAATTTGAAGGATGGAATTGAAACTCCAATGGCGCAACAGGTATGTTTTAAACCTGTTTCTTTAACTGGTTTGCTGTTGTAACCTGCTCTATGTTGATTTCAGTTTCAATTGAATAAACAGTTATGTTCTCATGTCATGCACATTACAAGTGTTGTTATTGCTCTATAGTTACCCACACTTATATTCTGTCTATTCTGCTTTGTCTTGAACAAATATTATTTGAACTGTGTCTCTATCTTGATTTGGCAACAAAAACTAGAATGATATAGACCATAAAGTGACCATGGTACATAGATATATGTTTGTTTCATGCTGTTATCCTGTCCACTTTACTACTGAACTCATTTACCAAAATGAGTTTCATATACAACATGGTAAACATGTGATGTGTCTGCTTGTTTCTCTTTTAGAATGCGGACAAAATATTGGAGAACAGTACCGCGTTATCCAATGGTAAAGGAAGTAATGCAGATAAGGTTCAAGATAGTGAGACATCCCTGTTGGTCTCCAAGAAAGCTGATAAAAACTATCTTGACGACAGTGAGGGAACCCAAAAGTCCTGTCTTGATGTAGTGTTCGAGTTACTGGCCACTACTGCTGGCACAAGCTCTTCGAACTCGCTGCCTGAATCAGTTCGTCTTCTTGAGTCTCAACTTCAAGTTGAAAGACATCGATCAGATGTGCTGCGACAGGAAGCTGAAGGACTGAGGAAGTCCCTGCAGAATTCAGATGCATATTTTCTGGTGCAACAGCAAGCGCTGGAGGATTTAAGCGCCAAACAAGAGAAAGTTAATAAGCTTGCTAAGCATCTTGCCAGCATTATGGGTACCCAGGATATTGTTTCTTGAGATCTTCTGAAGTGGTTTCAGTTCTGGATTTGTTTTGCTGCGGCGTTTATTTGCGCTGGTCGCCAACTTTGACAACCAGTGTATATGATATGCTGCTTTGTTCCCTATATTTGCACTGGTGGCGAACTTTGATGCCCAGTGGATGTAATATGTGTAATAGCCGTGATAGCCTAGCGTTAGTTGCTTGCTTATTTATTTCCTTGTTGTCTTGTTTATTTGTTTGCTTGTAGTCATTGCAGTTCTTTTTCCGCGGTTAGCTAGTGGCTGCAATAACCTATTTTTTAAAACTAGGCCACAATAACCATGGGCTAATATTTACTGTAGTGACACTGGGCCTCCTACTGGCCGTAGAAACAGTGGGCCTTCTACGGGCCGTAGAAACAATGGGCCTTCTACGGGCCGTAGAAACAATGGGCCTTCTGCGGGCCGTATCATCAATGGGCCTTATACGGGCCGTATGATCGATTGGCCAAACATGGGCCAAACAGACCGCATTATGGCCGTAAACGGGCTAGAGTTGGAATCGTCCGTTCATGGGCCGACCATAACGGGCCATCGTTAATAGGCCGTATTTGGTGATGCTATGAAAATGGCCCAACAGACTAACGGTCCACAAACGGGCCGACTGTAACGACGGGCTGAATTTGGCCCACAAGCAGAAAATGACAGTAACGGGCCGTAAGTAACCGAATGCTGCAAATGAGCCCAAGAATAAATGGGCCCTCAGAAGGCCGAAAGTTAACTTGGGCTGGAAACGGCCCAACGGAATAACGGGCCGTTAATGGGTATAAAGTGATACACTGTTCATTACGGGCCAGTTTCACCACGGGCCGTTAATGGGTGTAAAGTAATACACTGTTCATTACGGGCCAGTTTCAGCACGGGCCGCTAATGGGCCAAGAGTTACAAAGGGCCTCATATGGGCCGAAAGACGTCATGGGATATACATGGGCCAGAAGTGAAAACGGGCTGGAATCATATTGGATGGCCCAGATGACGCTACTGGGCCTAATTCGGATAGGGCGTAATGGGCCTTGGGTTAGCGGGCTGTAAATGGGCTATATGCGAACATGTCGTTAACAGGCTTTCCATGGGCAGGCCCGCCAGCTTTTGACCAAGTCAAACAGGCCGGCCTTTTCACAGGAATGGGCCACTGTTGGGGCGTGCCACGTGTCAACGTATCATAGGCGCCTTCTGTCCAGTGAGTGGATGACATATGTCCCAACGATGAGCCGACACGTGTTTCCTCTAGCCAATGATGATTTTACACGTGGAAAATCCCCATTGGTTGGGGTTGTTCGGGTTATCGGATCTAAAACCCGACCCGATAGCTTAATGGCGTTCCGTTACGGTGGATGCCACGTGTCGGTCACCCTTGACGAAAGCACTTCTGTGACGCGCGATTTATCGTCATGGAAGTGGACACTTCCGTGATGATAATTTTGGTAATGTCATGGAACACTTCTACGACAGCACAGGTATGACTATCTTGATTCTGTCATAAATTTGTCATGGATGTACATGCATGACAAAAAACGCGACCTACTGTGACAAACACGTATCATCACGGAAGTGTATTTTTTTTGTGGTGCTCCTAGCTGAGTCAAGTGGTTATGGTACCCAGACATTCTGAGTATGTGTTCACTGATAGAACTGTTCTCATCCGTCTTGCAGCTATAGAACTTGATGGAGACTTCATATCCCTCAACTCGGGCATTTGCTTGAAATATTAACTTCAACTCTTAGAACATCTCATATGCTCCATGACGTTCAAAACATCTTTGAAGTCCCGATTCTAAGCCGTAAAGCATGGCACACTGAACTATCGAGTAGTCATCAGATTTAGCTTGCCAGACGTTCATAACGTCTGGAGTTGCTCCTGCAGCAGGACTTGTACCTAGCGGTGCTTCCAGGACGTAATTCTTCTATGCAGCAATGAGGATAATCCTCAAGTTACGGACCTAGTCCGTGTAGTTGCTACCGTCATCTTTCAACTTAGCTTTCTCTAGGAACGCATTAAAATTCAAGGGAACGGTAGCACGGGTCATTGATCTACAACAACATAGATATGCAAAAACTATCAGGACTAAGTTCATGATAAATTTAAGTTCAATTAATCATATTACTTAAGAACTCCCACTTAGATACACATCCCTCTAGTCATCTAAATGATCACGTGATCCATATCAACTAAACCATGTCCGATCATCACGTGAGATGGAGTAGTTTTCAATGGTGAACATCTCTATGTTGATCATATCTACTATATGATTCATGTTCGACCTTTTGGCCTCAATGTTCCGAGGCCATATCTGTATATGCTAGGCTCGTCAAGTTTAACCCGAGTATTATGCATGTGCAAAACTGGCTTGCACCCGTTGTATGTGAACGTAGAGCTTATTGTTGGGGAACGTAGTAATTTCAAAAAATTCCTACGCACACGCAAGATCATGGTGATGCATAGCAACAAGAGGGGAGAGTGTATCCATGTACCCTCGGACCGAACGCAGAAGCGTTAGCACAACGCGGTTGATGTAGTCATACGTCTTCACGATCCGACCGATCAAGTACCGAACGCACGGCACCTCCGAGTTCTCCACACGTTCAACTCGATGACGTCCCTCGAACTCCGATCCAGCCAAGTGTTGAGGGAGAGTTTCGTCAGCACGATGGCGTGGTGACGATGATGATGTTCTACCGACGCAGGGCTTCGCCTAAGCACCGCTACGATATTATCGAGGTGGATTATGGTGGAGGGGGGCACCGCACACGGCTAAGAGATCAAGAGATCAATTGTTGTGTCTCCAAGGGGTGCCCCCCTCCCCGTATATAAAGGAGTGGAGGAGGGGGACGGCCGGCCCTCTCTATGGCGCGCCCTAGGAGGAGTCCTACTCCCACCGGGAGTAGGATTCCCCCCCTTCCAAGTAGTAGGAGTAGGAGTCAAGGAAAGGGGAGAGAGAAGAGAAGGAAGGAGGGGGCGCAGCCCCTCCCCCTAGTCCAATTCGGACTAGCCCTTGGGGGGCGCGCAGCCTCTCCTCTCTCTTTCCCCTAAAGCCCAAAAAGGCCCATATACTCCCCGACGAATTCCCGTAACTCTCCGGTACTCCGAAAAATACCCGAATCACTCGGAACCTTTCCGATGTCCGAATATAGTCGTCCAATATATCGATCTTTATGTCTCGACCATTTCGAGACTCCTCGTCATGTCCCTGATCTCATCCGGGACTTTGAACTACCTTCGGTACATCAAAACACATAAACTCATAATATAACCGTCATCGAACTTTAAGCGTGCGGACCCTACGGGTTCGAGAACAATGTAGACATGACCGAGACACGTCTCCGGTCAATAACCAATAGCGGAACCTAGATGCTCATATTGGCTTCCACATATTCCACGAAGATCTTTATCGGTCAAACCGCATAACAACATACGTTGTTCCCTTTGTCATCGGTATGTTACTTGCCCGAGATTCGATCGTCGGTATCTCAATACCTAGTTCAATCTCATTATCGGCAAGTCTCTTTACTCGTTCTGTAATACATCATCCCGCAACTAACTCATTAGTTACAATGCTTGCAAGGCTTATAGTGATGTGCATTACTGAGTGGGCCCAGAGATACCTCTCCGACAATCAGAGTGACAAATCCTAATCTCGAAATACGCAACCCAACAAGTACCTTTGGAGACACCTATAGAGCACCTTTATAATCACCCAGTTACGTTGTGATGTTTGGTAGCACACAAAGTGTTCCTCTGGTAAACGGGAGTTGCATAATCTCATAGTCATAGGAACATGTATAAGTCATGAAGAAAGCAATAGCAACATACTAAACGATCAAGTGCTAAGCTAACGGAATGGGTCAAGTCAATCACATCATTCTCCTAATGATGTGATCCCGTTAATCAAATGACAACTCATGTCCATGGCTAGGAAACTCAACCATCTTTGATTAACGAGCTAGTCAAGTAGAGGCATACTAGTGACACTATGTGTTTGTCTATATATTCACACATGTACTAAGTTTTCGGTTAATACAATTCTAGCATGAATAATAAACATTTATCATGATATAAGGAAATAAATAATAACTTTATTATTGCCTCTAGGGCATATTATTTCCTTCAGTCTCCCACTTGCACTAGAGTCAATAATCTAGTTCACATCAACATGTGATTAAACACCAATAGTTCACATCACCATGTGATTAACACCCATAGTTCACATCGTCATGTGACCAACACCCAAAGGGTTTACTAGAGTCAATAATTTAGTTCACATCGCTATGTGATTAACACCCAAAGAGTACTAAGGTGTAATCATGTTTTGCTTGTGAGAGAAGTTTAGTCAACGGGTCTGCCATAGTCAGATCCGCATGTATTTTGCAAATTTCTATGTCAACAATGCTCTGCACGGAGCTACTCTAGCTAATTGCTCCCACTTTCAATATGTATCCAGATTGAGACTTAGAGTCATCTAGATTAGTGTCAAAACTTGCATCGACGTAACCCTTTACGATGAACCTTTTGTCACCTCCATAATCGAGAAACATATCCTTATTCCACTAAGAATAATTTTGACCGTTGTCCAGTGATCTACTCCTAGATCACTATTGTACTCCCTTGCCAAAATCAGTGTAGGGTATACAATAGATCTGGTACACAGCATGGCATACTTTATAGAACCTATGGCTGAGGCATAGGGAATGACTTTCATTCTCTTTCTATCTTCTGCCGTGGTCGGGCTTTGAGTCTTACTCAATTTCACACCTTGTAACACAGGCAAGAACTCTTTCTTTGACTATTCCATTTTGAACTACTTCAAAATCTTGTCAAGGTATGTACTCATTGAAAAAACTTATCAAGCGTCTTGATCTATCTCTATAGATCTTGATGCTCAATATATAAGCAACTTCACCGAGGTCTTTCTTTGAAAAACTCCTTTCAAACACTCCTTTATGATTTGCAGAATATTTTTACATTATTTCGGATCAACAGTATGTCATTCACATATACTTATCAAAAATGCTGTAGTGCTCCCACTCACTTTCTTGTAAATACAGGCTTCACCGCAAGTCTGTATAAAACTATATGCTTTGATCAACTTATCAAAGCATATATTCCAACTCCGAGATGCTTGCACCAGTCCATAGATGGATCGCTGGAGCTTGCATATTTTGTTAGCACCTTTAGGATTGACAAAACCTTCTGGTTGCATCATATACAACTCTTCTTTAATAAATCCATTAAGGGATGCAGTTTTGTTTATCCATTTGCCAGATTTCATAAAATGTGGCAGTTGCTAACATGATTCGGACAGACTTAAGCATAGATACGAGTGAGAAACTCTCATCGTAGTCAACACCTTGAACTTTGTCAAAAACCTTTTTGACAAGTCTAGCTTTGTAGATAGTAACACTACTATCAACGTCCGTCTTCCTCTTGAAGATCCATTTATTTTCTATGGCTTGCCGATCATTGGGCAAGTCAACCAAAGTCCATACTTTGTTCTCATACATGGATCCCATCTCAGATTTCATGGCCTCAAGCCATTTTGCGGAATCTGGGCTCATCATCGCTTCCTCATAGTTCGTAGGTTCGTCATGGTCAAGTAACATGACCTCCAGAACAGGATTATCGAACCACTCTGGTCCGGACCTTACTCTGGCTGACCTACGAGGTTCGGTAGTAACTTGATCTGAAGTTACATGATCATCATCATTAGCTTCCTCACTAATTGGTGTAGGAGTCACAGAAACCGATAGTTGTTGAAGAAGGTGGGATGCCAACCGGGGCATCCCCAAGCTTAGACGCTTGAGACTTCTTGAAATATTATCTTGGGATGCCTTAGGCATCCCCAAGCTTAAGCTTTTGTGTCTCCTTAATTCTTCTCATATCACGGTCTCCCTAAATCTCAAAAGCTTCATCCACACAAAACTCAACAATGACTCGTGAGATAAGTTAGTATAAACCAATGCAAAAACCTTATCATACTCTACTGTAGCAAATCACAAAAATTATTATTCAACATTGCATACTAAATGCCTCTGCATATTTAATAGTCCTATCCTCAAATAGAATCATTAAACAAGCAAACATGTGCAAACAATGCAAACATAACAGCAATCTGCCTAAACAGGACAGTCTGTAAAGAATGCAGCAAGATCCATACTTCCCTAGATCCAAAAATTATGAAAGAAAATTCCCACTGTATTAAATTTATCAGAGCTTATTATTCAAAAGGTTTCAACATTTTACCACATTCTGAATTTTCTAGGGAATTTTTGCAACAGCGGTAAACTTTCTGTTTTCAAACAGCAACATGTAGACTTGTAAAATAGGCATAGTAAAGGCTATCAATGCCACTTTTATTGAAATAAAAGATGCAAAACATTGTTCTAAATAACAGTAAGAAAATCCTAAGGAAATAAATTGACGCTCCAAGCAAAACACATATCATGTGGTGAATAAAAATATAGCTCCAAGTAAAGTTACCGATGAACGAAGACGAAAGAGGGGATGCCTTCCGGGGCATCCCCAAGCTTAGGCTCTTGGTTGTGCTTGAATATTGCCTTGGGGTGCCTTGGGCATCTCCAAACCTAGGCTCTTGCCACTCCTTATTCCATAGTCCATCGAATCTTTACCCAAAACTTGAAAACTTCACAACACAAAACTTAACAGAAAACTCGTAAGCTCCGTTAGTATAAGAAAATAAATCACCACTTAGGTACTGTTGTGAACTCATTCTAAATTCATATTGGTGTAATATATACTGTACTCCAACTTCTCTATGGTTCATACCCTCCAATACTACTCATATATTCATCAAAATAAGCAAACAACACAATGAAAACAGAATCTGACAAAAACAGAACAGTCTGTAGTAATCTGTATCAAACATAAACTTCTGGAACTCAGAAAAATATGCCAAAATAGGAAGACCTAGAAAATTTGATTATTGATCTACTGTAATTGGAATCAGTATTTTATCACTTTCTGGTGATTTTTAACAATTGTTTTCGTGAGCAGAAAGTTTCTGTCTTTTTCAGCAAGATCAAATAATTATCATCCAAGAAGATCCAATAGGTCTTACTTGGCACAAACACTAATTAAAACATAAAACCACATCTAACCAGAGGCTAGATTATTTATTTATTACTAAACAGGAACAAAAATCAAGGAACAAATATAAAGTTGGGTTGCCTCCCAACAAGCGCTAACGTTTAACGCCCCTAGCTAGGCATGATGGTTTCAATGATGCTCACATAAAAGATAAGAATTGAAACATAAAGAGAGCATCATGAAGAATATGACTAGCACATTTAAGTCTAACCCACTTCCTATGCATAGGGATTTTGTGAGCAAACAACTTATGGGAACAATAATCAACTAGCATAGGAAGGCAAAACAAGCATAACTTTGAAACTTTAAGCACATAGAGAGGAAACTTGATATTATTGCAATATGTAGAAGCATATGATCCTTTCTCATAATAATTTTCAGTAGCATCATGAATGAATTCAACCATATAACCAGCACATAAAGCATTCTTTTCATGATCTACTTACATAGAAATTTTACTACTCTCCACATAAGCAAATTTATTCTCAATAGTAGTGGGGGCAAACTCAACAAAATAACTATCATGTGAAGCATAATCCAATTGAAAACTAAAATCATGATGACTAGTTTCATGGTTATCTTTATTCTTTATAGCATACGTGTCATCACAATAATCATCATAAATAGGAGGCATGCTTTCATCATAATAAATTTGCTCATCAAAACTTGGGGGACTAAACATATCATCAAACATAGCTTCCCCAAGCTTGTGGCTTTGCATATCAGTAGCATCATGGATATTCAAGGAATTCATACTAACAACATTGCAATCATGCTCATCATTCAAATATTTAGTGCCAAACATTCTAATGCATTCTTATTCTAACATTTTGGCACAATTATCAGAATCCTTATTTTCATGGAAGACATTAAAAAGATGAAGCATATGAGGCACCCTCAATTCCATTTTTTTGTAGTTTTCTTTTATAGACTAAACTAGTGATAAAACAAGAAACTAAAAGATTCGATTGCAAGATCTAAAGATATACCTTCAAGCACTCACCTCCCCGGCAACGGCGCCAGCAAAGAGTTGATGTCTACTACACAACCTTCTTCTTGTAGACGTTGTTGGGCCTCCAAGTGCAGAGGTTTGTAGGACAGTAGCAAATTTCCCTCAAGTGGATGACCTAAGGTTTATCAATCCGTGGGAGGCGTAGGATGAAGATGGTCTCTCTCAAACAACCCTGCAACCAAATAACAAAGAGTCTATTGTGTCCCCAACACACCCAATACAATGGTAAATTGTATAGGTACACTAGTTCAGCGAAGAGATGGTGATACAAGTGCAATATGGATGGTAGATATAGGTTTTTGTAATCTGGAAATATAAAAACAGCAAGGTAACAAGTGGTAAAAGTGAGCGTAAATGGTATTGCAATGCTAGGAGACAAGGCCCAAGGTTCATACTTTCACTAGTGCAAGTTCTCTCAACAATAATAACATAATTGGATCATATAACTATCCCTCAACATGCAACAAAGAGTCACTCCAAAGTCACTAATAGCGGAGAACAAACAAAGAGATTATTGTAGGGTACGAAACCACCTCAAAGTTATCCTTTCTGATCGATCTATTCAAGAGTCCGTAGTAAAATAACATGAAGCTATTCTTTCCGTTCTATCTATCATAGAGTTCGTACTAGAATAACACCTTAAGACACAAATCAACCAAAACCCTAATGTCACCTAGATACTCCAATGTCACCTCGAGTATCCGTGGGTATGATTATACGATATGCATCACACAATCTCAGATTCATCTATTCAACCAACACAAAGAACTTCAAAGAGTGCCCCAAAGTTTCTACCGGAGAGTCAAGACGAAAACGTGTGCCAACCCCTATGCATAAGTTCACAAGGTCACTGAACCCGCAAGTTGATCACCAAAACATACATCAAGTAGATCACGTGAATATCCCATTGTCACCACAGATAAGCACATGCAGGACATTCTGTTTGGACTCCGTTTGATATTCCTTTTCTTCGAAACACTGAAATAGGCAAGAAAACAACAATTTGGGCTGGGCCTCCGGTTAATAGGTTAGTCCCAAAAATAATATAAAAGTGTTTAGTAAAGCCCATAAACATCCAAAACAGATAATATAATGATGATCATCACACTTATATTTATTTACAACTCAATGATTACAACTCGATAATAGAACAATGTATGACTCTATATGAATGCCTCCGGCGGTGTACCGGGATGGGCAATGAATCAAGAGTGACATGTATGATAAATTATGCATGGTGTCAACTACATGATCATGCAAGGCAATATGACAATGATGAAGCATGTCATAATAAACGGAACGGTGGAAAGTTGCATGGCAATATATCTCGGAATGGCTATGGAAATGCCATAATAGGTAGGTATGGTGGCTGTTTTGAGGAAGATATATGGAGGTTTATGTGTGATAGAGCGTATAATATCACGGGGTTTGGATGCACCGGCGAAGTTTGCACCAACCCTCAAGGTGAGAAAGAGCAATGCACGGTACCAAAGAGGCTAGCAATGATGGAAGGGTGAGAGTGTGTATAATCCATGGAATCAGCATTAGTCATAAAGAACTCACATACTTATTGCAAAAATCTACAAGTCATCAAAAACCAAGCACTACGCGCATGCTCCTAGGGGGATAGATTGGTAGGAAAATACTGTCGCTCGTCCCCGACCGCCACTCATAAGGATGACAATCAAAGAACGACTCATGTTTCAAATTTCTTACACAACGGTTACCATACGTGCATGCTACGGGACTAGCAAACTTCAACACAAGTATTTCTCAAATTCACAACTACTCAACTAGCACAACTTTAATATCACTACCTCCATATCTCAAAACAATCATCAAGTATCAAACTTCTCTTAGTATTCAATGCACTTTATGTGAAAGCTTTTATTATACTAATCTTGGATACCTATCATATTAGGACTAATTTTATAACCAAAGCAAATTACCATGCTGTTCTAAGGAACTCCCAAAATAATATAAGTGAAGCATGAGAGATAAATAATTTCTATAAAATAAAACCACCACCTTGCTCTAAAAGATATAAGTGAAGCAATAGAGCAAAACTATCTGGCTCAAAAGATATAAGTGAAGCACATAGAGTATTCTAATAAATTCCGAATCAGGTGAGTCTCTCCCAAAAGGTGTGTTCAGCAAGGATGATTGTGGTAAACTAAAAAGCAAAGACTCAAATCATACAAGACGCTCCAAGCAAAACACATATCATGTGGTGAATAAAAATATAACATCAAGTAAAGTTACCGACGGATGAATCGTGGAAACACTAGCACCCAAATCACACAAAGCATAGCATTCATGATCTTTAATTTTAATTTTAATAGTAGGTTCCCACTCATCATAAAGTTTCCTAGGGATAGAAACTTCTAATTCAAGCTTTTCTTCATAAGATTGCATTAAAGCATCAACGATATGTTTGGTAAAAGCTTTATTTTGACTATAAGCATGAGGAGAATTTAGCACGGATTGCAACAAGGAAATACAATCTATTAAAAAAATTATCATAATTAAATTCCTTGAAATCCAAAATAGTGGGTTCATTGCTATCTAAGTTTTGACCTCTTCAATCCCACTTTTACCAATTTTTGCATCTAGATCTAAAAACTCCGAATCATTGGGACGCCTTTTAACTAAAGTTGACTCATCTCCAGTCCCATCATTATCGAGATTCATATTGCAAAACAAAGATTTAATAGGAGACACATCTATCACTTTAGATCTTCATCTTTATTATCATGAAAACTAGATGAACACGCTTTCACAAAGCAATCCTTTTTAGCACGCATCCTAGCGGTTCTTTCTTTGCACTCATCAATGGAAATTCTCATGGCTTTGAGAGACTCATTGATATCATGCTTAGGTGGAATAGATGTAAGTTTCAAAGAATCAACATCAAGAGAAATTCTATCCACGTTCCTAGCCAACTCATCAACCTTAAGTAATTTTTCTTCAAGCAAAGCATTGAAATTCTTTTGTGAATTCATAAACTCCTTAACACTAGTCTCAAAATCAAAGGGCAACTTATTAAAATTTCCATAAGAATTGTTGTAGGAATTACCATAATTATTAGAGGAATTACTAGGGAACGGCCTAGGATTAAAGTTTCCTCTATAAGCGTTGTTACCAAAATATTTCCTACCAACAAAATTCACATCCATAGATTCATTATTATTCTCAATCAAAGTGGACAAAGGCATATCATTAGGATCGGAAGAAACACTCTTATTAGCAAACAATTTCATGAGTTCATCCATCTTTCCACTCAAAACATTAATTTCTTCAATTGCATGAACTTTTTACTAGTAGATCTTTCGGTGTGCCATTGAGAATAATTAACCATAATATTATCTAAGAGTTTGGTAGCTTCTCCTAAAGTGATTTCCATAAAAGTGCCTCCCGCGGCGGAATCTAAAAGATTTCTAGAAGCAAAATTCAATCCGGCATAAATTTTTTGTATAATTATCCATAAATTCAAACCATGTGTAAGGAAATTACGTATCATTGTTTTCATCCTCTCCCAAGCTTGTGCAACATGTTCATGATCAAGTTGCTTAAAATTCATAATATCGTTTCTAAGAGAGATGATCTTAGCGGGAGGAAAATACTTAGAGATAAAAGCATCTTTGCACTTATTCCATGAATCAATACTATTTTTAGGCAAAGACGAAAACCAAGTTTTAGCACGATCTCTAAGCGAAAAAGGAAATAGCTTCAATTTAACAATATCATTATCCACATCTTTCTTATTTTGTATATCACACAAATCAACAAAGTTGTTTAGATGAGTAGCGGCATCTTCACTAGGAAGGCCGGCGAATTGATCTTTCATAACAAGATTCAACAAGGCAGCATTGATTTCACAAGATTCAGCATCAGTAAGAGGAGCAATCGGAGTGCTAAGAAAATCATTGTTGTTGGCATTGGAAAAGCCACACAATTTAGTATTATCTTGAGCCATCATGACAAGCAAACAATCGAACACACAAGCAAACGAGAAGCAAGCGAAAAAGAGGCGAACGGTAAAGAGGCAAATGGCAAATATTGTAATGCGAGGGATAAGAGTTTGTGATGGGTACTTGGTATGTCTTGACTTGTGCGTAGACTCCCCGGCAACGGCGCCAGAAATCCTTCTTGCTACCTCTTGAGCACTGCGTTGGTTTTCCCTTGAAGAGGAAAGGGTGATGCAGCAAAGTACCGTAAGTATTTCCCTCAGTTTTTGAGAACCAAGGTATCAATCCAGTAGGAGACCACGCGTGAGTCCCTCGTACCTACACAAACAAATAAGAACCTTGCAACCAACGCGATAAAGGGGTTGTCAATCCCTTCACGGCCACTTGCAAAAGTGAGATCTGATAGAGATGATAAGATAATATTTCTGGTATTTTTATGATGAAGATTGAAAGTAAAGAACGCAAAATAAAAGTAGATCGGAAACTTATATGATAAAGAATAGACCCATGGGCCATAGGTTTCACTAGCGGCTTCTCTCAAGATAGCATAAGTATTACGGTGGGTGAACAAATACTGTCGAGCAATTGATAGAATGAGCATAGTTATGAGAATATCTAGGCATGATCATGTATATATGCATCACGTCTGCGACAAGTAGACCGAAACGATTCTGCATCTACTGCTATTACTCCACACATCGACTGCTATCTAGCATGCATCTAGAGTATTAAGTCCATAAGAACAGAGTAACGCATTAGGCAAGATGACATGATGTAGAGGGATAAACTCAAGCAATATGATATAAACCCCATCTTTTTATCCTCGATGGCAACAATACAATACGTGTCCTTTCCCCTTCTATCACTGGGATCGAGCACCGCATGATTGAACCCAAAGCTAAGCACTTCTCCTATTGCGAGAAAGATCAAGTTAGTAGGCCAAACCAAACTGATAATTCGAAGAGACTTGCAAAGATATCAAATCATACATAAAAGAATTCAGAGGAGATTCAAATATTGTTCATAGATAATCTTGATCATAAACCCACAATTCATCGGATCTCGATAAACACACCGCAAAAAGAATTACATCGAATAGATCTCCAAGAAGATCGAGGAGAACCTTGTATTGAGATCCAAAGAGAGAGAAGAAGCCATCTAGCTAATAACTATGGACCCGAAGGTCTGAGGTAAACTACTCACACATCATCGGAGAGGCTATGGTCTTGATGTAGAAGCCCTCTGTGATCAATGCCCCCTCCGGCGGAGCGCCGGAAAAGGCCCCAAGATGGGATCTCATGGGTACAGAAGGTTGCGGCGGTGGAAATAGGGTTTCGTGGTGCTCCTGGATGTTTTTGGGTTATAAGAGTATATATAGGCGAAAGAAGTCGGTCAGGAGAGCCACGAGGGGCCCACGAGGGTGGGGGCGTGCCCAGGGGGCAGGCACGCCTCCCTGCCTCGTGGCCTCCTCGGTTGTTTCTTGACATCCACTCCAAGTCCTTTGGATCACGTTTGTTCCAAAAATCACACTCCCGAAGGTTTCATTCCGTTTGGATTCCGTTTGATATTCCATTTCTGTGAAACACTGAAATAGGCAAACACTACAGGAAACAGGTAATTTGCCGTCTGTGGATCACAGACGGCAAAGAGTTTGCCGTCAGGAAGCAGACGGCAAAGTCAGACGGCAAAGATAAGTCGGCAAAGAATACTTTGCCGTCTGCTTTTCATCAAACAGACGGCAAAGACTTTGCCGTCAGCCAAATCTACTTTGCCATCATCCTTATAAATCACAGACGGCAAAGAAAAGTACTTTTGCTGTCAGCCAGACTATATCTTTACAGTCAGCTATTTTTGTCTTTGCCGTCAGCCTCATATACACAGACGGCAAAGAAAAGGATCAAATAAAAAAACACATCAGTGTTGTTCCCAAGGAATGCGGTCAACGCACGCAGTGCACTGCCCATGTTTCTTCTTCTTTTAACAGGCAAAGGCTCGGCCATGTTTATTGCTTTCATTGCATGACAGTGCTGTCAGTACATAATGTAAACATGACCCAAAAAACTAAAGCTACAGAATAGTCCTGGAAATTAACACAAAGGACCCTAAAAATTAAATCTAAAAATCAATCGGGTCCTTCTTCTCCCCTGCAGTGCTCTGTTCGCCCCGCTGCCCGTCCTCAACGCTGGCCGCACTGCTCTGTCGTGCTCTGCTCGCTGCGCCGTCTCCAAGACCTGCTCAGCCATGTCGCTCCGGCCTAGCCGCGCTCGGGAGCTGACTCGCTCCGACGCCACAACGAGGCAGCGAGGGAGGTCGGGGATGGGCGGTGCTTGACCGACGAAGCTCACGAGGTGGAGCGCCCGGCTGCTCTGGCGGCGGAGCTCGCGAGGCGGAGAGCATGACCAGCGGGTGAGGAGGAGCTCGGAGTGTGGACGGGCTCGGGTGCGCGACCGGAGGAGCTGTGGTGCGAGGCGGTGGCAGGAGGATGCTGGGCGCGGCAGCGGACGGGCGGGAGGGCGGGCCGGAGGGCGGCGGCCGGAGGATGCTGAGCGTGGCGGCGGATGGACGGGCGGGAGGGCACTGGCCGCGGCGTGCACCTGTTTGGGGACGGGCGAGCGCTGGGATCAGCGTTCGGCTGCTCGGGGCGCCTTACGGGCGGGCGGGCATTGCCCTGCGGCCAGTGGCAGCTCGGGGGAGGAGCAGGGAGCAGGCAGCAGGAGAGATGAGGGCGCTGGCCGGCGGGGTGCTACTGCTCGATCGGGGAGGTGGAGGCTGGAGAGAAGAGGGAGCACGGGGGAGGAGATGGGAGTCGTGGGTCGAGCAGGTGGGGTCGTGGCCTCGTGGGTGGGGGCGTGCGTGGGGGTGCGTGCGTCGTGGGTAGGTGGAGGCGTGCGTCGTGCGGTGGGTGGAGGCATGCGTCCGACGGCGTGGGATGTGCGTTTGAGATATTGCCAAGTCATCAATCCGTGTGATTGATCCGCGTGATGTGCTTCTTCTTTGCCGTCTGCGAAAATAAATAGAGACGGCAAAGAGATCACTTTGCCATCTGCCAAAAAAACACAGACGGTAAAAAATCTTTGCCGTCTACCAAAACAAATAAAGATGGCAAAGTTTCTTTACCGCCTGTGATTTTTGCTGCAGACGGCAAAGCGAGCTTTTTGCCGTCTGTATTTATTTTCACAGACGGCAAAGTTTTTTTTACCGTCAGTTTTTCTTTGTCGTCTACTGATGACGGCAAACCCACTCGTTGCCGTCTTCCCGACGAAAAGCTGACGGCAAAGACGCCTCCTAACGGCAAATTACCTGTTTCCCGTAGTGAAAAAAAATGCAATTTGCACTGGGCCTTGGGTTAATAGGTTAGTCCCAAAAATAATATAAAAGTGTATAGTAAAGCCCATTAAAGATCCAAAACAGAATATATAATAGCATGGAACAATCAAAAATTATAGATACGTTGGAGACGTATCAAGCCGTCTCTAAAGCATAACCCCCAAACGATAGTGGTAAATCGATAAGAGACATCATAGATCGCACCATATCTGATAAAGTACGATTATGATGTTCGGACACACCATTACGCTGTGGTGTTCCAGGTGGCGTGAGTTGCAAAACTATTCCACATTGTTTGAAATGAAGACCAAACTCGTAACTCAAATATTCGCCTCCGCAATCAGATCGTAGAAACTTTATTTTCTTGTTATGATGATTTTCTACATCACTCTAAGTTTCTTTGAACTTTTAAAATGTCTCAGACTTATGTTTCATTAAGTAGATATACCCATATCTGCTCAAATCATCTGTGAAGGTCAGCAAATAACGATACCCCCGCGAGCCTCAACACTCATCGGACTGCATACAACAGTATGTATTATTTCCAATAAATCAGTGGCTCGCTCCATTGTTCCGGAGAATTGAGTCTTAGTCATCTTGCCCATGAGGCATGGTTCGCAACCATCAAGTGATTCATAATCAAGTGATTCCAAAAGCCCATCTGCATGGAATTTCTTCATGCGCTTTACACCAATATGACCTAAATGGCAGTGCCACAAATAAGTTGCACTATCATTATTAACTTTGCATCTTTTGGCTTCAATATTATGAATATGTGTATCACTACGATCGAGATTCAATAAAAATAGACCACTCATCAAGGGTGCATGACCATAAAAGGTATTACTCATATAAATAGAACAACCATTATTCTCTGATTTAAATGAATAACCGTCTCACATCAAACAAGATCCAGATATAATGTTCATGCTTAACGCTGGCACCAAATAACAATTATTCAGGTCTAAAACTAGTCCCGAAGGTCGATGTAGAGGTAGCGTGCCGACGGCGATCACATCAACCTTGGAACCATTTCCGACGCGCATCGTCACCTCGTCCTTAGCCAATCTTCGCTTAATCCGTAGCCCCTGTTTCGAGTTGCAAATATGAGCAACAGAACCAGTATCAAATACTCACACGCTACTACGAGCATTAGTAAGGTACACATCAATAACATGTATATCAATATACCTTTCACTTTTCCATCCTTCTTATCCGCCAAATACTTGGGGCAGTTCCGCTTCCAGTGACCAGTCCCTTTGCAGTAGAAGCGCTCAGTTTCAGGCTTAGGTCCAGACTTGGGCTTCTTCCCGGGAGTAGCAACTTGCTTGCTATTCTTCTTGAAGTTCCCCTTCTTCCCTTTGCCCTTTTTCTTGAAACTAGTGGTCTTGTTAACCATCAACACTTGATGCTCCTTCTTGATTTCTACCTCCGCAGCCTTAAGCATTGCGAAGAGCTCGGGAATTGTCTTTTCCATCCCTTGCATATTATAGTTCATCACGAAGCCTTTATAGCTTGGTGGCAGTGATTGAAGAACTCTGTCAATAACACTATCATCCGGAAGATTAACTCCACTACAAAAAAAAGACACATGCGTGACATTTTGGGCCGAACGAAAAAATATTCTGTCATACATATGACACTTCTATGACGATAATTGTGACAAAACCCGGTATCATCATAGATGTGGTGGGCTCCTACTTCTATGACAAAAAATCATGATAGAAAATGGGCTTTTCGTCCTGGGCAGGCCGGAGACGCAGCTACATGACATTCTTTGGGCCGTCCATGACGGAAAAAACCGTGGTAGAAGCGAGGGGGAGGAAAATTTCGGGGAGTTCCCGGTTACGGTGGGAGGTCGGGGGCCGAGCGATGTGCGTTTCTGTCGTACACGTACGCGCGTGTGTGCGAGGCGTTGGCTCTAACTGAACCCGAGCGAGGCGTTGGGCTCTAACTGAACCCGAGCGATTGCACTGCAGGCTACGCGTTACTGAACCCGAGCGATCGATCGATGGCTGTTAACTGAACCCGATCGAGCGATTCCTTCGCTACTGCTGCTAACTGAAGCCGAACGATTGGATGAACAATGAGCGTTGCGGGGGGGTGGGTTGGATGAACAGTGAGCGGTGGAGTTGCCTCTGGATGAACAGGACCCCGTGGTGTGGTGGAGGGCTGGATGAACAGTAGACGGTGGAGGGGTGCCCGTGGAGGGGTGGTTGAACAGTAGCCGGTGGAGTAGCGCGCGGTGGAGGCTGGATGAACAGGAGCCCGTGGAGGCTGGAGGAGGTCGACGGTGAAGATGAACAGTATCCCGTGGAGTCCCGTTTTGCGGTACGCCACACCCCTCCCGATGAACAGGACCCCCGTTTCGACCGTAGGAGGTCCGTTTCGTCCATTTTGCGGTACGCCACACCCCTCCCGATCAACAGGACCCCCGTTTCGACCGTAGGAGGTCCGTTTCGTCCGTTTTGCGGTACGCCACACCCCTCCAGATCAACAGGACCCCCGTTTCGACCGTAGGAGGTCCGTTTCGTCCGTTTTGCGGTACGCCACACCCCTCCCGGTCAACAGGACCACCGTTTCGACCGTAGGAGGTCTGTTTCCTCTGTTTTGCGGTACGCGACACCCCTCCCGATCAACAGGACCCCGTTCCGAACGTAGGAGGTCCGTTTCCTCCGTTCTGCGGTACGCCAGGCCTCGTTTCCATCGCCTGTTCCGTCCAAGCCCTCCTGATGAACACGACCACGCATTCCGTTCCGACCCAGCTGGTTGGCTCCCACGTGTTCCGTTGCCTCCCGATGAACACGACGCATTCCGTTGCCTCCCGATGAACACGACGCATTCCGTTGCCTCCCCATGAACACAACGCATTTCGTTGCCTCCCCATGAACACGACGATGACGCTGTTTCTCCGTTCCGACCCAGCCATGTACACGAGCCCTGGCCGTACGTATGCGCGAGTAGGCGTTCGAGACCCTGCCCGTATTTACAAATACGTGGCCGTATTTTCTTTCTTGCACCCTGGCCGCTGTACGTGCGCGCCTCTACTACGACACGTGCGCGCCTCTACATCGACCAGTATGTACGTACACGTTCGCGACCAGAATGACAACGCTACGTACGCTTCGACCAGGTGGGTCCCAACTGTCAAGCACTTCCTTGCCTGCGAAGATGTAGCTGGTGGGTCCCAGCAGCCAGGGGGCGAATCGTTTTGTTTTTGTTTTTGCCCGGACGCACTTCCTTGCGTGCGAAGGTGTAGCTGCTGGGTCCCAGCAGTCAGGGGGGCGACTCGTTTTTTTTTGCCTGGACGCACTTCCTTGCGTGCGAAGGTGTAGCTGGTGGGTCCCAGCAGTCGGGGGAGAATCTTTTTTTTTGGACGCACTTCCTTGCGTGCGAAGATGTAGCTGGTGGGTCCCAGCAGTCAGGGGGGCGAATCGTTTTTTCAGACGCACTTCCGTGCGTGCGAAGATGTAGCTCGTGGGTCCCAGCAGTCAGGGGGCGAATCATTTTTTCGCGAAATACGGTGGCCCGTCCGGTGGGTCCCCGCTATCAGGTGGAGGAATAATTATTTTGCGCGTAATAAGGAGGCACTTCCTTGCGGCTACCGTGGACCCAGCTGTCAGCCTCTCCACGTACAGTCCATGTCCGATGGAAGTCGTTCCATGACCACGTTGACCACGCCGCGCCGAGAGCACCAGGGTGGTGGACGACGGCGAGGCTTAGGAAGGGGACGACGCGGAGCCGGGGAAGACGCGGCAGTGGATGCACACGCGGAGAGGAGTACGAGGGTTCACTGGTTCGGCTGCGCTGCCGTCGCCGCAGAATAACAGGGGGTGTGGGTGAGTGGAGGGATGGCCTGGCCAGCGGTGGGAGTAGTAGGGGGCGGTGAGGCCTCCGCGGCAGCACAGCCGGCCACGGGAGGCAGGAGCAGGCGGCACGACCGGCGCTGCTTTGGGCGGCTGGAGCAAGAAGACCAGAGGTTGAAGAAGCACGACGGCCGTTGGATGGACATCGTACGGTCACTGCAGCTAGAATCGTTTATATTGACTAAGTTGACAAAGCCCTTGGTACGTCAACTTAGTAGGCCCACAGGTCAGCTTCCGAAACGGTGCGCCCCAGATGTCAGGGGGAGGAATCATTTTTTGGGCGGGTGAAGCTAGAATATCCGAGATTGAAGAAGAAGCACGGCATCCGTTGGATGGACATCCAACGGCCACTGCTGCTAGAACCGTGTGTTGACTATAAGTTGACAAAGCCTTGCATACGCGTCAACTCTGTTTTTTTAGGGGACGCGTCAACTTAGTAAGGCCAGAAGTGTGTGGCAGAGAACTTATAGCCCATTTGAGATTTGTAAGAATGTGTAGCCCATTTTTGAATTCTAATGGAATTTACTACAGCCCATTTACAGTTTGTTAAAAGTACAGCCCATTTCAACCAACCGTTCAAAACAGAATTCAATAAAATTTCCCACATTTTGATGGGATCCGAAATATTTTTATCCCGAAATTTCTAGTCAGATTAAATACAATTTCAATATAAATTTATATTACGTAAAAATCCAACGAAACATTGCGCTCGCAACAATTAATGAAATTAAAATTTTCAATATCCAAAAATAATATTTTATAAAGTAATCACGTGTTTGGTGCATTTTTTTATAGTTACTGCCCAGTTTTTATAATTACATCCCATTTATTATTTCTTAAAGCCCATTTTCTTGTTAAGCCTAATGCATCCCTCCTAGGAAAGATTTGCAGCCCAGCGGGGCGGAGAATAACAACTTGACCTTGCCTGGGTATTCCTAAAAAAAGTATAGCTGGGCTAGCCATTTTCTGCTTGAAAAAAATAATATCTGGGCTGGATATCAGGCCTGGGCTAGACGGGCCACAGCCCGCCCAGTTAATACCTGCAGCGATGTTTTCGTTGTTGTTCAGAGGAGAAAAATTAATATCTGGGCTAAACATTGAAAAACTCTGCAGTGCTCACACCTCAAAAACACAAATACTGCTCGAGCTGCTTGGTCCCAGCTGTCGGCCACTTCTTGTGCAATTCTCTCGTTTATTGACTACTACATAGGTTGACAATGGTGTGGGACCGTGATGTCAGGAAACCAGGAGGAAGCAAAATAAATTATAGTTTATATATATATATAATAAGGAGGCACTTGCGTACGTGAGGCTATGGACCTGGTGGGTCCCCATTGTCATCCTCTCCAAGTAAAGTCATCTCCTCGCCCGCGCGCGCTTTCCGCCCGAAACAGTCAGCGCCGCTCCGCCTTCAAACGACACAAGTGCCGTCCGTCCGTCCATCTGCCGCCCACATTAATGATACATGGTTGCCGAGGCGGCTACTCCGGCGCCAGACGTCCGTCCCTCCGCCCGCCCACCATTGCTATATAAACTGCTGCGCCGGCCATAGCCGCAGTCATCCGCATCCGTTCCCTTTCTCCTGTCCACACCACCACTGCCCACCATGGCTTCCTCGCGCTCCAGCGCTCTTCGGGACGGGCGGACGACGGACCACAAGGAGATGGCAGCCATTGCTGCCGACCGGCTGGCCGGCAGGCAGCCGGAGGACGACGACGTCCCAATGGAGAACATGGTAGTCGATGATCCGGCGCCAACCCCCTCCTCCGCGCCATCCTCGCCGGTGCATTGCACCATGACCATCGGCGAGGCCCGTGCCCAATATATGGACAGGGTGAGGCAGATGCGTGAGGAGCAGTTCCGGGAGGCGCAGGCCGACGCCGCGTACAACCACCATCTCCTCCAGGAGCACCTGTAGGCAGAGGAGCAGATCGCCGCGGAGCGGGCGGAGCAGGAGGCGCTGCTCGACTCGTACCGCTCCGCCCGCAAGGGCCGCCTCGAGCGCTGGCGGTACCGCATGCGGGTGGCGGAGGCTGCGGCCGCCTACAAAGAGGCTAGCAAAGAGGGCGATGAAGCGGGCGAGGCGCTGTTTGGCGAGACCGAGGACGAGGCAGAGGACAATGCCGGCTCCTACGAGTCCCCACTCCGCTGGCGTCGACGAGGCCCTGCTTCGCCGAGGCCCCGCGGCGCCAACAACAAGGCAGAGGACATCGCCGGCTCCGCCGAGGCCCCGCCCCGCCAACAACGAGGCAAAGGACATCACCGGCTCAGCCGAGGCCCCACCCTGCCGGCAATGTGGGGGAGGATTTCCACCGCTCCGCTGAGGCGCCGCCCGCCGGCAACGAGACAGAGGACATCGCCGGCTCCGCCGAGGCCCCGCCCCGCTGCCAATGAGGCCGCGCCACACAGAAAACGAGGAAGAGTAGAACACGGTAGGTCGCCGCCGCTCGGGTCCAAGTAAGGCCACCGCTGCTACCCTCCGGTTGAAGCCAAGCTAGGCGGGTTGACCATTGACGGCCGGTTAGCTTCTTGGCGGCGACGTGGAGTCGGAGAGCTGCGCTGGAGAAGAACGCTGCTTCTACTTAACTGCTGGTGCAGTTGGCTGACTGACACGTGGGCCCAACAGGCCACATGTCAGTTACGCAACTGCACCTGCAGTTAAGTCACTGAAGCTTCTGTTCGGCTCAGCGGGACACAGGTGGGTAGCTTCGGTTAATTAATTATACCTCCAGCGCACCCCTTTTTAGTTGAAGAATGTATGAAATGTAATGAAATCCGGCATGTTTATATGAAATCCGACCGTGTATGAATGAATTTATTTCGATTAGTTCGAATTCCTGTATCACTGGCATTGGATGAACATGCAAAACAATACGTACTAGCATTATTCCCAGGGTGATCACCTCGTTTGCAGCAGTTTCACATGTACTCCCTCCGGTCCTTTCTAGTCGTGCATACAAGTTTTGTCTGCAGTCAAAGTATCTCTACTTTGACCAATCTTATACAAAAAAGTATGCACTTTCACAATGTGCGAAGTAAAAAGGAACAGAAGGAGTACAAAGAGTTTGAGCAGCTTTTTAGCGTTTCTGTACATTGCAATCAAACACACAGGCCTGGCAATTCATAGAGAACATTCAAAACAATCGATGATTATGCATCTCAGCGACTCACATGTCAGAGGCAATATTTACTTCACAACTAAAGAATAAAGAAAAAATTGATCGACGCTGCTGACAGCAAAGGGCGTCCCATTCGAAAATATCAAACGCATGTCTTGCTAAAATCAATGAGCAAAATTTGACAAGGTTGTCCCATTCCAAAATATCAAATGCCTACGATTGTGGAATGGGCAGGGTTTGCCATCAGTTCGGACATTGACATGGCACCTCGTGCTAAATAAACCAGCTGTTCTTTTTGTGCAGTTCCACCAAAATCAACCAAATTCGCGCGTAGCTTGTATGATTTCGCCCTTATATGTTGCAACGCCTTGAACTTATCGGCACCTCCTTTCTTGTGGTGGAAATGAATGATTCGATGTATTCATGAACATTTTGTGCAGTTCCCATTGAAATCAAGCTGAGCACCCCTGTTTGCACAAATACAAAAAAGTGATTAGTATAAAGCAAACTGTACTATGAATTGACAGTTTCAACAGGCACATACATGGTCCATGTAGAGCACACTTTTAGAAAAATGGAACTCACCAGAAAGAATCCTAGAACAACATTGTACTCGCGCATCACAGCAAAAAAATGGAGATTTGTCAGTCCTTCTGAGCTGAAGTTAGTTTGGTCTTGTGGGGAGTAATGTAACCATCCTTCAACTGCTCCTTCTGATGAGAAGATAGACAGGGCTTCTTCATCCTGGCATAATCGGAACTAGTCACTTCACGTACTCCATATTCTTCTTCAGAGGAAGATGATCCTGTTGTGCAAAGACAAGAGGACTACTAAATGCTAGCATCCCTGTTTGCTCGAAAAAAAGGAAAGGAAATATTTAAAACAGCACAGATGAAGCACTTCTCAAGGACAATACCACTTTTTCATGACAGTATCTAAACAGTAGCACAACACCAATAGAGATGACAAAGCTCAATCATATGGATGAAATCAGTGGGCGAGTACCAACCTTTGTCAGGAGGCTTATTGTGTAGAGCATACAGATGAAGCACTTCTCCGGAACCATCTGTTGCTATCTACGGTGGTGGCCATGCTTACTATATACTCCTCGATTAGTTTAATGTTTCCAACATCTTCTTGTGCAGTTCCACTAAAATATATGGTATCTTCAAAGAAGATCCCTGTTTGCACAAGTAGAGATAATTACATATTACATTAAGAGTGGCATCAAATCAGTGGCAAAACAATTGCTCGTTCCAGCCATAGCAATAAATTAAGATGCAAAACTATATCATTACTTGTGTCATCACAGTTCCAGTGCTTCATTACAGCACCGGGAGTTGATTTTTGTTTTTCTTCCGCTTGTTCTTCCCCTTCATCACTTGGTTCAATAACAGACAAGCTTCGCCTTCAATGTAAGATTTGGCATGTCAATTAGGGAGCACAAGTATAGTACTAAACTTAATTTTCTGATGAAAGTGGCAAAATACAGGCCAGCAGTTGTGAAATATCCTTATCTTACCTCAATGGGATATTACGGTGCACATACAGATTGGAAGTCTTGTCTCCATTTGTGCAGTTCACTAAAATCAAGCAACATTATCGTACAAGTAGCACAACATATGAAAGCACACTGCAGAATCATGTGAAAGAAGGCTAGTACTGACCTCTCATGATGCGGAATTCAAACAACTCACAAGAAGAAGATCTGAACCAAATTCGCCTTAACGGATAGGAAGTAAGATCTCCTCTTGTGCAGTTCCACTAAGATCAAGCAATCAAGCAACGTTGTCGGTGTGACATTTTGGTTGAACTGCACAAAACACTCTTAAAACAAAAGTGTTTTGTGCAGTGCAACAAAAGGTCACAATGGCAACGAGGTGAAGTAGATAACCCTGTTTACACAGAGGTGCAAAGGAAACAATTAGTGGTCAATAACGGTGGATGACACAGAAGCCAACAAAAAGAAGCATCTACCTTATCTAAATGGGAAAGAAAGCAAGACAGTAGCATTTCTCAAACGGTGGCATTGATTAATATTAACATAGAGATTATATTAACAATAAAATTCGTTAAACATGTAATTTGCTTTTAACTGTGGCATTGCATCAATTTTCCAGCGGCATTATTAGAGGGTGTTTGTTTACAGGGACATTTTGGTGTAGGGACTAAAAAACTCCGTGTCAGTCCCATCTAAACCAAACAGGAGGGACTTTTAGGGACTAAAAGTGGGCATTTGGGACTAAAGAAAGAAGACCCCGAGGGAGTCTTTTTGGGACTTTTTCCAACAGTTGCCCCTGCCACGCATCGCACCTTGTCTCTATTAGTTCATTACTAGGGGTAACATGGTCTTTTAGCATGTCATTTAATAACCTCTAGTCCATGTTTAGTCCCTGGAACCAAGCAGGTAGGGACTAGGGAGTTTTTAACCAAACAGGGCCTTAGATTAACAACAGCTAATGAGTTGCACGGGACAGTGGACGCACCAGCACCATGTGCATCTACCGATGTACTGTGGTCATGCACAGTCTGTTGCAACAAAGAACAAACAACCAAGGAGCATATTTGTGTTGGTCCCAGTTTTGTTATCTTTAGACACCTTTCCCTATGTGAGCGCAGCAAATCTAGTCCTGCTCAAACTCTACAGCCTTGTCCCTTCCTTTCCTTTTTGAACTAGTACTTTCGCCCCTTCCTTTCCTCTTTGAACCACGTCCTAGATTTATGCGATACAACTTTCCCCACTACTTTCCCCCATTCCTTTCCTCTTTGAACCACGTCCTAGATTCATGCTATACAACTTTCCCCCTTCATTTCCTCTTTGAACCACGTCCTAGATTCATGCTATATACAACTTTTCCCACTACTTTCCCCCACTCCTTTCCTCTTTGAACCACGTCCTAGATTCATGGTATACATGCAGCTAGAGCAATGCATGTGGAGTAAGTAAATTATACCTTAAGGTTCTTGGGGCGTGGTTCGGTGGGCGACGGGACGGCGGCGAAGAAGAAGGGGTCGGAGGCCCTCCCGCGCCGCCGCTGGGTGGAAAGTGAACAGCTGCGCCGGTAGTCCCTCGCCGACGGCGACAGCGTTAAGCCTCCTTCCCTTCCCGGTGGACGGATCCTGCCGGCTCTTTGAGCAGCAGTGAGGGGAGAGAGAGGCCAACGAAGTCTTGTTTAGATCTGGAGAGGGCGAGAGAGTGTGAAGAGAGCAACTACAAGCGCTGAGGCTCCAGCGGGAGAGGGCGAGAGAGTGTGAAGAGAGCAACTACAAGCGTTGAGGCTCCAGCGTGTATATATATACTGGAGAGAGAGTGTGAAGCGTGCAAACCCTAGAAAACATTTTGACCAGTCAAAGAATCCTCCTGGCACAAATTATGCTCAAGTGTAGTTATCGAACCCGAGACCTCAAGTTTGATGAGCGAACAGGCTAACCAGCTACACAACCCTCCCGTTATGTTCAACGAGAGGGAAATAACCTTTTATACATTCCTGCATTCGTGTGACAAGCATGCCGTGTTTTTTTGTGTGTGTGGGAGTCATTGGGATTTCAATCATAATCGTGTCATGTGGCTTTGGTGGTAAGACTATCCACAGTGGTGCAGAAATAATGCAGCCTTAGTCACCTTACCTCTCTCCACGTAGTACGTTGGGTCCCACCAGTCAGAGGGTGAAACAAACAAATTAATAAGAAAAATTAAAAGCGCCAGCGGTGTATCTTACCTCACACATCTCGCTACTGCTCGGGAACACTGTCCAATTGATCCCTCTGTTCGCTCACGTACTATTTTAAGTGAATCCTTATTATAACATGCACACAAATTTTGGGCACTTGTATTCGACTTAAGTCAGTGTGCCACCGTATCTCGTATACTTACTACTCCCTCCGTCTAGGTGTAATAAGTCACGTTAGAAGGTGCAACGGGACCAAGGTGCGTGCGTGTGCGTGTGTGTGTGTGTTAACAGCATGTGTGTGTTAGAGAGAGCGACAGATCGACCTACTCCTACAGAGAGATGTTGTGTAGTGTACGATTTTAGCCGCGAGAGTCGGTGCATCCTCTCGTTTCCGGGCATGTCCGGTAGGGACATGCGGACAGCTGCCACGCCCGCTCCTGACCAGCCTGGCCCACCCAAAGCCCCTCCATCGCCCGCGCGCGCTTCCCGCCCGAAACGGTCAGCGCCGCTCCAAAGAATCGGTGCTGCATTCATGCCCGGGCAGAGCGGACGCGACCTCTCACTGGCGCAAGAGTGATGGTTGCTTCGTCCGTCCAACTTACTGCTGGGTCTATGTGATTTGACGGCTCATTGGTCTTTATTACTGAGGTGGTAGGACTGCTGGATGTCCCACGCTTTCGGCGAAAGGAGGTACTACTACTAGATTACAATTTTCTCCATTCTTACAGCGGAGGCGTGCAAGAGCAGTGAAAACACGCAGGCTCAGTGATTACATGGCCCACCTCACACTATCACCGTGCGACACCTAACTCTTTACATAGTACTCCCTCCGTTCCTAAATATTACTAGATGAGTCCCCGCGCGTTGCCGCGGAACAGCGGTATATCTCTCTGCGCAAAATTATCGATTTCATAGAACTAAAAAAACTCTATAACCGCATGACAAATGTGGTAGCCAAACTAAATAAACTCCCATCATCATTTAGATCATCCCACGTAAGGAAAAAAGATCAGCCAACTCCTACTGCATAATGGGATTATATTTTTCTTTTTGACATGTTAATGGGACTTAAAAGCTCACTTACATGCATGCTACCGGTGCATGCTTGCATGCAGACATGTTGATGTGATTTAAAACCCACTCACATGCATGTGCCACGGTATTTCTGCATGCTTGCATGTGGCTTAGTGCGGAGCCTCTCAACGTCTAGATCAGACGGCTATTATGGACTGATTTACTTCATCTAACGGCTACATCAATTTTGATGATGTGGCTCAAGGAGAGGATAGAGAAAGTCTTTGTAGAGATTCCACTACATACGGAACAAAATGAATGAATCTACACTTAAAATGCATCTATATACATCCGCATGTGGTTCATGGTGAAATCTCTACAAAGACTTATATTTAGGAACGGAGGAAGTACTAGTATAGTACGTACTGTAATTTATCAGCGAGATAAATTTGTACAATGCTATGAAGCTTCCAGCTTCTGTTACATGTATCTTGCGTCCAAGGTTGCCCGTTGCAACATTTCATCAAATACAAAGGAGACTAACATGCATGCTATTGCATCTCAATGATTGACAGATCATAGCAAATATGTACTCCCTCCGTTCCAAAATAAGTGTCTCAACTTTGTGCAAACTTTAGTACAAAGTTGTACTACTACTAAAGTTGACACTTATTTTGGAACAGAGGCAGCTAAAGAAAAAAACGATCCATGCAGTCCCTAGCCCTTGAACCGTGAACCCTGACCAGGCTTCAATTTGCTGGCAACGTTCGAGCTTCCTAATAAATGAAGTTTGCAACCTTTTGACCATCGGATCATTTTGTGCAGTTTCACCAAAATCGAGATGAGCATCCCTGTGGCAAAGAAATTGAAGAAGCGTGATTAGAATAAGATTACTGGGACTAGTTGATGAGACATAAACTCATCACAAATACAGTACGTAGAAGCCAGTAGAGGTATGTGCGGGCAAAGAAGTAGAGAAATATCCACAGGGAGTGATGTGGGCAGCTGGAGCAGTGGTGCAAGCCGGCTGTAAAGGGAGTTGTACCTGAGGGACGTAGCTCAACCTTGAGGAGGGCGGCGGGAGGCGGCAACTGCCCACGTCGCGGCAGTGAGCAAGGGACGAAGGCAACCTCACCGGCTTTGTGAGAGAGAACGGCGGGGACCCCTGATCGGGACGTGCCGACAGTGGGTTTTCGCCGTCGGCGACGGCCACCGCATCTACACTAAGCATCCACCCCTTCCCCAAGCGGACGTGATCCGCCGGGATGTTAGAGATGTGGCCACAGTCGTTTTGTGCGAGAGAGTGTGAAGAGAGCAACCCCAGCAAGCAACCGTGTAGGCTGGCCCGTCCTGACTATGTATATAGTGGAGCGGTTTCCTTTTCTCTCCATATGAACCTATCATATTGCGTACGTGCCACTGAAGAAAAAAAACTTTATTTATAAATGACGCGGCACCTACTACTCGTTCTCCTATAACCTTGCGCTTGGCATCTCCAAAATATTAACCTTGCGATTGGCTCTTCGCCTCTTCGGGAAGTCGAGCAATAATGGTAGTGCAGTATATATCGTTCTGGCTATATGAGACCGAATGAATTGCTGCACGTCCACCACGTGGGCGAGGGTCGAGGGGCGAGGGAGAGTGCTACATACGGAGCAAAATGAGTGAATCTACACTCTAAAATACGTCTATATACATCAGTGTTTGGAGTATGTACTAGTAGTTCATATTGAAATCTACTAAAGGACATATATATTCCAAACAATATGATATAATCTCTATAACCAAGGTAGTAGGGACGAGGAGTAAACGGAGGGAGTAGTAAATTTTTCTCCTCGTCCTGCGAGCCACCGCGCGCATGGGCGAGGGAGCGGGCGTAAGGCGGAGCAAGCTTCACCTCATCCTGCGAGCCACCGCGCCCGTGGGCGGGGGAGACGGCGTACTAAGCAAGCTTCTCCTCGTTCTGCGAGTTGACGGGACACATCAAAAGTACTCCAGTGTATAGAGCCTTGCCTCTAAGGTAGGCCCCACATGGTTTGCCTCTTTTTTTAACATAACACGTCAAGTCGCAATTTGTTTGTTCACCCGTGGTAGACGATCCTCCCTCCACCAAGTGGACAACCAGTACACGTGCCAAATTACCACGTGGGCTGCCTTTTTCGTACAGAAATGAGCTCCACCGTGTACCCGCGCGGGTGTGGTTGGGAAAGAGACGGGAGTACGTGCGCCGTGCATGCACCTCTTCTCTTCGTGCACGTCCCCCACCTACGTGGGTGTGTGAGAGAGATACAAACCGCGTTCGTGAGTGTTTTTTGTTTTGGGGTGGGGTGGGGTGGGGTGGGGGTTGATTTCGTGAATTATTTGTGGGAATATGTGTCGATGACATCTCAAACAAAATTTTGCATGCAATGTGTGTGAAATGGAGGCCTATCCATATCATACATAGAGGGTCGGGCAATCCACGAGAAGAGAGGGAGCGGTCATAGCTATCGATAGAGTCGAAGAGAGGATCAAGTGGGTGGGTGCGAGATCGATGAAGAGAGCCATCGAAATTGTGTGTGTGTGCAAGTCAAAGATATAGGGCGACTGGCCTACCGGAACGTTAGAGGGCACATGTCAAGTTTGTGTGTGGCAGGGAGACATGACTAGAGCGCTCGATGTATCGGTGTGTGTGGGGGGAGGGGGGTGGGGGGAGGGGTAGGCAGAGGCCTAACTATAGAGGTAGAACGACTCGTATATGTGTTGAGAAGGAGAGACCCAGCTATGTCTTGAGGGAGATCGGTCGACATCCATACATAACTGAAGGACGGGAAATATGATGGGACAGAGAGAGAGAGAGAGAGAGGAGAGAGAGGGAGGGAGAGGGAGGGAGAGGGGTAGAGTGCTGGATGGGTGATGGAGTTGCTTCTCGAAGATGGTGGGAGAGGCCTACTAGACAAACTGAGGGTGGAACTGCAATGTTATCAATAAGAGTGGGGATGTGTTTCTGTGTGTGCCTGTGCGTGATAGATCTGTCGGGACGCATCCATGGATGATGAAGGGGAACCATGTGTTTGGTAAGCAAACCTAACTAGATCGGTAGATCAATTGTTGTTTGTCGGAGGAAGGGAGAGACACAACTAATGAGGTAGATCGATTGACGTGTGGGTAAAAACGAGTTATAAGGACCTAGCTAGCTATATGTATAGCGAGAGATCGGTCGGTGTACGTCCATTTGTTAGAGGCAAATAAGGCCCAGCGAGACGGATAGACAGAGAGAATGGAGCTAGGAGGTGGTGCGAGAGGCCCAACTACTAGCTAGATAGGGGGAGGAGTGTGCGGTTGTGAGATCGATGAAAAGAGGGGCGAGAGTTTACACGTGTGTCTGACCGTATGAGAGACACGAGGCAAGGACACATAAAGGAGGAGATTGAAGGTGTGTGTGTATGTTGTAGGCAGGCATCGCTGGAGAGGTTTATCGATCGGTGTGTGTCGGAAAGGAGTTGTGGAGACTCTGGGAGAACGACCTAAAGAAAAAAATGAATGTGCCCGGTGGATAGAATGCCGAGGGAGGGGGAGGGCGAGGAGGGCGTGTGCATGCACGAGAGAAAGTTAGTGGTAGCTACAAAGGTTAGAGGATTGTGTGGGTGTAAGAGACTAACAAAGATCATAATTTGATATGAAAGCGGATTCATATATTTGAATAGGAGATCATAGTGTTTTAAACATTGCATGCATGAATATAGCGGTGATACACGTGCTGTGCACATGTTATACCATAATGTGATAATGCATGGCGTTTGCAACTCACAGCTAAATGCCGAACAATCTAAACCATACTATACATCAAACAATCTCACATTTTATTTGAATTTGTGATAATGTGTGGCGTTTGCAGCTTACAACTAAATATCGAACAATCTAAACAATACTATATATCGAACATTCTCACATTTTATTTGAATTTGTGGTAATGTGTGGTGTTTGCAACTCACATCTAAATACTTGTAGGCGTAGGGGGCGGGGCACCATACATAATGTGATAAACACATTATACATATGAGACATGGTTTAGATTATGAAGATCTAGCTAGAGCTAGAAATGTAATGTGATTTGAAATCAAAATAAAGTGGATTCAAAAAATCTAGTTCGAGTTCATATAGTACACATAGTTCATATGTAACTCGAGACTAATCATGTGGTGTGCTGTGAAGATAATACACAAACGATGGTTTAACTTGACAATAATGATGATTGTAGATCTTATTAAAACAGAGAAACGAATTCAAATGCTTTGACTTCACAACAATCATTACTGTAGATCTTATTCAAATAGAGAAACGAATTCAAATTTAGTTCATATTGAAGCGGTAGTATATACGTTTGGAATGCACTAAAACGTTCATTTGAGTAGTAGGTTGCATGCATTATACACGTAGAGAAATATTTTAATTGAACATAACATGAATTCAAAGTTTTGAATGACATTTGTAGTGCGCATTGATTTGGTACAGTACACGTTAGGCTTGTCCGGAAATTTCAACCCGCGCCTTGTTAGCCCGAAATATTTAAGATATATCTTTGTCTCGTTGTGCTCCGACAACTCCCTCCATCTCAACCCGCGCCTTGCTATTCCGAAATTACAACGCGCGCGAAAACTCCCACCTCCTGTGAAATCCCGACACGCGAAATGCCCGTGGTACCCCTGAACCGAAAGAACCGCCTCAAATCGGTGGGGGTACTTACGTAACTTACCCCACATTTCGGACAAGCACGTCTCTAAGCCATGGTTCCCCACTGTCATCCCATCCGCCCACCCATTCGTACACCGAGGCCTCGAAAACCCGTGACGAAACCCCACACCCTGCTCCGTCCGCCACCCAGCCGGAGCCTCTTCCCCGACGACGTCGTCCACAGCAACACCTCGACGTCCCTCATCCACCGTACCGGATGAGGATCCGTCGTCGATCTCATCGTCCCGCCGGTTCAGCCACCCCGTCCTCCACCTCCAAGGAGCTGCCCCGACGTTCCCCTCATCTTTCGCGCCACCTCCATTCCCACACCGCCGTCTTCACCTGCACCACCGGAAGAGCATCATCATCACCGTTTCCTCGGATGAAGCTGCGGCCTAATCGGCGCCACCAAAGAGGTTGTACACTAATCGCCGCATTTTCTTCTTGATTCGATCTCACGGTGCTGCCGGCGCTCGGTCCCGAGCCGACAGGGCACGGCTCCATCCACGGCGGCGTCGCCGGCCACTTCCTCCACGGCGTCGCACCCTCGGCGGCAACGTCCACATCAGTAGGAGTTGCTGCTGCTTTAGCTCTCGCTCGCGCTGCTGCTCTGCTCTCGCTCTCGGTCCCCTGCCTGGTCTGCTCTTGCTATTGCTCTGCTCGCGCTGCTGCTCTCGCTCTTGCTCTTGCTTGCGATGCTGCTCCGATTTAGCTACACTTCAGTCGACTGAATCGACTTTTGGGTCAGTCGATTTTCAGGGGGTGGGGGGCTCGCCGGGGTGAAGGAAGAACCAGCCGCAGAGGGGAGGGGGCTCGCCGAAGAGGTACCCCACTATCTATCTTAGGGTTCAGGATGGGGGCGGTGGTCGCCGGCCATGGCGGGGCGTTGGCGGGGCGGTGGCGTGGGGATCGCCGGAGAAAAAGCTCGGCATGGGGGGCCTAGAGGGATGGCCAGGGCGGCGGCGGACCGGCGGTGGGGAGTGTTTTCGGGGCGGGTGGGGCGGCGAACCACCGGCCGCGGGCGGCGGGGGGCTGTTGTTTGGCCGGTGGTGGCTGGCGGCTCAGGGGGGTGGAGGTTGAAGATGAACCGCAGGCCCTTGATTTCGTATCCAACGGCTGCAAAATCGACTGACCAGAGATGAAAAAGTCAGTCGACCGACGTGTAGCCTCACCTTGCTAGTGCGTTCAGTTTTGACAGCAAAATTCAGTTTCGACAGTTAAGTTCAGATTCGACAGTTAAGTTCAGTTTCGACAGTTAAGTTCAGAGATGAGCGGCTGATGTATTTTACATCTAGCACTTTGTGGTTATGTATTTTACGTCATGTATTGGAGATGCTATTAGAACTCCACTCAGGTTAATGTTGTTCGTTGTCTCTCTTGTCCTGCTTCAGCCTCGGCGTCGTACAACTCATCGGAGCTGCTCCAACGACGAAACCCTCCATCACAGCGGAGCAGTACCTCGGGCTCCATCTCCAGACGCCTAAGATCTTCTTCCCCTCCTCCGACAGCAAAGTCGGCCGAAGCATCCTCACCGGCCAACCCAATCACGCTGAGATCGACATGGCTTCACCAAAGAGGTTGTACACTTGTTGCATCTCTTTTTTACTCTCCATGTTATATATATTGTCCACTGAGCACACGGATTTGTTCCTTTAGTGTCTCCTTGAAATAAAAAATGTAGGAATTTTAATTTTCACTTGTCCTCCTTTTCAAATTCCTATTCATGAAGCACAAGACTAAGAGATAGTAGCATAATAGCATTATAACCGTACATTTTCTTGTGGTTTGACTTAATCTCACCATGCTTCTTTGCATCCTGTGATCTTCCAATTGTTGTGAATCAAACACCCAGATTGGCAGAAATCCTGTGTCTTTAAATTCTTTGTTTTGCATGTGCATTCCTATCCTATTCCTTTCTATTTCCTATCCCTGCATTGTTGGAATCCTCCAATTCAAACGAGCCCTTACAGAATTACTTCTCTTACAGATAGTTGTCAAAGAAAACCTTGTGTGGTTTGTCCCGCTCCTGCTGCGCCGTCGTCCACCCCAGCTCAGCTGCTCCAACGACAGAAGGGTCCAGCACAGCAGGGATCCGGCCTCCAGACTGTCTTTCGCCGCCTCAGATCTTCTTCCCCGCCACTGGCAGCCATGAAAACTGCATTACCATCATCAACCGAGCAGATGACCTCGAGGACTACACGGGTCCGCAAGAGAGGTCGCACTCTTTCGTGTCTGGTTACGTTATGCATCGCTTAATATTACATGCTACTTTATCGTCCTGTTCACCGATTAGACTCTGAGTCAGCTCCAAAATAATGGTCAAACTTGAGTTTTTAAATGGTTGTGGGGTACATATCGGGGCCCCTATCAATAGTATCTATCTACTATCTGGTTAATCTTTGGTGTCTACTATGAGTTTCATGTTGGGTGGGAAACAAACAGTAAAGAAGCCATTATCTGTATTTTTTAACTGAAGCCATTATCTGCCTGCTATTATTGGTTTTGGGTCTATCCACAGGTTGCTACCATCACTCTGGATTTCTGCATGCACTCCTTACATAATCTCACTATGTTTTATTCCTATGCATGACAGTTATTGTAAACAATGGAACTGAACATGTAGAGCAAAAGAGACGAGCCTTGCGTGGCAATAAAATTTCATGCAGACGTCGCTCCATGGTAGGCGCAAAGGCAGCCTCCCCTCCACTCATTTAGGATTGTAATCGAGAGGAAGATATCTGTTCTGAGGGGGATTCAGAAGGAGAAGACAACTCCTATTTACCCCCTGAGGTCTTCGCTCTAACTTGGCATGCTGATGTTGGTTATATCATGTATATGGTGTCTTGCATTGCTTACTTTATACATCAAATATGTCATCTGCTTAGTTTAGACATCCTTTGTGCGAATGCCATCTGTTTAGTTTATTCATCGTTTATGTGAATTGTGCAACGCCATCTTGTTTAGCCAGGCATCATATATGTGAATTTTGCAATGCCATCCTGCTTAGCCAGTCATCTTATATGTAAATTATATCAGGCCATCCTTTTTTTTTGTTACATATTACATTTGTCAACAATGTTAGTACATTCAACTGCTCTTCGTGTGCATCAGCCATTTGACCCGGTGATGGCAAATTCTGGAGTGAAAACAAGGTCTTCAGAGCAGACTATGCTATCTGACGAAACGCATATCTTGTTGGTTACGGAGAGCTCCTCAGAGGAGGATTCAGAGACAGATGACCAGTCCTATTCCCCCCCCCCCCGAGGTGTATGCTCTAACTTGGCAGGGTTATGTTGCTCATATCATGCGTATGGTGTCTCGCATTGCTATGTCATTTGATTAGTTTAGACATGCTTTGTGTGAATGCCACCTGTTCAGTGTCTAATTACCATATATGTGAATTATGCATTGCCATCTTGTTGCAAGACATTATATATGTGAATTATACAATGCTATCTTGTTGCAAAGGCATTATATATGTGAATTATGCAATGCCATGCTGTTTAGCCAATCATCATGTATGTGAATTATATCATTCTATCATTTTTTTTTGTATTACGTGTTCCATTTGTCGACAACGTTTGTATATTCAACTACTCTTCCTGTGTATCAGCCATTTGAAGCGGTGATGGAAGTATCTGGAGTGAAAACAAGGTATTCAGAGCAGACAATGCTACCTGCTGAAGCAGACATCTTGCTGGTTACAGAGAGCTCCTCAGAGGAGGATTCCGAGACTGATGACCAGTCCTATTTCCCCCCTGAAGTCTATGCTCAAACTTGGCAGGGTTATATTACCCATGTCATGCATGTTGTCTTGCATTGCTTAGTTTTTACATGATATATGGATTGCCATCTGCTTACTTGCTTACTATATAAATCATATATTTGAATTATATCATGCCATCATGTTTACATAGTACATACACATCATCTATCTGAATTATGGCATGGCAACCCATTTAATAAAGACATCATATAGTTATATCATCTCATCCTGTTTAGTGTTTACAGTCATCATATTTTGAATTATGGCATTCTATCCGTGAATATATGTGAATTATGGCATGCCAACCTATTTAATAAGCACATTATATAGTTATGTCATGTCATCCTGTTTACATAGTCTCATATTTTGAACTATGTCTTTCCGTCTTTTTTAGTTAGCCATCATAATGTGAAATTGTGTCATGCTTTCCTGTTTAGTTAGCCATCATATATGTGAAATTTGTCATGCTATCCTGTTTGGTTAGACAACATAAATATGAATTATTTCATGCCCTCTTTTATTCCCCACTATCCATTGCACCTGTCTATCATACAATGTCTATACTTTCAATTACTTTTCTTGTTTATCAGCCATTTGAATTGGAGAGCGTGATGGCAGTATCTAAGGGAGTAATAACACGGTCTTCAGAAAAGATAGTGCTACCAGTTGATGCAGATAGAACCACGGTTGTACTTGCCCAAGGACCAGATCCACCACACATAACCCAGACTCTCGCAGATTGTACCCCTACCCAGTTGGACAGAGAACCAGCTACACCCCTTCTAACCCCAGCCCCGGTAGATAGTAACCCAGTTCCAGTTGACACAGCACCGTCTCCACCACAGAGCACCCAAACACAAGCAGTTAGTAAGGGAACTGCAGTGCCCAAAGCACGAGGACCACCACTCCGAATCCGTAATACATCATCCCGTTACCAGCAAGTCTCTTTACTCGTTCCGTAATACATCATCCCGCAACTAACTCATTAGTTACAATGCTTGCAAGGCTTATAGTGATGTGCATTACTGAGTGGGCCCAGAGATACCTCTCCGACAATCGGAGTGACAAATCCTAATGTCGAAATACGCCAACCCAACAAGTACCTTTGGAGACACCTATAGAGCACCTTTATAATCACCCAGTTACGTTGTGACGTTTGGTAGCACACAAAGTGTTCCTCCGGTAAACGGGAGTTGCATAATCGCATAGTCATAGGAACATGTATAAGTCATGAAGAAAGCAATAGCAACATACTAAATGATCAAGTGCTAAGCTAACGGAATGGGTCAAGTCAATCACATCATTCTCCTAAGGATGTGATCCCGTTAATCAAATGACAACTCATGTCCATGTCTAGGAAACTCAACCATCTTTGATTAACGAGCTAGTCAAGTAGAGGCATACTAGTGACACTATGTTTGTCTATATATTCACACATGTACTAAGTTTCCGGTTAATACAATTCTAGCATGAATAATAAACATTTATCATGATATAAGGAAATAAATAATAACTTTATTATTGCCTCTAGGGCATATTTCCTTCACTTATAACACCCGATCATCACGTGGTGTCTCGGCACGACGAACTGTACCAACGGTGCATACTCAGGAAGAACACTTATACCTTGAAATTTAGTGAGGGATCATCTTATAATGCTACCGCCGTACTAAGCAAAATAAGATGTATTAAAGATAAACATCACATGCAATCAAAATATGTGACATGATATGGCCATCATCATCTTGTGCCTTTGATCTCCATCTCCAAAGCACCGTCATGATCTCCATCCTCACCGGCTTGACACTTTGATCTCCATCGTAGCATCGTTGTCGTCTCGCCAACTATTGCTTCTACAACTATCGCTACCGCATAGTGATAAAGTAAAGCAATTACATGGCGATTGCATTTCATACAATAAAGTGACAACCATAAGGCTCCTGCCAGTTGCCCATAACTTTTACAAAACATGATCATCTCATACAATAACGTATATCACATCATGTCTTGACCATATCACATCACAACATGCCCTGCAAAAACAAGTTAGACATCCTCTACTTTGTTGTTGCAAGTTTTACGTGGCTGCTACGGGCTTCTAGCAAGAACCGTTCTTACCTACGCATCAAAACCACAACGATTTTTCGTCAAGTGTGCTGTTTTAACCTTCAACAAGGACCGGCCGTAGTCAAATTCGATTCAAATAAAGTTGGAGAAATAGACACCCGCCAGCCACCTTTATGCAAAACAAGTTGCATGTCTATCGGTGGAACCGGTCTCATGAACGTGGTCATGTAAGGTTAGTCCGGGCCTCTTCATCCAACAATACCGTCGAATCAAAATAAGACATTGGTGGTAAGCAGTATGACTATTATCGCCCACAACTCATTGTGTTCTACTCGTGCATAACATCTACGCATAGACCTGGCTCAGATGGCACTGTTGGGGAACGTAGCATGCAATTTCAAAAAAAATCCTACGATCATGCAAGATCTATCTAGGAGATGCATAGCAACGAGAGGGATAGAGTGTGTCCACGTACCCTTGTAGACCGAAAGCGGAAGCGTTAGGTTAAGGCAGTTGATGTAGTCGAACGTCTTCACGATCCAACCGATCTAGTACCGAACGTACGGCACCTCCGAGTTCAGCACACGTTCAGCTCGATGACGTCCCTCGAACTCTTGATCCAGCAGAGGGTCGAGGGAGAGTTTCGTCAGCACGACGACGTGGTGACGGAGATCGTGATGTGATCCGCGCAGGGCGAATAAGCACTACGACGCTATGACCGGAGGAGTAAACTTTGGAGGAGGGCACCGCACACGGCTAAGAGAATAACTGTTGTGCTATGGGGTGCCCCCTACCCCCGTATATAAAGGAGGGGAGGAGGAGGCTGGCCACCAAGGGGGCGCGCCAAGGGGGGAGTCCTACTAGGACTCCACTCCTAGTAGGGTTCGCCCCCCCCCCCCCCCCTATTTTTCCTTTCTCATCGGAGGGAAAAGGGAAGGAGAGGGAGAGGCAAACAGGAAAGGGGGGCGCGCCCCCCTCCCCCTTGTCCAATTCGGACTCCCTTGGGGGGGCGCGCCACCCTGCGGGCTCCCCTCTCTTTCTCCCCTATGGCCCATGAAGGCCCATAACTTCCCCGGGGGGTTCCGGTAAACTCCCGGTACTCCGATAAATACCTGAAACGGTCCGGAACCATTCCGGTGTCCGAATATCATCGTCCAATATATCAATCTTTACCTCTCAACTATTTTGAGACTCCTTGTCATGTCCGTGATCTCATCCGGGACTCCGAACAATCTTCGGTCACCAAAACACATAACTCATAATACAAATCGTCATCGAACGTTAAGCATGCGGACCCTAAAGGTTCGAGAACTATGTAGACATGACCGAGACACATCTCCGATCAATAACCAACAGCGGAACCTGGATGCTCATATTGGTTCCTACATACTCTACGAAGATCTTTATCGGTCAAACCGCAATAACAACATACGTCATTCCCTTTGTCATCGGTATGTTACTTGCCCGAGATTCGATCGTCAGTATCCTCATACCTAGTTCAATCTCGTTACCGGCAAGTCTCTTTACTTGTTCCGTAATGCATCATCCCATAACTAACTCATTAGTCACATTGCTTGCAAGGCTTATAGTGATGTGCATTACCGAGAGGGCCCAGAGATAGCTCTCCGATACTCGGAGTGACAAATCCTAATCTTGATCTATGCCAACCCAACAAACACCTTCGGAGACACCTGTAGAGCATCTTTATAATCACCTAGTTACGTTGTGACGTTTGATAGCACACAAGGTGTTCCTCCGGTATTCGGGAGTTGCATAATCTCATAGTCAGAGGAATATGTATAAGTCATGAAGAAAGCAATAGCAATAAAACTTAACGATCATTATGCTAAGCTAACGGGTGGGTCTTGTCCATCACATCATTCTCTAATGATGTGATCCCGTTCATCAAATGACAACACAGGTCTATGGTCAGGAAACTTAACCATCTTTGATTAACGAGCTAGTCAAGTAGAGGCATACCATATCACACATGTACTAAGTTTCCGGTTAATACAATTCTAGCATGAATAATAAACATTTATCATGATATAAGGAAATATAAATAACAACTTTATTATTGCCTCTAGGGCATATTTCCTTCACAGCCCCCCTCCCTCCCAAGGCCATTTTTTATCGCCGGCGCGAATAAACGGCCCAGTCGCGCCCCCAGAAGCCCTTTTTTCGCCGGCTAGGGCCAAATTTGGCGCCGTCGAACCCACGCCGAACCCGGCACACTGGGGGACGCCGGGGGGAAAAAATTCGCATGAAAGCTTGGTGGACCCGTCGAGTCAGCGACTAGGCGCGTTCGTCATCCTCATCGCCTCGTTTTCCCGCGGGGAATCAATGTGAAGGTTGCCGCCGGTCAGCCTTCCATTGATTCCTCGTGGGCGGCGCAGTGAAGGTGCGCCGCCGCGCGCCCCGCCCCCTCCCACCATGCGTCCATGTGGCTGCCGCCCGCTCGCCACCCACCCGACGCTATAAAAACCGCTCTCCCTCGTCGCTGGCCGCACACTCCCTCGCCACAGTCCCTCTCTCGCCACTGACGCCCCCTCTCTCTCCACGTCTACAGCCACCGCGTCTACAACCGCCGATGGGCGTGTGATTCCCCGACGACGGAGCGGCTGCCAACGGCTTCGGCCACCGCCACTTTCACGAGTGGGAGGCGTACCTCCTCCACGAGGAGAACTATCCGACGCCGCCTGACATGCACGTGCCGGGCTCGTGGAGGCTCAGCGCCGGAGGCGTCCCCGTCCCCCCGCCGCCTACCGCCGCCTCGCCGATATCACGCGCGTTCGGGCGTCCCTACCGGAGGAGGTGTGGGGCCTTCCAAAGTATGCCGACGACAACCACGTTTTGTGGACGGTGTACTGCCATCGCCGCCACGAGGAGCAGCTCGCCTCCACCAACAATGCACCGGTGAGGGGATGTCACAACACCGACGGTCGCCGCCTGTGGTGGGGCGTCCCCAGGTGCATGCTCCATGCCGTCCTCGAGCACCTCAACGGCGGCAACGAGCCGCAGCTCGAGTACCCGGCGGCCCCGGCACCAGTCACCCACGAAGCGGCAGCTCTTAACTGCCGAGGCGCATGGTGAGCGGCTCCTCCCCCTCCTCCTCCTCCCGCTCCTCCGGCTCGCCGGCGCTCGCCACCGTCAAGGCAGAGCCAGTGGAGACGCCGCTCGGGTGCGGCGCCCTCGTCATCAATGAGGGTGGCCATGGCCCGTCACCTGCCTCCTCCCGCCTCGTCAAGCCGAAGACCGAGCCGGGGCTCCTCGCCGTGAAGACCGAGCCGGGGCTTCTCGCCGTGAAGAAGGAGCACGAGGACATGGCCGCCGACGAGGAGACCGCCCCCAAATGGGCGCGGGACGACTACGTCCGGCTGAAGATGGGGCGCTAGTGTCGCGCCCTCGAGGAGATCGCCGCTCGGCGTTGCGGCCGCGACGAGGCCGGCGTCATCGTCCTTGAGGACAACGCCGACGAGGCACCGCCGCCCACCAACCCCGTCCGGCAAGGCGACCCAGAGCAGGGCTACAGCAAGGACGGCGGCGGCGTGCAGGACGACGACGAGGACGGCGGGGACGGGGCGACTAGGGCGGTGATTACACCACCTTCTACAAGCTCCTCAGCATGTAGAAGGCTCGGGACGGCGGCAGTGGCGGCGGTGGCGGTGGCGGCGTAGTTTTAGGTTTTAAGTTACGTCTTTTAAATTATGTATAAATATGAATGAATGTCGTCCAAATTCTTCAAACTTTAGCCGAACTATATTCTCAAAATAAGTCGTATGGGGGCCAACTTGGGGCGGCAAGTGGGAACCCGGCCACCCCTACCGCAAAAATAACGCTGGCTCGCCCCGGGAGGCACTATTTTCATCCCTAGGGGTGCCGAACGAGTGGAGATGCTCTAACTACCAAGGCTAGATGTTGGCAAAGGAGAGTCTGGATCAACCATCGAGTCTAGGAAAGCATCAACCAGAGAAGTAGTTGCATGAAAAAGCCTCCTTCCACGACCCAGGGTATGCCGACCTTCCACCATGTCTGGATCTAGGGGGGAAATCAGCCATTTCAGCAACTGGCATCCGGCTCCACTTGATCTAGGCGGAGGCAGCCACAGGCCTATGACAAGAGCGGGACAACCCCACCCGCCAAGGCACAAGCCCCACGACCCTGCGAACAGCATCCAGTGAGAAAGCTAGAGGAGGCAACGGCGATGAGCACAGCACATGAGAGAGAGGGGGGGACCTACCGCCGCCGTGGCACCAACCGACATTGATGAGGGGGAGATGTGGCGGGTCGGCGTTTGGGGCGTCACCCGAGTCGTCTTTCGCGAGCAATGCAGGGGCCTAGGGTTTCTCTTTGTTTGCAACATCTCGTTCGATCATAAATGATATCTAGGTTGGCTTTAAGAATATATATGTTAATTTGTACCAACTCCTTTCTAATTATAAGACGTTTAGATATTTCAATATGGATTGAAATGAGTGCACAAACACACTGAAATTCGTCTATATACATCTGAATCGGGAAAAAGTTACAACATCTTATAATTCAAAATGTAGGGAATGGTTTAGATAGTCGTAGAAGGCTCGGGAACACTTTTGTTCCACAACTTCTTTCCTAATTAGTAGTTTTTTTTCTAATTGAGAAGCTCACGCTTGCTCAAGTTATGTTGAGCCGATATGAACATGCTATGTTTTCATGTGGTTGTTTTCGCAAATTACAGTGTTATTATAATCCCAAATGAACATTGCTCATCTCCTACAGGATATAAATTGCCCAAAACTAGAAAAATTAACATGGCCCCAAATTATTTTAGCGGTCCATATGTATTCTTTTCTCCAGAGGTCATATAATCTCCTACCTTCTAAGAGGTAAGATTACTGAATAGGTAATATTTTTCTGGAATAACAACAATTAATGATATAAAAATAAATTGCTAACAACTCTTACCATATCGAGTATTAGGTGAAAATAAAATACTATCTTTCATAGTACATTGTGCATGTTAATTTGTATACTCAGCAAGGTTGATAAATTACTAATTTTACATATGTGCTAAATACAGTTTTAAATTATTGCATATGTTTTCGATCAGATATGTCTTTCTATGAAACAAAACTTGAGAATCCATTGATAATAGTTTGTTCCACATACAACTTTGGTTTATTTTTATTTGGATTTTTTAAGGCACGTACAAGTTTTGGAGTTATTGATACATATTAAAATTGTTTTTCTAATGCATTAGAACATTTTTAAGTATGCCAAATCCTTGCACTTTTTTTGCATGGTGCCAAATCCTTGTACTACGGGAAGTAAAAGCTCTTTACAATTCGTATGTTTGATTTTCAAATATGTGGAGTTAACTAATGTGATCCCCTTGATTTGGTGAATAAAGTGTATAGTTTATAGCTCAAAAAAAATACTACTATATGGTAGCTTGTTTAGGAAATATTGTACATTAGTATTCTCTTTTTATGTGATGATGCATTAATTGGAGATGATCCCACATAATCTTTTTATGTGACGACGCATTAATTGGAGAGGATCCCACATAATCTTTTTAAGTACAATAATGTGCATTAGTATTCTCTTTTTATGTGACGACGCATTAATTGGAGAGGATCCCACATAATCTTTTTGCACAGTGAAAACATCCGCAATCAAAGGCCAGGATTCATTACGACCATGGTCCTGTCACTATTATTACCTCCGTGCTAAAATATTTGTCTTAAAATTATTTAGATACGGATGAATCTAACATCAAAACATGTCTAGGTACATCTGTATCTAGACAAATCTGTGACAAAATTTTTAGGGACGGAGGGAGTACTTGTCAACAAGCAAGTGCAATTTTCACCTCGAGCGCTCTTCTACAAATACTTGATGATGGCGACAAGCAGCAGCTCATCACTGAGCCAACATCCACGAGGTTAGAGAGAGAGAGAAAGAGAAGACGGAGAATGCTTACGTTTACCACTGCAGTCCAGCATGTTCCCGTGCTCGGCCAGTCGACAGCCGAGCCATGGCGACGACGTTCCCTGCTAAACTCTCAGCGTCGACAATGTGGTAATCTCCTGACCAAAATGCATGCATGGTTAAGAAAGAACTTGAGCGCTCCGGAAAAAACTCTACTTAATCAGTGTTCCTTGCTCACCTTCCCACAAAAAAATGTTTTCATGGTAGCTTTTGTCGCCTCTCAAAATAAATAGAACTTCTTCTATGCATCTTGTCTCTTGTGCACCTAGCGCTTGGAGTGATGTTGATCTAGAGGTTTAGGCCGGAAAAAAATCCATACTGCATCTAATCGTGAACACTTTTAATTTGGTACATCCCCTAAACACATGAATGGTTAAGATCACTCCGTACTCCTTCATAATTAAGGGTGTGGTGGACATTAAGAATTTCCTTTTTGAAATGTTAAGAAATAATTAAGTGAAGTCTAAAATTACGTACTCTGATCAGGGACAACGCTGATCTGGACGGATGAAGTAGGCCCTAAGCCCTGATTAATTGCTGAGTAATTGAGGGGATTAATTATTTGATTAAGGTGGATGGACGATAATATCCTATTCAAAGTTTTAGGGGGGAGGGGGGTGTGCCGAAGCAGGCCTCGTTGGTGAATTGGTGATAAGGTGCTTCAGTTGATAATTTTAAATGGGTATTAATTCCATATGACTTACATGTTATTTTTCCATTTGTCATGCCTGATATTTAGGGTTGATGCTAACTAGCAAATCCCCATCATATCCAGAGGTAGAAGTGGGTGAATTTTTTTTTTAGAACGAAGACGCTAGGAGCGTCCGGCTTTAAATTAATAAAGCCCACAACATAGGCAGCGTAGCAGACAACAACTCGAACACGAGCACGGAGGCTCAGGCATAGGTTTCGAAACAGAGCACGGAGGCTCAGACCACGACGGCACGAGGCGCACAAGTCTAGACCAGGCCAGCAGTCGCAAAGGCAAAATACAGGCCCGGAGGCAGAGCATAGAGCACGCAGGCTCGCTCGCAAGACAAAAGGGCCACTTCATGGCGCAGAGGTGGCAGATGGCTCCCTAGCCAAAACGTAGATCTGACGAAGGCGTTCTTGGGCGCGATTCAGTCTTTCAGCATCCTTGCGCTTCGCCAACGGACTCCACTGCTGCAGAAGAAGGTTGCATTTGTAGATTATGTTAGCAGGGTGAGAAGGGAAGATACCCTCGATTGCAAGTTTGTTCCTAGTGAGCCAGAGTGCCCAGGACAAGGCACCGAAACAGCTCCAGAGTACTCGGTTGATGCCACCGTGAAAACAGCCAATTATGGTTGCGAGGTCAGACGCAGACCGTGGGTCCCAGGAGGAGTTGGCTGCTGCACGGACGGCGCTCCAAGCAAAACGTGCCAGAGGACATAGGAAGAAGACATGGGTCGCGTCCTCCAGGACGTTGCAAATCGCACACAGACTAGTCGACGGCCCGTTACGTTTGGCGACGTTAGCGGAAGTGGGCAGTCTATTGCGGAACATTTGCCAGAAAAACACCTTAATCCTGAGCGGAAGGCGCGCGTTCCACAAGCCCTTTGGCACCTGGAAGGATGGGCCTAGGCACAGTTTACGGTATAGGGACTTGACCGAAAACTTGCCAGACTGGGTGAGGGCCCAGGTGACTGTGTCCACCGTCGGCGACAGTGTGACCGGCGCAATGGAATCAAGCAATTCCGTAAGGTGTGCTTGTTCTTCTTGCGATAGCTCTCTCCGGAAATGCAGTGCCGGAGGGGAAGAGGCAAGCGCCGTGGCCACTGAGATCTCCGGGTTGACAGCCAGGGTATAAAGGCTCTGGAAGTCGACCCAGAGGGGATGGGCTCCCACCCAGTGATCAAGCCAGAAGCGAGCCGAGCGACCATTACCAATGGAGAACTTGGCTCCCAGAGCGAAAGCTGGCCGTACCGCTTGCAGATCGTTCCAGAAAGGAGATCCCCTCGCCACGCCCTCGAAAAAATTCCCGTTCGGGAAGTACTTGGCCCGAAGCAGATCAACCCATAGACCCGTCGCTCCCTGCGAAAGTTTCCAGATCCATTTGCACAAGAGTGCAACGTTCTGGATTCTGGTGTTTGTGATCCCAAGCCCTCCCAGATCCTTGGGGCGGCACACCGCAGCCCACTTGACCATGTGGTACTTGCGTTTTGGTCCCGAGCCTTCCCAAAAGAAACGGGACCGCGGTGTGTCCATCTTGGCGTGTACCCCTTCCGCCAGGAGGAACAAACCCATTGCGAATTGTGGCAGCGAGGAGAGGCTCGCGTTCGTGAGCACTAACCTAGCTGCAGAGGAGAGGAACTTCCCCCTCCACGGACTGACCCGCTCTCCCACCTTGGTCCAGAGCGGCGCCCACCCGTCGATCTTGATGCGCTTGGCATCCAATGGGAGACCTAGGTAGGTAAACGGCATATTGCCAAGTTTGCAATTGAGCAGGTCCGCTATGTGTCTACCCTCATCCGCCTCCAATCCCATGGGCATCACTTCGCACTTGTGAAAGTTGATCTTAAGCCCTGACATAAGCTCGAAGCTAATCAGTAAGGCTTTGACCGTAGCCACACTATGGAGGTCGGGCTGGAACAGCAGTAGCGTGTCGTCTGCGTATTGCAGGTGCGAAATCCCCCCTGGGATGAGGTGTCCCAACGCCCCTTTAATGTGTCCTGCCTCCGTTGCTTTCCGCAACATCGCTGCCAACGCATCAGCGACGAAGTTGAACAAGAGCGGCGACATGGGGTCGCCTTGGCGTAAGCCACGCTTGTTCCTGAAGAAGTGCCCTACTTCTCCATTCACCGAGACCGCAGTTTGGCCCCCCGAGACCAATTGCAAGACTCGGTGCACCCAAACCGGTGAGAATCCTCGGCTGGTGAGGATCTGCCTGAGGAAGTCCCAATTAACTCTGTCGTAGGCCTTCTCAAAGTCTAGTTTAAGTAGAATCGCTGGTTCGTGTGTGCGCTTAAGCTCGTGAAGGGTCTCTTGCAGCGCTAGTGGTCCCTCCAGAATGTTCCTACCCCTAATGAACGCCGACTGGGCACGACTAATGGTGCGGTGGGCGATCGGCGCGAGCCGAGTGGCACAGCTTTTGGCGCAGATTTTAAACGGAACGTTAATCAGCGCGATAGGTCTGTACTGGCGTATGTTGTCCGCCCCTGGCACTTTTGGGATAAGCGATAGGACGCCGTAGTTTAACCTAGCAATATCCACAAAGCCACGCATGAAGCCATTACACACCTCGTAAATGGGCCCGCGGAGCAATGGCCAAAAGCGCTTAAACATCGCCACCGGCCACCCATCCGGCCCTGGAGCCGTGTCAGTTTTCATGCTTAAGAGAGCGTTGTCAATCTCCTTAGGGAGAAACGCGAGCCCCAGCTCTTCGTTCTCGCTGTGTAGTACCTTTTGGTACGGGAGCCACACCTCCGTGCTGAGGCGCGCTTGTTGTGCCTCGTCGGTCCCCATCAGACTTATGTAGAAGTCGTAGATATGATGGGTGATTTCCGAGTGTTGTAGAAGAAGCCCCTGCTCCGACTGCAACCTAAGGATTGAGCATTTCCTACGTCTGCCATTCGCGTACGCGTGGAAATACTGGGTGTTCGCGTCTCCTTTGAGCGTCCACTTGAGACCACCCCTGCGCCTCCAATATTCCTCCTCTGCCCGCAACAGAGCTTCGACTTGCCCTTCCAAGGCGTATCGATGCGCCCATTCTTGCTCTGAGAAAGGACGAGTGTCCGCTTGGTTATCAAGGACGATTAATTCAGCAAGAAGCCTCTCCCTGAGGATCTTGTCAGCACGCCCCTGGTTCGCGTCCCAACCCTTTAGGCTTGCGCGGAGGCGGCCTCCGACTGCGATCCAAAACTCCATAGGGCCACGTTGCTGGCCTGCGAGTTGGACGCTTCGCACCCATCTCTCCCTAAAGATGGAGTCGAAATCTGGGACCTCAAACCACGCGGTTTCGAAGAAGAACCGCGGGCTGCGGCGAATCCTGTCCTCCCCTGAGGAAAAGATGAGGGGCACATGGTCCGAACCAATCCGGGTTTCTGCAAGGAGTGAGCAGAGTGGAAACACCACTTCCCAGTCTGGAGACAGGAAAACCCGATCCAAGACGGATCGCACCGGGGCTAGTTTCTTGTTAGTCCAAGTGTACCTTGCCCCAGTTCTGGCCACTTCCCTAAGTGCCATAGATGCAACAGCATTGTTGAACATCGCCACCCTTGGCCAATTGATATTATCGTTGTTTTTGTCTACTCCTGACCGAATCAGGTTAAAGTCACCTCCCACCAATAACGGGAGTTGGGCTGCCGAAACCTCCCTCACCTTGGCTTCAAGTTCTCCCAAGAACTCGGCCGAGCGTGAGTGATCTGCTGGACCATAGACTTGCACGATCACAAGCTCGCGAAGCGACGCTCGCACGCGGATGTTGGCAGCAATGAAGAAGATGCCGACCTCCCAGGTCAGCACCTCAAATGTGGCGCTGCAGAAACCGAGTAACATGCCACCCGAATGGCCCGTTGCCGGCATATGGTGCCAGACAAAGCGCTCAAGGGGATCGATGGCTAGGATATCATGGTGCCTAAACTCTGCTCTAATCGTTTCCTGGAGCCCGACGATATCGATGGCTTCTTTCCTAATATACTCTTTAAGTTGGGTGCGCCGCCCTGCGTGACCGAAGCCACGGATGTTCCAAAGAAGCGCACGCATCTAGATGACGCGATTGCGCAGGCGCACCCCCCTTGAGGAGATCGCCTTGGCCACACGCCTCACCTTGCCGCAGCGAGGCGAGGGAGGAGCAGCAACCCCTGTTGCTGTCTCCCCTTCGGGCCGGACCGCTAGCGACGTCGAGGGCTCAGCCTCAAGTGCCAGACAATCCGCGTGTTGAGCAGCCGCCGCTGTCAGCGCCGCCTGCGCCATCTCCTTCGCGCGCACCAGTGAGATGAGTTCGCGCATCCCTCCCTCACCCATCGGTACAACCCCACTCCCTCCCAATACCTCGCTCAAGTGATCATCCGAAAAGGAGTCTAGAATCGTAAAACGAGGCAAGGGATTACCTGAGGTTTCGAGGTTCTTCTAAGCTTGGAGGAGTTGGGCACGTTGGAGAGACGGGAGATTCCCTTTGGCACCCTTGGCCCGAGCGCTGACCCGCACAGGGGCCGCCTGCCCCTCCACCACGGCCTTGGAGCGCTTGGCCTTCGGGAAGGACGTCGCCTTGGTCGCCTCCTGAGCTGGCGGGCCGGGAACAGGCACCGCCAGAGCCATGACCGCCTGGCGCGGCGTCGCCGGCGCGCCTAAGAGCTCCGCTGCACGCCCGGCCTCCACGATGACCTTGCGAACCGCCACCTTCTTGAGCTGCTTCACCACGCCAAGCTTGTTGCTGCTGCGGCCGCCTTGGGTCGGGGAACGCGAGGAGAGAGGCAACGAGGCTGCCGACGCCACACCCGGGGTGCGGGTATCGTCCTGCGGCTCCACCATCATGTCCGAAACCACCCCAACCTCCATCCGCGCCGGAGGAGACGTGACGGACCCCAGGTTGGAGCCGTACTGGTTTGGGATCGAGAGCTCCAACTCCACGGACCCCCCCACCAGGGGCTGCTCCATCATTGGCCCCTGCACTTGGTCCGCCGCCCCGCCTTTGTCGGTGATGCCCAGCTTCTCCCACGCCGCCGTATCGATGGAGTCATCCTCCATGCTAGCATCTTGATCCTTGTCGCCTTCACGCCCCGGCCCATCCGGGTCCCGGCCACGGTTGGGGGGAGGGGGGTTGGGGGACGGGAGGGCTGGAGCCGCGAGTTGCTCCGGGGGAAGCTCGGGCTCGATGGAGATGTTGAAGCCTTCGCCGTTGAACCAAATCTGGACCTGGCCACGGAGCTTGCTTGGATTGCGGCAGGCGAAGCGCATGCGGACAGGCCCCGGACGGGTCAAGGACGCCTCCTCGACCAACAGGGGACGGCCGAGCATGGTGGTGGCCGCCATGAGCCGGTCGGAGCGACGGTGCTTGGGTGGGACGCCGCCCAGCTTGACCCACACCTCCGGCATGGCCAGACCCTTGGGCGCGTCGAGAACCGCATCACGAATGTCCACCATGAGGTTGTGGAGGGAGAGGAAGAGCTTGCCGCTCCGCGTAGCCATCCTGAGCATAATGGGATCTGGGAACACCACCAGGAACTCGCCGCCGTGGATAGGCGAAATCTGCCAGTCCCAGTCTCCCTCAAAGAGGTGTGGCAGCTCCACTTCGAGGATCTCTTGCGTGAGCGCACCAGAGGGCATGGAGAGCACCGCCGAGTTGTCCCCCCTCAGAACCTGCGGCTCCTCCGCCGACTCTTCCGGGAACTGGAGGCAGAAGAAGCCCTCTCCAGATATGGCGTGGCCCATGGTTTGGAGGAGTAGGGGTTTGCCACGGGTCGGACACTGCGCCGAAGTGTGCCCCTCCTTGGTGCATACCACGCACAGCGGCTTGAAAGTGCAGAGGTTCTGGAAGTGACCCGCACGACCACACTTGAAGCACTCCGGGCCGTCGGCTTCTTCGATGGGGATCGGCTCCTCCTCCGTGCCCTTGGACGAGCCCGGTGCCGCAGATCTGGGCGGGAGGGGCGGTTTGGGAGCCGCCGCCCCCGCAGGCTTGAACTTCTGCTTCTTCACAAAGGGGTCGCCGACGCGGTCGCCACCCGCGGCGGACTGCTGCCCCTTGCGCTTGAGCTCGAGGCCGCGCTTCTTGTACTCTTCCTTCTTCTTCTTCTTGCGCTCCTGCTCCTTGATCCACCAGGCGGGCGACGGACCCCAGCCGCGCTCGTCGTCGGCCCGCCCAATGTTGCGCTCCCGTGGCGGCTCCATGGGCGGCTTCTCCCCCCGGCGGTCTTGCTTGGAGCCCATCGCCACCACCTCCGCGAAGGATCTCACCAGAGGAGGTGGGGAGGGAGCGGGTGAGGGATTGGGAGAGAGGAAGCGGGCGGAGTGGCCGAAGCGCCGCACTTCAGAAAAGGAGGCCGGAAAACCTAACGCGGTGTTTAGGGTTCCACGGGGAAGCCAAAGCCATTTATATGGCTGCGCAGAGCGGGTGGACCTGGGCTGGGCCTCCACCATTGGGCCAGGCTGTGACCTGAGGGCCAGCGGGGCTCCCTGCACCACTGGCTCGACCCTAGGCTGGGCCACCGCACACACAGGTCCCGCACTTGGGCTACAGACGTCCCGATGGGCCAGGCCCACCAGCGCCCCGGGCACCTCGTCCCCAACCCTAGCCAGGGTTCCGCCCGGATCCGCCGCCGCCGCCGTGGCCGCAGGGGCCGCCCACACCGAGCAGCGCAGCGGCTGCGCTGGCTGCAGGAGCAGCCCCGCTGCGGACGCGTCAGGGCTACCTCGACCCTCGCCCCGCAGAGATGCGCGCGGCGCCCTGCCCCCTAGCAGTGCGGTCCGCCTTGGGCCATGACCTCCGGGCGCAAAAGCGCGCCGGCGTCCAGCCTTGAAGGAGCCCCCGAGCTCCTCCGCGCGCGACACGAAGTCGCCAAGGGAGCAGGGCACACGGCCGCCCTCCCCTGACCCCGCCTCGCCGCGCGACTCCACCTCCTCATCGTCGTCAGAAACCTCATCTGCCAGAACCCAGAAACGACTCCCCGGCCGCATGTCCGCGCCCGGAGCAGGCGCGACCGCCCGCCTGGCCGCCGGCGAGGCAGCTGCCGACCAGCCTCCCTCCAAGGCCTGGGCAGAGCCGTCGGGAGCAAGGCCAGGCGCGGGCTCGCCGCCGTCGGCGCCTGGGGCGCCTGCAGACGCCTCCGCAGTCGCCTTCAACAGCCTCTCTCTCTCTCTCTCTCGCACGCACACACGCGCGCGCGCCATCCACAACGATTTTCCTTCAAGTGGGTGAATTGGATGTTGATAACAACAGACGACACATGGTGAGCATACATTGCATATGAATTAACTCATTGAGCAGATTAATTGGCTACTACACACAATCTTACAAACATACACTACTATACTGAACACTAATCAAAACAAAATGGCAATGTTCCTAAAGGATGAACCCAGCGAGATGCAACAGATGATCGATGCCATAAGAATGACGCTGGAGTTATTGGGTGATGGTGAAACGTCGACGAATATTTCTGCCTATGACACGGCATTGGTCGCCCTTGTCAAGAACCTTGAGGGAGGTGATGGACCGCAATTCCCCTCATGCATTGACTGGATTGTTCAAAATCAACTACCGGATGGTTCATGGGGTGACCCCGCTTTCTTTATGGTCCAAGATCGGATGATTAGCACCCTGGCATGTGTGGTAGCACTGAAGTCTTGGAAAATTGACAGCGCCAACTTGTATGATAGAGGTATATCGATCGCTGGATTCTTTCTTTTGACTAAGAATTGACTTGTTTATCCCCACAAAAAGATCATTTGTCTAATGTGTGGAGGACCATTTCTGTTGTAGGTGTGTCATTTATCCAAGAAAATATGAGCAGGTTGGTAGAAGAGGAACAGGATTGGATGCCATCCGGCTTCGAGATTAACTTCCCAGCACTCCTAGACAGGGCCAAGGACCTAAATTTGGACATCCCTTATAATCACCCTGTTTTGGAAGAGATATATGCCAAGAGAAATCTAAAGCTCTCGAAGTATGCATACCTACATCTAACCTTGATTTGCACATTCAGTTGAATAGTTTATGTAGTATTAGGCAATAATTAATCTGAGTCTCAAACTATAGGATCCCTCTGGAACTACTACACGCCACACCAACTACCCTACTTTTCAGCTTGGAGGGAATGACAGACTTGCAGTTGGACTGGGAAAAGCTACTCAAGTTGCAGTGCCCGGACGGCTCCTTCCACTCCTCGCCTGCTGCCACAGCTGCTGCCCTCAGTCACACTGGTGACAAGGAATGCCTTGCATTTCTGAGAAGTTCGACGGGGGAGGTAATTCAAAATCTCTCTACTTGTATAACCGGCACAAATTCACACTTTTCTAGGGTAGGAGACCCTTGCAATGCCCAATGTGTAGACTAAGAATTTCCCTTTTTTCAGTGCCATGTACCCATGCGATGGATATTTTTGAGCAGTTATGGGTGGTCGATCGGCTGATGCGTCTGGGGATATCAAGGCACTTCACAAGTGAAATTGAGCAGTGCATGGATTATATTTACAGGTAGAATAAACTACTTCTGTTGTATTGCAAATAAATGATGGAAATAATTCCACTCAAGAGTTCCTAACTTAATTGAGGCATATACACGACTATTTTGTTTGGTAAAGCCATCAAAGTATCAGCAGATTTATCATAAAATACATGCTCATATATATATTTTGTTTAGCAACATATTGCGTATCAAAATAGCAGTTAGAGGCATGGTGGAGACTTCCAAATCATAAATCAGATTTCACTTTTAACCAAGGGAGTACATGTTTGGAAACTCATTGCCTAAACTTAAGTCAGACTTTTACTTTGATCTCCCACATTCATGACCGCTATTATTCATACCTATATATTAGCACAAAACTAGCCAAAATCATATTTTATATGACTAAATGTTAATAATTTCAGTGATACTACCTTCACCCAATACATTTAAGTACTAGTTATATATTTTTTGAAATGGAGTATTAATAGTGTTTTTCCTCAAGACCAATAGGGTACTATTTTGAGCGGAGCTGTGTATATATACACTTTGAACAGGCGCTGGACTCAAAAGGGACTGGCTCATAATGCGCACTGCCCAACCACGGATATTGATGACACGGCCATGGGTTTCCGTCTCCTCCGTCAGCATGGCTATGACGTCACTCCATGTATGTAACTAATATTTTGTCAGTCAAATTTATGAATGAAACTAGATTCAAAATTCGAGAAGTGCTTCTTTGTTTGTTTTGAGGTAGTAGCGCTTTGGCATGTATAACTACTCTGTCATGCTAGATCAAATTTTACTAATGTGTATCCACAATGCAGCCGTGTTTAAGCACTTTGAGAAGGACGGCAAGTTTGTATGCTTCCCCATGGAGACCAACCACTCATCTGTCACCCCAATGCACAACACTTATCGTGCATCTGAATTTATGTTCCCCGGTGACGACGATGTCCTAGCACGGGCTGGGCACTATTGCCATTCATTCCTCCAAGGGAGACAAGCCTCCAACAAACTGTACGACAAGTGGATCATCGCCAAGGACCTGCCGGGTGAGGTATGTCCCAACACATTCAGGTTAATTATATATGAGGGAATGCGGTCCAGCTAGAACTTAATTTCCTTGGTTGACAATAGACACAGAGTAATGAGTAATTCTATGGTGCCTTGTGCTTGTAAAAATAGGTTGAGTACACACTGAACTTCCCCTGGAAAGCAAGTTTGCCTCGAATTGAAACAAGGATGTATCTGGATCAGTATGGAGGCAACACCGATGTTTGGATAGGCAAGGTCCTCTACAGGTAACAACCATCCTATATGTAGTGTGTAGTAATGGTATTCAGCTAGCACCAAGTCTTAATTGCAGTTATGGAAGTCATATATTTGGTTCTGACACCTGACTTTTCAGAATGAAACTTGTGAGCAATGACTTGTACCTTAAAATGGCAAAAGCTGATTTCAGAGAATATCAAAGACTCTCCCGACTTGAGTGGAATGTCCTCAGAAAGTAAGTCACGGTCAATTTTATCTACCACTCTATCCTCGCGTTCAGTTAATTCGCTTCTACATAAGACAACTAGATTTGGTTGTATGACGAATCCTTGTCATGCAGAGGCAGGGTGTTGACTCATTTTGCTTTGCATCCTATTGATGTTATGTTAAGATTTAATAAAAGGGATCTTTGCTAGGGGGAAATGACAACTACTACCTCCATTCCTAAATATAAGACGTTGGGTCAGTTTAAAGATTCTTACTCGAGAGTACATGCAGGTGGTATTTCAGGAACCGTCTGCAGAGGTATGGTGGCACTCCAAAGAGTGCGCTCACGGCTTACTTCTTAGCTTCAGCAAACATCTTCGAACCTGATCGAGCAGCAGAGCGTCTAGGGTGGGCTCGCATGGCGGTGCTTGCCGGGGCGGTGACCTCTCACTTTCGACACACTGGGTATGAAATGCATACGGCTTCATAGTTTTTTCCCTCTCCGGAGTCTAGCTTTAGTGGTGGTCAATGTAACATGGCGGGAAATTTCTTTTGACCAAAACTGTTGAAATAATTTGACCGAAACACAAAATTTCAGTACATACAACAATTACTGAAATTGCCGAAAATTCACTAAAAATATTTTCCATACTGCATACAACATTGCCTGCTGATTGAAGGAATCCGCTTTTGTGAACCAACTAAACCTATTCAGAATCATGCTTGTACTAACCAAAGGAGTAGCTTAATCAGAAGCTACTTATAGAAGGCTCGACAATCAAACGGGCTAAGAACAATCATTCAAACATATTTGTAAATTTGTGGAGAAAATGAGCTCCATGTAGCCCGAGCACCAAAAGCCATTTCTGTAGTTGTTTGTAAATTATACGACAAAAACTATACATTGGGAAAATTTATTTCGAACACTAATCTAACACAGGTATAATTTTGTGTTACATCATTACATGTAACTTATATCTTGCTACTCAAATTTATAGTTAAAATTTTGTAAAAGAAAAAATACGAGGGGGGCTTACAAACCGGAATCTAGCGAGTATTCGTATTTTTGTGCGAAAAACATCACTACTATATGGTGCATGTATTTATATTTTGTTTGCTTATCTACAAAAGAGATGCATACTATACAGCAAAGTTAATTACTGGCTACTACTCTAGATACGAATATTATACAAAAGAAAGTATAAATGGGGTTACTTGGTAAAAGATAAATATGACGCGGCAGAACACAGAAGTTGGAAAACGGAAGCGGGAAATGTGCCATCTTTGCTCCACTCTCTCTGGCTTCCGTTGCCATTTTTCCATCTATCGGGCATCAAAGTTTTTAGGCTTCCTGCACAGTTACCCTGCGATTAACCTGCAATGTCTCGGCCGTGCTGCCATGGTCTCATCCTCATCTTGGCCACCGTGATCTTCTTTGCGCCACCACCGTTGGCGAGAGCAGCTGCTGCCAAGCTCGCCGACGTCGATGATCATGGCGGGGACCTGCCGGCCGACGCCATCTACCTCGTGCTGCTGCGCGGCGAGCCGCACCTGAAGGCACCGCGACGGCGGCAGCACGACAACGCGACGTGGTACCATGAGCTCGAGCTGCGGGCACAGGAGAAGAAGAAGATGAGGAGACAGCGGGCGCGTCTCCACGACGGCATCCTCCGCCGCGCCATGGCCGGCGCAGGCGGCAGCAAGTACCGCAAGCTCTACAGCTTCCACCACGCCGTGAACGGCTTCGCTGTCCATGTGGCGGAGGGCTCGCGGGCGGCTGAGAGGCTGAGAGCGGCGCCGGAGGTGGCGGCCGTGGAGGAGGACAAGGGGACCAGGCTCATGACCACCTACACGCCGCGCCTCCTCGGCCTCCCCGGCCGCGTGTGGCGGCATAAACACGATGGCGGCGGTAGCGGGGAGGGCGTGCTGGTCGGCGTCGTCGACACCGGCGTCGACCCGGCGCACCCCAGCTTCGCGTACGTGCCGTCCTGGCAGCCCCCACGCACGGGTGTCTGCAGCGCCGGGCCACGGTTCCCGCGGAGCTCGTGCAACGGCAAGATCGTCACGGCGAGGTACTTCGCGGACGGCGCCGCGGCCGTGCTCCCGCTCGACACCTCGCGCGACCTGTCGCCGTTCGACGCCGATGGCCACGGCAGGTATGTGTATGCGCGGTGTTGTTCAGTCAGTGTTCACTGTTCAGTTGGGTTGTTTAGCTCTGATTTGAAGGAATGCCCGGCCTAACACGCACGCACTTGTCGCTCTGTTTCTTCTTACTAGCTTTTCTTTATCTTTTGTGAAGTCCCAAAATTCTGTAAATTCAAAATATATGGAAGTCCCAAAAAATATGAATCTCTGAAAGTTTTGACAATCGTGAAAATTTCAAATTCTAAAAGCTATGGCAAGAATTTTCTGAAAGCGGTGTACTACATTTTCTGAAAGTGTCAAAGTGAAAACTTGACATGATCAGTGCGATGGACAGGGCTATCTCGAGGCGATGTGAAGTAATTTGCCTTCCACTTATGGCATTGTACCGTCGGAAGTGATCGGCAGGCGCCCGCCAGATAGCCCTGCCCACCATAGTGCATTGCCCATTAACATTAGGTGGGACCTGGCGTTTAGAGTCTTGACTTTTATGATTGAACTGAATCTTATGTTCGGTTATCCTTATGATAATTGAACCCTGCTAAATGTTGGTGGTATGGAAAGAATGTGTGCAAGAAAAACGACTTCGATGTTGCTTTAATCCTTCATCTTGGTTAAACTTGCATTCATGATTGCTCGAGACCAATACAATAACATAAGTGGTGTGGATTATTATTGTAGCCATGTGGCTTCGATTGCCGTGGGGAACAGGGGAGCGCCCGTGGTTGCCGGTGGCGCAATGTATGGCTTCGCCAGCGGAATGGCACCACATGCAAGGTAAGACATGCATATAGCCAAAATCAGAACTGTAATCTACATAAATATCAAGTGCAACTTGAATTTTATTCACCACTAAAATGTTGCAGTTTAACCAAAACATTTGGAATAACCACATTTTGTTTTCGCTACGATATACTCAGATTAGCTGTGTACAAGGCAATGTACCCGGCAGGGGGGACTACCGCCGATCTGATTTCTGCCATTGATCAGGTAAAGATATGCACATTTTTCTTGTAATAATCAAACAAAGAAGTAGGAACATGTATGATTTTTGTTTAAAGAAATGATATTTTTGCTCTTGAATTCATAGGCAGTGCAAGACGAGGTGGACGTGCTAGTGCTGTCCATCGGGCCAGACGCGCGCCCTCCCACCAAGGTCACCTTCCTCGGCATGCTCGACGTGGCTCTCCTGTTCGCGAGGAGGGCCGGCGTGTTCGTGGCTCAGGCCGCCGGCAACGGCGGCCCGGCTCAGTCATCCGTCACCTCCTACAGCCCGTGGGTGACGGCCGTCGCCGCCGGCACCACTGGCCGAACCTACACGCCGTGGCTGGTCCTCGGCAACAACCGCCGGGTCCCAGGGCTCGGCCTCTCGGCACCCACTCCGGGCGGTGGCCTGCTACAGCACAGGCTTGTCGCCGCCGGAGAGGATGAGGAATGCCAGGACGCGGAGGCGCTGCGGAGGCGCGTTGGTGGGGTGGTGCACGGCAACGTCGTCCTCTGCTCGTTCTCGCGGGGATTCTACGAGGGCAGGTCGACGGTGGCCGCCGTCATCACCGTGGCGGAGGCGCTCGGGCTCGCCGGCTTTGTCCTTCTCGCCGATGCTCGGTACGGTGACTTCGTCGCGCAGCCCATCCCGTTCCCCATCCCCGGCGTCATGGTCCCCCGCGTCGCCGATGCCCACCTGGTGTGGTCGTACTACGCAGAGTGCACGATGTTCGGTGGTCTCGCCACGGCGGCGATCACGGAAGGGAGAGCCGCGGCGTTCACAGACGCGGCGCCGGTGGTGGCACGGTACTCGTCTCGGGGGCCGGACCTGGCCGACGCAGAGTCCACGCCCGCGGACGTGCTCAAGCCGGACGTGCTCGCGCCCGGCGACCAGATATGGGCGGCCTGGAGCACGCTGAGCGCCAACGAGCCCATACTCGCCGGCAACCATTTCGCGATGATCTCCGGCACCAGCATGGCGGCGCCGCACGTCGGTGGCGTCGCGGCGCTTATCAAGCAGCGGCACCCGTCATGGGGGCCGTCGGCCATCGCCTCCGCGCTGTCGACCACCGCGTTGAGGCATGACAACCGCGGGAGACCCATCATGGCGGAGGGCTTCGAGCTTGGCATGTCGCAGCCGGCGACACCATTCGATTGCGGCGCAGGGTTCATCAACCCTGCCGGCGCAATGGACCCCGGGCTCGTTCTCGAGTCCGGGTTCGACGACTACATCAGCTTCCTCTGTTCGTTGCCGCAGCTCAGCCCCGACGATGTCCGAGGAGCCACCGGAGAGACATGCCAGGCTGCACTTGATTCTCCAGCGGACCTCAACCTGCCGTCCATCACCGTCTCTGCGCTGCAAGGGTCTCTGACCCTGCGGCGCAGGGTGACGAATGTGGCCAGCAATGCCGAGAGATACCTCTGCTCCGCCCTACCGCCGGACGGGGTAGTCGTCGGCGTGCGGCCGGGGTGGTTCGACATTGCTCCAGGAGAGACACAGGAGGTTGTGATTGAGATGAATGTGAGCAGGGCGTCAGGGGCTTTCAGCTTCGGAGAGATAGTCCTTACTGGCAGCCTAGATCACCTGGTCAGGCTGCCTCTGGCAGTCCGGGCGCCCTCAACCACATGATCAAGTGTACAAATGGAAATGGCTGATGCTTAATTAAACTGGTACACATATTTGCCTTTTCAGAACAAATAATTAATCTGGCTGAAAAGTCTACTGCTGTTAGATAATCTGGCTTGACGAGGCTTTGTATTTTACTAATTTACAAGTTACAGGCAGTAAATCACTCTGAAAATAGAGAATGTGTTTACATGGCACCTCTAAATCTCTGAATCTCTTTTTTTTTTGCGGATTAAATCTCTGAATCTCTTCTGAATGGAAGGGTAGACAGAGGCGGGCCTTCATCATCAAAATCTCTTCTCCATGTCCCTCGACAACCTCGCCAAGAATGAAGTTCAGCATTGCTCAAGTATCCGAGATTACACCGGCAATTGCAGACCACCTGCAAAATAAAATGCAAATTCTGTGTCTTATGATTTGGCTGTAGATAGCTTGCACGGTATGGCAGTAACCATTTCAGCTAAAGGCCTCGAGTTGCTGAATAAAAAGCACATGAATTCATATCTCATGTTTCAACACTAATTTGATACTCAGACTCATCGGGCAATGCAGCGTCTTAGATAGCTTGTTACCATAACAAAGATCAGGACCTCGTCACCTTTGTTACCATAACAAAGATCGGGACAAATAAAAAATGCAAATTCTGCATCTTATGAGTTGGCAGTAGATAGATAGATAGATAGATAGCTTGCACGATAACCATTTCAACTAAAAGCTTCAATTTTTCGAAGAAAAAAAAGCAGGTCAGTTCATTTCTCGTGTTTCAACGCTCATTTGATATTCAGACTCTTAGGACCGGACCTTCAATTATACATTAACTTATTCTTAAGTGTGCATCTTACAGAAAAAGGGCCAGACCATCCAATATACATACCCTGATATCCATATTAACACGCTGATACTATATGAAGATGCAATAATTAATACAATTTGGAGAAACTGAGCAGGCAATAAGAGTACCTGTTATGAATTGTAGTAACACATCAGTTGCGACTGAAGGAAATAGGAATCCTTATATTTTCTGCCACTCCCAACATGAACACCATTTTTAATCCAATCTTCTCTATGGATCCAAGCATCACGAGTAGTATCAAGGACGCCCAAAATCTGTCCGAGCGTGTAAAGTAGGATTTAGGGACCCGAAACATTGGAGCACAAGAAAGGACAGATATAAAGGTATGAGCAAGACACACCACCTTCAACAAATGATAGCCAAATTCAAAATAGATACTACTTACCACTCCACCTTTCCATGGGATAAACAATGGATTCCTCCTTGACTGTAATACCTATGAATTTAAAATGAGAGGTTAAGCCAAGAAAAATAAATCACGAGTCTAAATTACGGTATAATGTAAAACTGGGATATAAACCTCACACAATCAATCCAGGTATGTTAATTTCAAGAAATGGGGTGTGCATTCTAATTTATAAAAAGATACAGATGCATATCCTTGCAAGAAGACATACCTCAACCTTCTCAACGGGTTGATTCGATGGAATAGTATTAAGAACCCTGAAAAAAAAAAATTGATCAATAAATTTATTGTTGATTTGCAAGACATTATGTTGAAAAAAATTCAAGTGTCATAGTATTTTCTCCCGAAAACACAAGAGCCACATTAGCAATTTTTATTGCACCAGCTCTGTGCTATTCATTCTTACAAAAATTCTTTCAACAAACAATGTTAACAATAAATAGTAAATACAAAAAAGGATCAGAACAGTTGCTTGGCACACTTTTTGCTACATAGGGTGGCACATTTTTATTCATTAGCACAATTATTCCAGTAGTCTTCCATTAAATAATGCCAAAATAAGGTAACAATTAACCTTTGTTCAAGAACTGGTGCAAGACCTGCTGTTGAAGCTGCGCCACCAACCTGCAAAGATCATTCCTCTCAGCTATTGCTTCTTGCGTAATACAGCAATACTGATATGAAAAACGAGACTGATACTTTACCAGCTGAATACTACAGAATAGCTTCCTTTGGAGGTCAACACGTCCTGTTGTAGGAAGTTGTTAGAAAAGATTCTCTCAGGGAAGCGAGATACAGTACTAAGAAAGAGACTACCTGTTGAAAGAACACTGCTGACAATGGCTTCTACGAGGCCGATATTATCAAACTTCTTTACTCTAGTGGGAAGCATTTGATAACTGTCCCATGCACCAAGCCCACCATTTCCAGAAAGACCGTCGTTTGTTTGCCAAGTATCTTCCAGCATGTCATCACAATCTTGGAACCTGCAAACATACACATATCTTGTCTGAAGAAATCATCGTATCAAAGGGCACAATCACCAAAGTAGAGAACAAAGTCTCACCAAGGTCGGGGAGGTGGAGGGAACTCTTCTGGAATGAGAAGCCGGGGATAAAGAAGCCCCATAGGAGGAACCTATTTTATCACAACAAATATGAATTTGTAGATATATGATCTAACAGGAAACACTTTAAGCATACATATAACTACTCCAACTACAACTCAACCACCACTACAGATTTTACAAATAGAGTGAAGGAGCGAGGGAGGGAGGGAGAGTGCCTGCAGTCGTGCACTTTTTCGAAACACACCCTCAGCAAAAAAAACAGACAAAAGGAGAAGAGAATAAGTGGTTTAAAAAAATTACACTGAGAGCTGACAGCCTTGTCTTCTGATGCCCAACAGACTTTTCATGCTCATATGAATGAACAACAGAAACAGCATCGTAACTCCCGCTCTGTGGAAAACAAAATACTAGAAAAGTTCAAGGGAAGCATTCTACCTCAACTAAAAAAATATCATTTCAGTTTAAGAATTAAGAAAATCAAAGTTCAGAGGAGGAGGTTGGATGTTATGGGTTCAAGCATCCACTGAAAGACTGCAGTTCTTTCTGGTTTCTACGTATACTAGTTTTGTCTTTTGTCCATTTTCATTTTGTTCAACAATTTGCACACAAACTGTGTTGGTATATAATATGTAAATATATGAAGTTTATGTTTACAACGAATTCATCTGTATTGATAGATGATTGTATTTCTTCGTGACTAAGAGGACAACAAAAGGGAAGGATCTGAAAATGGAAAGGTAGCAACACTAAAAACAAAATGCACACGGGCAGTACTTAGGCAAATAGGATAGCTCCAAACCAGATATCTTTGTCTTCCTAGAGGATTCATCGACTTAAACATAAAACAGAAACAGGGGATATGCCCAATGTCATCGGCAAATTATATCCAATGTTATCAAGTTTATTCATCTTCCTATTCCCCATGTATGAATGTTTCCACAAGGTCAGCTACTAATTTACTATCTTTTGATGAGATAGGGCAGAGCTCACACGCAAAGAGATTTAGAGAAAAGGTTTCTGGTTATGAATGTATTGATTCTAGAAGTGCTCTAGTCCCATGCACTGGAGAAAATGTGTAGAAATGATTTGCACGAAGGCACATGCATATGTTATTGCGATTTATCCTCTTTGTATACAGTTTCAGGTGAAATTAATCAATATACAACAATATTATAATGAACTTTGCGCAGAGGACACAAATCTTGCTTTCCACAGGGAATATTCAAACTGAAACACAAGCAGACTGTCCAACAATCAAATCCTTTACAGATACGAGCTTTCAAGATTTAGTAAAGCTTATAACAAGCCACTTACCCTTATTTGGCTATATCCCTCTTTTATCTTGTTCAGCATTAGCATATCTATAGGCTTCTTCATGGGATCGGTTTTAAAGTTTGGCCATGTCCGATGACGTTGTTGAACCCAAAGTAGGCATCTGGATATGTCCTACAAAAGAAAATAAAAATGGCAGAGGATGTAACAGAAGGAAACATAATGAAAATAATAATGTAGAGCACAAGCAATTGACGTTCAAAAGCCATAAAAACAAGTCATGCAGTTGTACAAAGTAAAGTAGGAATATGATCATCAGACTATCTAGCATGTAGCCTCGAGGGAGATCCTCCGTAAAAAAGAGCACTTGATAACTGACAATAATACCATCCGACAATCATGTTATAACTAAGGTGACATCACAATGACTGATATTTACAGAAATATTCCATTGAAGTTGTCCTTGGCAGATCAGTGTCATCAGAAAGGCCCAAAAATCATCGGAAATACTGTCAATGTAATGGTTCAGCCAATTTTCATTTTAAAGCCAAATCCCACACTCATATACTCTCCGGGCCTTCCCTCCCTCTCATTGCCACTTACGGATAAAAGCCCCCCCCCACCCCCCCCCCCCCCCCCCCCCCCCCCCGCCATAAACGACTTGTGCCAAGTGGCACTGACAATGAGTTCTGGTTGTCATGATACTTTCCATGCCTTTGCAATGGCATATTGCTAGATGTTGCTCTTCACAATGACAATGGCATAATTTTTCGAAACCACAGTACAGCCAAATCTCAACTGAGAAACTACTCAGAAGGAATAGATTGTTGCTCGTATTTGTAAGATGATATTACACTAAAAACAGGAGGAAAGAGCTAAAATATGCATATCTTCCGATTGGGAAAAGGTGGCATGACACAAAGTCGTACACAACAGTCACATGAGATGAAACCTAACAAAGATTCGTTTTTCTGACAGAAAAAAGGGACTGGGTGCATGATAGTAGATAATAACTTGAAAAAATAGAATCACAGATTTCTACCATGTAACCAAATTATACAGATATAATGACCATGAACAACAGATTGCTCAAGTAACGGAAATATCTTGTCTACGTTAAAGAGAACAGTTGAGAACATACGTCTCCACCATATGGGAGCGCCAAAGCTGTGTGGGGCAAAGCTACTCCATCCTGCAAAAAGACCATACATTAATATGATGATATCTAAATTTCGTGGTGGTTTCAAAGAAATATAGAAGTACTAAGGTTATTACCTCAACACAAACTACTTGTGTAACTTGAGCACCAATGTTGACCACACAAGCTGTCGACAAACCATTCCCAAATGCCGCAGCTAGAGCTTCCTAATTAAGTATTAACATAAGCAGAGTAAATAAGGAAGCTCAATTCTCTTCATGTTTCAATTTGTAAATCATCAAATACAAGAGCTTGGTTATATCTCTACAAGTCTATAGTCTGGAAAGGTATTCTAGACAAAAAAAAAGCCTATAGTCTGGAAAGTGGATAATATTACCCAAAATGAAGGTATCAAGTTCTAGTTTCTCACTAGTAATATTACATTAAACTTAGTTGTCATAGTACTATAGTAGTATATTAGTAGAGATAAGCTAAAATTAGAAAAAGGCAACTAGCACGAAAACAACTCCAGAAATGGGCTAACTCCCAAGTGTACAGCACACCAGATTAAAAACATGAAAGTTAAAATCCAGCCTTTAGGTGCAAAATATTAATATTTTTTGAGAAAACGCAAAAGACTTGCGTTTCTTTGTATTGACCCAATAGCATGAAAGGTTTCATGAGTACCTGATTTAAGGTACCAAGCTGCTAACAAAATATGGACTGGTGTTAATCCAGAATAGTTGGCACCAGGCAAGCAGTGTCAAGCTGTAGCATGGCAATTTCTCTCTACCCTTATCTTGGCTGCATGCCCTCCATAATCCCCGTTCTAGATGAAAATACACCTTATGAAAAGAAACGGTGGTATTGACTAATAAACGTACAGCTCCCTTTCGTCATATATATACAGAAAATTTTCACTCTTTTGAAATGAATAGTTTTGCTTCACCGCAAGTGGTTTTGACAATCGGACTCCCCTTGCCAGCATTATGTAGTTATGTAAAAAGAAAAAGAATATAAACATCAACCCATGAGTAAAATTACTTCATCACAGCAATTCCGTAAAGGCGACTGCATCATGCACTATGCCAGATCGCACTCCACTCGGGAAATACAACTTTTAAGTGGTTAGCATAGTACAATAGTCTCAGAATTGAGGAAATTATCCCAGCATCCATGGAGTAAACTTACATAAATTATCGAAAGACGTTCCATTTTGGGATGAACAGTCCAATTACTTTGCTTAGCAATTGCAAATGGAGAAATAAATCTTGCATTCAAAACATAATAGAAAGTAAATGCTAAATGGACGATGGGGATGAACCTGATGTACCACTGCCGTGCTAAACCCCAAATCGCAAAGTACAATGGACAGCATCTCCTTCATTTCTGATGGATGGATATATATTTAAAAAATCACAATTAAAAAAATAAGAAAATCTTCCTTATGCAGTAGAACATGCACTTTGCACTGGAACTGTAGAAGATGTTGAAAAAAGATAAAGCAAACAGTATGTACTCAAGATTTCCTATATGAATCATCAATTCAAGGCTATTACACTAACGGGGTAATGGATCATGGATTTCATGAAAGAATCTATTGAAGAACTAATGGTGTAAATTTCTATCGTTGCTAAGAAAGTGTGTTCTGCCCAGCATTTGAAATTCATGTCGAATGAACAGATTTGAGTTGTTAGAAGTTTAGAAAAAAGGAATTACACATAAACATCGGTATTGGCAGAAAACATGGGCATTGACAACTAGTCAAATGCTGGAATCTTGATCTTCACATACACAAGGTATTTCTGCATTTATTTTTTCCTGCGACTGTTGTTTAGTGCCATGTAATTTATAGGGAAAATAATAGTGAAAGGTATTCATTGCTGTTGTACATGTGGGATAACTACAGTGTTGATGTCCAAATTGACAGGTAAAGCAAAACGAGGTGATCTTTGTTCCACATCAGTGTAAACTACCAAGCAGAAGGTGGCCAGATGACATGGATGAAGGAGAGGGACTTAAGAAGAAAGAGACAATATATTGGGATGATGAACTTTAGATGGGAGATTTAATCTTCAATGCTTGATTAATAATGAATAGTGAATGCATGATATGCCTTTACTAGGGTGACAAACTTGATTTGAAACCAAATTTTTAACTGATCTCTACCTGCATGATATGCCTTTTCTTGGGCTCACAAACCTGATCTAAAACCTAATTAATGGATCTCTATCTCTAACCGAACTTATCTCTAAGGGCATATACAAAGGTAGAACAGCTGCTGACTCTTCAACCTTTCCAGGTCATCTTAAGTCAACACCAAAGACATCTTAGGCAATGGGTTATCTCTTAAGCCATTTACACGAAGAGTCAATACTAAGGGACAATAACGTTCAGTGGTATTGGGGTCGACTCTTCGGCTTTCGCCTCTTTAGAGTCAGGGCTTTCGCCACTATAGAGCCTGAGTTTCCGTGAAGAGATAACTTTCCACCCTTCCTCCACGTCAGCGATAACGCCTGTGAGTGAAAGTCAGCTACGGCTGTGTACATGCCCTAATGCATGGACTATATCTATAAGGAATAAAACCCAACTAACAAGGAGACTAATTACTTTTATTTCATCTTCTCAACTAATACTGCTCCAGCAGGGGGCATGTGAAGAGTATGCTGCTGCTACAGCCGTTCTACAGCACCGTGCCTGAGTTTCTTAGGTGCTTTTGACTTCGGAGTTGCCAAGATGACAATCGGACAGCCCTGGGATTGAACTAATGTCCTTCAATATGATGATTTCTTTCAAAGCCTAATTGATTTACTTGCTAGAAATCAACAAATTTGACAAGGGTAATTTTGTACTAATGTATCTATAATTTGTTGCCTTGGTCACCGTGCCCAAAAATATACACCTTAGATAAAGGAACGGAGGGAGTATATAGGTTTCAGAGATGAGGAAAGCTTGAGCAAATGTCAAGGATAAGGCAAGCGAACAAACTTAAAAACTAACTACCTAATTATTACTAAGGATATCCTGCTCCACCTGAGGATCATGCCACCAGCCCTAAAGGATACTCATCCTTGCGGCGGCACATGTGAGCAGCACTACATGACATACGTCTACATATCACAGATAGTATTACATGAAAAGAGAAATACCTCGGTTGTCAAATGTTTCCCCAAGAACAAGAATTGCAGAATATAGATGTCTGTCCTTTGGGTTGATATGCAACTTCTCCGTCAGCATCCAGTTCCAAATAGTGCGCAAATCTTCTAAAACCTGCAATAGCCAATATTTGCTTTTCCAAATCATCTACCATTATGATGCTATATATAAGGAAAAATGGTATGCACGCACATAGGTTTGGTAACCAGTTAGAAACAGAGGGTTATCATGTGCATCATCTCTTCTCCAACAATTTCTGCACCAGATACCATCAATTTCAACCAAGAAAAATAATCCAGCTGTGTTTTTAATGTAAATATTCTAATATGTAGGCCAGGGTTTCAACTCATGACCTAATTCTTAGTCTTTCTTTACGGTTCGTCACTGGCAGCAAACAAATGCAGTAAAAAAAATAAACCATCAAGGCAAAGAATAACAGGTAATATGGAACAATTTTAGTTCTTAGCTTTGAACCCAAGCTCCACAGTGTTAGCATAAGGACTTCATGGTTCAATTCCATTAAGCTAATATAGATACTCTAAAATATTAGACACAAGACTTTATATTTAAAACTTAATAACTGCCTTACCGGCAGAATAAACTGCTCAATTTTATGTTTTACCAGTGAAGTAGCTGCAAAATACAGTGTATGCAAGGTGCAGCGGGAGCTTTTTCATGAAGATCTGTTTAGGATTGGCTGATGGAACATTTGCGCGCAAACAAATAGGCAGAATTTCAACGTGTTCCTACTAATTGTTTCAGATGGAAGAGATTGGGTTAAAGCCTTCTTCAGTACATTTCTGTAGACCTCTCGCCTACTGTTTTCCATAAATTTCAGTAAATATTTGCAACTGGATTGACCAAAATCCTGGCACAAATCTGATTCAAAACATTTTTTCCCTTGATAAACAATGCTGCAAGAAATATCATTCCCCATACTGATTACAGTGGAGCCAAATAAATACACCCCTACTAGATATTCATAGAACTGACAGTGTAACAATGGAAAGTCTCAGCCAATGAACTCAAACTGAACTTCCCATTTAAAGGGCAAAGTTGTTTAATACATACCAAGAGGGGCATTACTATAACTAAATGATTCTTTAAGATGAGGATCATACGGAATCTAGAGGCGTACCTGATGTAACGAATAATTCTGAGAAATATTAAAATGGCCTCTCCTGATCGGGCGACCCAAACAGTATGGTGCAGAAGGAAGGATTTTCAAAGCATCCTCTCCAAATATCATTTCCTTGTACTTGCTTTCTTCGGAGTTGGGCTTGTTACCATGATCAGATGTGCTTTGTGAAGGATCTTCATCGGCGTCACTGTTTACTGACCTTTCTGGCGAATTTGAGGGATCATCAATATTTTGATATTATAAAATGCTCTGAAATATATGCTACTTAATATGCTGTAGAACTGCTCTTTGAACCTACTGTCAATACTTAATAATCCAAAGAACTGAGCATAACTAAGTAACTCTGATTATAGGGACAAACAGTCAGAAAATAATCCATGATATAACTCCAACAATTCCACTAAAACTGTGTGACGCCTCACCGAACAATCTGAAGCAGCTAAACAAAACAGAGTGATTGATGGGATGTCGTTCTGATGGGTACATGCCGTATGTAAGAAGAGATGGGACAAAAAATATGTGGATCTCGTACCAAAGCAATAGCTAACCTGACATAAGAATTTCAGTCCTCTAGGCTTCAGAGCTAGCTAGCTCCAGCACACACACAAAATCATTGTGTCATAATGTAACATCCAAGGTGTAGACCAAAGCGCCAACACCACATAGGCACAGACAAACATAACAACTCACTTAGGCTTTTGTCCTTGATTCGCAAAAAATAGGTTAATGCTGATTTAGACTCGTTCCTTTTTTGTATATATACAGTTCAAACGCATGAAAAATCTGATGTGGTACAAAATCAACCACAACCATGCACATGAGTGACACAGGCCCATACTAACTGAGGACAGGTGTTACATGTAAGTCATACCAAAAAGAATTACAGTTTCCTTCTTTAAAAAAATCAAAAATGCCTCCAAAACATAAGTACACTGTAACATTTTATTAACAACAGAAGATTCCAAAATTGAAAGGGGGGGAAATAAAAAGGTACTTCAGTTAAAGAACCAAAAGATCAGAAAGTACCAATTGACGTGGATGCCTTGATGCTTTTATCCATCACATCTGTCCATGTGAGTATACTATCATCTTTGTTTTGCTGTGAAGAAAGACCATCAAGACGTCCCATCTAAAGTGGTCAATATAACAAAATCAGCAAACAGAGACCATGATTTGACCTTTCTAAACAAAAGGAAATTGATGCCAAATCATATAATAGATCTATATTGCACACATCAAACAGGCATAGTTGTTGAAATAAGGATTTGTAAGATTGCAAGAAATGGCAACAATTTTCGAACTTGGCAATATATAATTCCAACATAATTCTATAAATTTGGAAGAGATGAACTAATGAGTTCATATTACTACAAATTTAGAATATTCACATGTAAATGCATGTCACATACTTTATAAATTATGTAAGGACAACCAACTAGGTAATAGTTTAAGCCCTGAACCCTAGGTAAACTCGGCTTATAAGCCTCAATGTCCAAAGCTTATCAAATAAGCTCAAGCTATGTTCTATTATGTTGTCCCTGGCTTGAGCTTACTAGGATTAAAGATAAAGCTTAAGCCATAGGGAAAACAAGTCCCAAAGTTCCTTTCCTCCCACTCGCTGTATGTCCCGTAGTGAACTGGATCATTATCAGAATATTATCATAATGCAGCGTACTACAGATCAAATAATTTCGGCAACCTAAAATAAAACAACTAATTTAGTGAGATGTAGCATATGGCCACTGTTTCACCGGTAACTTACTCTAAGTAGCTAGTTCTCCTTTAATGCCCAAGTATAGCATGCAACCAGATAGACAGACCAAATAACTCCTTGAGAAGCATAAGAATAACCATTGATAAGTAACCAATGTGTAGGAAAAGATAAATGCATTGCCCATACTCTAGACTAGTTGGACATTACTATGGAACTTCAAGGAGATGGTACTTTTCCCAGTTATAATATGAAAAAAAAAGCTTAAGCTGGGTGACAAAAGGTTATATATCCTACCGTCACAAAAAAAAAAACAGGTATGCAAAGTATTCATCACATAGACTGTACACGGTACCTTAGGAGGTAATGGTTGGTTCTCTGAAGGCGATACTTCACCCAAAAATGGGATTTTGAGCATTGAAGCGATCTGCAAGAGTCAGGCGTGATTAGTTCGAGCCGCACACATGATCCAAATGTAATTGCGAGAAGTAGATCTTTACAATATCATACGCCCTCTCCCGCTCTGCGTTGTGCGTCGACCCAGCACGACAGTTGAGCCTCTGCAAACCAAAACAACAGTCATACACTGGAGATTACATCGATTATGTTCCAATGCCAGTACAGTAAAGGCGAACCACCCCTGCATTTGCATCACCTGGTCTCGCACCGACAGCTTCGGCGCATCGTTCTTGTGCCGGGCAATGCAGTGCGGTATATTGAACGGCACGTCCTGACTAGCGAACCCCATGCGCACATTCATAGAGCCTGCAAAAAGGAAGGGCCCTCGGTCAGGTGACAACGTGTCCCAAGGCAAAAATCACCAACAATCCTGCTTCATCACCAGTTCTAGAACCTCAGCAGTAGTATATCGTACAAAATCAACCTTCTGATTCACATTATGCGTTTCACTGGGCGCTTTGAGCTTCTCGAAATTTGCTCGAACTAACTACACACGTTGTTTTTCACAACCAATTTGGATTCCAGCAGGCGTGAATCGTCGGAACAAACAGGCGAAGGAAAATGCGCATCTAGAAACGGGCGAGCGATTTAGGCGGGGGATTGGGGGATTTCCCTCCCGCGGGGCGGGGCGGGGCGCACCTGGGTTGATGACGACGAGGTTGGAGCCGCGCTCGGCCAGGAGCTGCGACGGCACCACCGTCTTGAGGTAATCCTGCGAGCACAAGCGTGAGCAGCAACTCGCTAGGGTTTCTCGGGAGGGGTTTAGCCCGCGGCGCGAATCGGGCCCGCCGGATTCGCGCGAGCCGGAGAGGGGGGGAAGGGGTGGCGGAGCTTACCATCTGGTCGTCGGCGGAGGCTGGAGGCCCGGACGGGCGGCCGCGGCGGAAGGGGGCGCCGGAGTTGAAGGCGGCGGCTCTTCGCGGCGGAGCAGGGCGGAGCGGGGCTTGGCTGTGCTCCCCGCGGGTTTGGGGGCGGGAGGAGGTAACGTCGGCCGTCCGATCGACATCGAACGGAGCTCGTTATCGAACGTGATTTTCCTTGGCTCTCCTATTGCGTTGGGGGTGGACATTCGGTTTGAATCCAAATTCGACCCCATTTTCTCGGCTATTTGAATTTGTTTGGAATCATAGGACAAGATACGACATTTGCCGGCCTTGTGAAATACGAGTAGTTTGTAAGTACAACGTCGTCATCTTGGAGTCGTCGCGGCAAATGTGTTAGGTGCTTGGTGTGTTGCTCTTTTCGTTTGGGATGCTCTGTTTGCTTCTAGACCGGAAAAATTAATTTACGTTTTTCAAGTGGTCTTTCATGCACATGTAACACAACTCTCTGAATTCATTATAACGAAAACGACATGCGGTAAGGATTTTCCTTACTGTTTTCTGGTAAAAAAAAAGGTTTTTCATGCCACCGATATAGAAGTACTATATTTATATGAAGAATAACACCATGCATAGGCCTTGCCTGAGTTGCGTTTGGTATTGTGGTAGATTATGATAACCCAGCTTATCTAACCGACTATTGTTTATTTTACCATTTATTTAACCCTTGTCACTAATTCAACATCTATTTTCATAAAATGAGTTTGAGCACAACATGTCCACAACTCCAAAACTAGGTTTTAGAATGAAAATCTTGTTTTGTCCTTGCCTTTTCGAGTCAAGGATTTCAAACTAAACTGAGGGCTCCTTTGATTCAAAGGATTTTTCATAGGAACTTTTGAGGATTAGAATTTTTAGGAATTTTTCCTATGCCTGTTGTTTGATAAATACGTTCAAATCCCATAGGAATTTTCCTACGAATTTCTTGTACCATTTCCCATAGGATTTCTAGCATCCACTCAAACCTTTTTTAAAGAATCCTTTGTTTTTCCTATGATACAATCAAACAAACCAAAATCATGTAGGATTGAGATGTGCATGGCATGCCAATCCTACGGTTTTTCTGTTCCCATGTTTTTAGAATCCTTACTCGATATGGTTTACTTACTCATATGAATATGATGCTGTTTGTTATAATTAGTGATACACCTCTAGGCCCCGACTTCTCGCTCAGTGCGACTTTTTTTAACAGTTTGGCCGAGAAAAAAGACTACTATACTACTTAAGATAATAAGATATATCCCCATATTCCCATGGAATTCCCTCAAAAAATCCTGTGGAATGGATCAACCACATACAAAAACACTAAATTTGCCTTGATGAATACATCTCTTTATCAAGTTTATTATGACTAATAAGAAATTATTAAAACACAAAACATCTGTGCATTTTCCCCACCAAATAAAAAAACATCTCCGCATTTAGGGATCAATGAAGGACACGCTCGAAATCAACGGCAGCCAAGAATGTATCCTTTGATCCTGAATGGAGACAAGCAGTTTTCTTCTGTAGCAAAACACAAGACTACCATACCAAGGCATAAAACCCACCGCGATAAAACCGAAAAACAGAACTGAGCAAGACGGCTTAAAACTCCTACATATCGAATTCTGCAGGTCCCCAGCTCACGAATCCTATGGGCAAAAAGCGGGACATGTACTGCTCCAAAAGTATGCGTAAAACACGACGAGTTTCCATATTGATAGCTTCCCCTCCTATCACAATCCCCTTACTGGCTTCAGGTTGTCTTAGCCTTTGCGGTCCTTCTCTTGGAGTGCCTCCTTGGGATGGAGTTCTTCATTCCCAGGAAGAAGAGCAGCGCGCCGAAGAGGGCCAGGTTCTGAGCAGAGAGAGAGAGGAATCTGAGTTAGAACACCTGATGACAGCTACTGATGGAACTGTTCAAAGAAGGTGAAGCTTTTCGCTGAGCGAGATTTTGTGTAACAAACCTGTGAAAACATGGTGAAGAGCTTGGCAAATTGCTGGGACTCCATCTCGTAGTTGTAGAAGTCGTACACGACAGGGGTTATGAATGCCAAGTAAACAAGCTGCACAAGTGAGCCGCATCAGTATTTCCATTTGTTCCAAAAAGGAAATTAAGAAATGTAACGGGGGAGAAAGAGCAACTGCAAAACCAACATAATAAATGCACAATCATTTTAACATGGATTAAATATAATTGGTTCCATATAATAAGACAGAATATATATTTGGTTTCTTTATATATAAGCATAAACAGATATGCCCAGTTATCATGGATTGATGTCTCAAAGAACTGTTGCATTGTCAGATATAGATAACAATGCAAACAATAAATATAAACATAAACACATAACTTTGGACTACAGCAAATCAGTTGCACAAACTCAACAGACATGAGCCTATCAAGTGGTTAAACAAAAAGAATAACCTGCCACCACATCTGGAATCTTTCAGGAAGGTTAGTGTTAAAGCATTCCACTGTCAGATGCTACAACAGGATATTGCAGAAGCAAAACGTATGAAGATCAAACATCAAAGCAGCAACAATGCCAGATTTGGCATTTTACAGCCTGTGACATGGACACACTAAAAGTTTTTTAAAACTACCTAAATGGCATGGCAACCGTACTTCCTTTTTATTAGTTTGAGAAGACATGGTGCTGCAAGTTTACATTTAATGGCAACCACAACAGTATGCATCTTGATACCCGCCTCAAGATACAATAATTCTTGATAGTGCATGCAGAAGAAGAGTACACACCAGTACGAGCGCTCCGAACGAGCTGCTGATGATGAAAAGGAGACCACCAAAGGCTTTAAGAAACATGGTAAAGGCAATGACAGACTTGATCTGCAAACAAACAGAACAAAAGCCATAAAAAACAGGAACTAGGTGAATGGATCCTTAAAAAGGAAACAATGATGTACAATGGGGCAATCAACCAGAAAATATCCATACGTCAATGTGTGGCACCGCCATCCCAATGCCGGCGGACACCTGCTTGACAAACAGGTTGAACTTGGGCTTCAGAGACTTTGCTGCTGGTCCTCCATCCGTTCCAAACTCACTGAACCTGCATGTACATTGGAAGAACGAACCAGAAATTTAGCGACTAGGAAGCGATACTGGGCCTGTACAGCCAACTCGGAAGCATAACAGGACTAGCATAAGAAGCAACACAGCACTTCCTGTACTACTACTACTACTACTACTACCAGATAAAAAATGAAATTCAAACAATGACAATTGACATGGCCCCTGATATGGAAACAATTCTGCAGGTATGCCAGTAAAATGGGGTTAAATGAGAACCAACGGCCCAACGCCCAACAAAGGCAGGCCAGCAGGATGAAGTTATAGCTAGCTAGCTATGCACCATTGAGTCCATTGTTGTGCTAGTACCATGGAGAATTTGGCATCCAAATGCACCGTAGCCCTTGGTATCGAACCAAAATGCCAGCAAAGCAACGCCAGCTAGCTAGTAAAAGATGAGCCCGGATGGCGTTCACGGCGAGACGCTAGACTTGGGAGTAACCGGAGCAGATGGGGCCACCACGGGATCCGCGCGCTTCTACCCGCTACGCTATCCGCATGATGAAATGGACCGCCAGCCTGATCCGAAACCCTCATCAGCAAGCAGGCAACATGCGTGCTCCCCGGCGTGTCGCCACCTCTAGGATTTACCACGGCGGGCCGACATCTACCCTACACCGCCCAGATCTACCGCGACGGGATGCACCGCCCGGCCGGATCTCGGCACGGCGCCGCGTCCGCGCGAACCAGCCCTCGATTCTCCCAAGCGCAGGCGCCAACGAAGAGGAGCGCGGGGCCTAGCTCCGCCGGAGGCCCGCGCGGGCGTCCCCGGGAGGCGGCAGGGCCGAGATCTGGCGGGGCGAGAGGGGGAAGAAGGGGGTGCGCGCGCACGTACTCTTGGTAGGCGGAGAGGAGGAAGACGGAGGCGAAGAGCACCCTCCCGACGAAGGAGACGAACCCCATCGCTGCTGGCCCTGCCCCGACTCGCCGCCGCCGATGCTGCTGTCCCGCAGGCCGCCTCGAGCTCCCCGCCCGCGTCTGGTGTCTGGTCCTCGGTCGCGACGACGACTGGGCTGCCCGAGGGGAGGGGAAGAGGAGTGGGAGGGGATCGGTCGACCGATCGGGATGGATTTGTTTTGTCTTTGTCTTGTTTTGCGTCGACGGACGGATGGATGGGTTGGGTGGTCGACCCGGTGTGGGGGGCGCGACGGCGATGCGCACGCGACGCGGCACGTCCCGCTGTGCCGATGGCTTCCCTTCCGGACGGGTTCCGCGAAGATCGCACTACACTAGTGGAGTACGAGTACTCTTTTTTTTTGAAAAAAAATGTACTGTGAGTAACGGTCGAACGTTCGCGGGGAAGCAGCTCCCAGCGAACATCAAATGGATGCCCCGTGCAAAATAAAATCACACTGCATCCACAGGCAACTCATTCTCCCTTTCCTGCGCGGCGAGCCCGTACCAAACGCCGGCAACTCTCTCCGGGCGAACGTTTGCCGGATATTCGCGTCTTTTTTTTCTTTTCTCTTGAAAAAAGGCCATCGGGTTCGTTACCCACCTCTATGAAGGTACACACGTTCAGCCTACTCCTATGAGCACCTTCAACAAACTGAACCGAAACAACATCTTGAGATTGACAAAATTACCACATACACCTTCGTAGTTGACGAAAACGTTTTCTCCCACTGAACGCACATCACCAGAAGGCCTGAAATGAATTCAAAAAAATGCGGACCATCAATGATACAGAAAAACACACACCACCAATTGACTTTAGTAGCACATATGCCCGTGCGTTGCAACGAAAAAGATATTTCTTTACGACAAGCAATGGGAGAGATAATTGATGATCTCCCACTACTAGGGAAAAGCCTAGCAGTAGCACGGGTGACCGCGCTACTGCTACGGCGCTACAGCTAAAGGTTAGCAGTAGCGTTTGTTCATCCGCGCTGCTGCTATATCTACTTAGTAGCAGCGCTTCCTGCAAAACGCGCTACTGGCAATTACTAGTAGTGCGTCTCACTGCCCGCGCTACTACTATTATTTCGTATTCTATTTTTTTCATGTCGTATTCATACACCTTTATACAAGTTTTCATACAGTAGCAATTTAGAGATTGTTTGTACATTATAATAAATTATTAAATCACTAGGTGAAAGAACCGCGGATTAGTTTCAAGTGAATGGGATAACTAATCTGCGGTTCTTTCACCCAATGATATAATAACTCATCATCATCATCATCATCATATTAATATATATATATATTTGCATCATATCATCACCAACAACGCTAGCTAATAATCATCATAGTCAATACCACCAACACTATTTAATCATCATAGTCATAGTGTAGTTATCTAATCACCACCAACACTAGCTAATAATAATAATCATAGTCATTACCATCAACCCTAGCTATTTAATCATCATAGTCATAGTATAGCATACATCATCATCTTCAAACTCATCCTAGCTATCTAATCACTTCTGCTGCTCTCTCTCAGGTAAAATAGCATAGAACATGTGTAGCACTCCTGCTTCATCATATTGGAGCATGTAGATGAACATGTCTCCTAATTATGGGCCGCGCTTCTGATTGCTGCCCCCTAGTACTTCTCTGCTTCGCTCCTTCACAATTTTGCTTCAGTCTTTGACCATTAAGACTTGCTCGCTTCGAGAAATCTTAAATGCACGAAAGTGCAATGTAGGATGTCTTGGCGGTAAGCTAACCATTGTCATGCGACCATTATGCTCGATCCATTGAGGCACAACTATCATCGGGAGTCCCCGTTGAAGAACATCGTAGTAACATACTTAGCAATGAAGTTTAGCTTAAAAAATAATGTATGCAAAAGATGCACTGAGAATAAATAGTAAAAATCTTACCATATTTCCTAAATAGATGTGACCGTAGTTCAATACGCATGCTAGTGGTCGCGCGTTTTGAGTACTATTTTGAAGTCCAGGAAAATAATCTCTCTTCACAATATCAAGATCCTCAAGCCATGAAACATAATGACTTATCTCCTCGTAGTTTAGTTCAGCCCCAGGACAGTAGTAGGTCATGTCTACCAAGCACCGGACATGTTTGCTTGAATGAAAATAAGCTGTCAATAGAAATTAGTTGTCAACTATTTTTGAATAAACAATATCCAAGACATAAATATGGTTGAGAAACTCACATAATGGTAGAACTAGAGGCGTATGCACATCGACCCAGATGTCGATATTACCTTCAACTTCATCTTCCGGACAAATATCAAAGGTGATAAGCATATCAGGCTCAAATGCATAAGCCTTGCATAGTGCTCTCCAATTTTTGCATTCAAAATAGGTGTAGGTGTCTGCATTGTATAATTTTATGGTAAAAATATAACCATACTCGGTCCTCAAGTGAACTCTCTATACCTTCATAGTTTCCATAGTACTGAAACCATACTCGATCCTCAAGTGAACTCTCTATATCTAGCACAAGGAAAAGAAAGAGAAGCGACCCCCACGACAACAGTCGGCATTCTTCTTCTCTCATATATGGTGGACACTCCCTCACCGATTTTTCGACCGTCGATGGTGGTCGCTACTCCTTCTTCCCCTAGTGCATAACAAAGGTCTAGCACAAAGAGAAGAAGGAGAAGCGACCCCCACGACAACAGTCGGCATTCTTCTTCTCTCATATATGGTGGAGACTCTCCCTCACCGATTTTTTGACTGTCATGTATGGAGCCCCAATAGACTTAAAGTCAACTCGAAATGTCGATTAATTCTCTTTCTAGGAAATCCGGGGCACTCGATATTTCGTACATATTCTAGCACAAGTCATGCTTAAATTCATGGAAAAATCCGGCATGACCTTTGCTAAAATAGGACATATCGAGCGCCTGAAATTTGCCGGAACGGAAATGAATCAACACTCCGGCAAAACATAGGCCACTCGGATTTTCCTTGTGATACAAAGATGTCCCTTCTCTCATATATCCGAATCAGTTATCATAAGCATTCGCACCCGAAAATTTCAATATATCTTATAACCCGAACATTTCATTTGGTTAAGAAGCATAACTAAATACCCTAGTTCTACTGTATTCAACACCGAGGAGTAGAGAAGGAGGATGTGGACTTTTAGCTCACCGACTCGGGTGTATTCAACACCGAGAGGTAGCTCGGATGACGACCACTCCAAGGATACACGACTCTACAAAGCCTGCATATTCCACCGAGTAAAATTTTAATTAGATCATCAAATCTCATATAGCATTCTTTGATGACAAAGTGATAATGACATAAATTCAACTAGTTCAACTAAGCACTTACTAAAAATAAACTAGTTATATTAATTTTCTTACTAAAAATAAACCAGTTCTATAGTAAAATTTAATTAAATCATCAAATGCCTATTCACTAGTTTTCTATTACTAAAATTTTAGTAAGATTCTGTGTACTAAAATTTTCTATTACTAATTTTTTTTATATTACTAAAATTACAAACTATTTCTATACCTAATTATTTTACTAAAATTTTCTATTACTAAAACTTTCTATTACTAAAACTATTTCTATACCTAATTACAAACTTGTAGAGGAAGGGAGGAGGGAGTGTTGGAAATATGCCCTAGAGGCAATAATAAAATGGTTATTATTATATTTCCTTGTTCATGATAATTGTCTATTGTTCATGCTATAATTGTATTAACTGGAAACCATAATACATGTGTGAATACATAGACCACAACATGTCCCTAGTAAGCCTCTAGTTGACTAGCTCGTTGATCAATAGATGGTTATGGTTTCCTGACCATGGACATTGGATGTCATTGATAACGGGATCACATCATTAGGAGAATGATGTGATGGACAAGACCCAATCCTAAGCATAGCACAAGGTCGTGTAGTTCGTTTGCTAAGAGCTTTTCTAATGTCAAATATCATTTCCTTAGACCATGAGATTGTGCAACTCCCGGATACCGTAGGAATGCTTTGGGTGTACCAAACGTCACAACGTAACTGGGTGGCTATAAAGGTGCATTACAGGTATCTCCGAAAGTGTCTGTTGGGTTGGCACAAATCGAGACTGGGATTTGCCACTCCGTATGACGGAGAGGTATCTCTGGGCCCACTCGGTAATGCATCATCATAATGAGCTCAATGTGACTAAGGAGTTAGCCACGGGATCATGCGTTACGGAACGAGTAAAGAGACTTGCCGGTAACGAGATTGAACGAGGTATTGGGATACCGACGATCGAATCTCGGGCAAGTAACATACCGATGGACAAAGGGAATTGTATACGGGATTGATTGAATCCCCGACATCGTGGTTCATCCGATGAGATCATCGTGGAACATGTGGGAGACAATATGGGTATCCAGATCCCACTATTGGTTATTGGCCGGAGAGGTGTCTCGGTCATGTCTGCATGGTTCCCAAACCCGTAGGGTCTACACACTTAAGGTTCGGTGACGCTAGAGTTGTTATGGGAAATAGTATGTGGTTACCGAAGGTTCTTCGGAGTCCCGGATGAGATCCCGGACATGATGAGGAGCTTCGGAATAGTCCGGAGGTGAAGATCGGTATATTGGACGATGGGTATTGGAGTCCGGAATTGTTCCGGGGGTACCATGCTATGGCCAACATGTCCGAAAGGGGTTTCGGAGGCCCCAGCAAGCGTTGGGGGGCCTTATGGGCCAAGGGGAAGGGGCAGACCAGCCCACTAAGGGGTTGTGCGCCCCTCCCAACCCCTCTCACGTAACCAGGAGAGGTGGGGCGCCACCCCTAGGGCAGCCGCCCCTCCCGGCTTGGGGGCAAGTTTCCTAGGGGGTGGGGGCGCCCAAACCCATCTAGGGTTTCCCCTGGCCGCCGCCTCCTCCTCTAGATCCATCTAGAGGGGTCGGCCCCCTCTCCCCTTCCCCCTATATATAGTGAGGGGGTGGGAGGGCAGTCACACCCTTCCCTTGGCGCAGCCCCTTCCTCCTCATACATCTCCTCCTCCTCCGTAGTGCTTGGCGAAGCCCTGCCGGAGAACCACGAGCTCCATTGCCACCATGCCGTCGTGCTGCTGGAGTTCTCCCTCAACTTCTCCTCTCCCCTTGCTGGATCAAGAAGGAGGAGACGTCCCCGGGCTGTACGTGTGTTGAACGCGGAGGCGCCGTCCGTTCGGCGCTAGATCGGATCTTCCGCGATTTGAATCGCCGCGAGTATGACTCCATCAACCGCGTTCTTGTAACGCTTCCGCTTAGCGATCTTCAAGGGTATGAAGATGCACTCCCTCTCTCTCGTTGCTAGCATCTCCTAGATTGATCTTGGTGATACGTAGGAAAATTTTGAATTATCGTTACGTTCCCCAACAGTGGCATCATGAGCTACGTCTATGCGTAGATTCTATGCACGAGTAGAACACAAAGTAGTTGTGGGCGATGATTTGTTCAATTTGCTTACCGTTACTAGTCTTATCTTGATTCGGCGGCATTGTGGGATGAAGCGGCCCGGACCGACCTTACATGTACTCTTACGTGAGACAGGTTCCACCGACTGACATCCACTTGATGCATAAGGTGGCTAGCGGGTGTCTGTCTCTCCCACTTTACTCGGATCGGATTCGATGAAGAGGGTCCTTATGAAGGGTAAATAGCAATTGGCATATCACCGTTGTGGCTTTTGCGTAGGTAAGAAACGTTCTTGCTAGAAACCCATAGCAGCCACATAAAACATGCAACAACAATTAGAGGACGTCTAACTTGTTTTTGCAGGATATGCTATGTGATGTGATATGGCCAAAAGGATGTGATGAATTATATATATGTGATGTATGAGATTGATCATGTTCTTGTAATAGGAATCACGACTTGCATGTCGATGAGTATGACAACCGGCAGGAGCCATAGGAGTTGTCTTAATTTATTGTATGACCTGCGTGTCAATGAAAAACGCCATGTAATTACTTTACTTTATTGCTAACGGTTAGCCATAGTAGTAGAAGTAATAGTTGGCTAGACAATTTCATGAAGACACGATGATGGAGATCATGATGATGGAGATCATGGTGTCATGCCGGTGACGAAGGTGATCATGCCGCGCCTCGAAGATGGAGATCAAAAGGCGTAAGATGATATTGGCCATATCATGTCACTTTATGATTTGCATGTGATGTTTGTCATGTTTACATCTTATTTGCTTAGAACGACGGTAGCATAAATAAGATGATCCCTCACTAAAATTTCAAGAGATGTGTTCCCCCGAACTGTGCACCGTTGCGAAGGTTCGTTGTTTGGAAGCACCACGTGATGATCGGGTGTGATAGATTCTGACGTTCGCATACAACGGGTGTAAGCAAGATTTACACATGTGAAACACTTAGGTTGACTTGACGAGCCTAGCATGTACAGACATGGCCTCGGAACACAAGAGACCGAAAGGTCGAACATGAGTCGTATAGTAGATATGATCAACATGAAGATGTTCACCGATGATAACTAGTCCGTCTCACGTGATGATCGGACACGGCCTAGTTGACTCGGATCATGTATCACTTAGATGACTAGAGGGATGTCTATCTAAGTGGGAGTTCATTAAATAATCAGATGAACTTAATTGTCATGAACATAGTCAAAAGGTCTTTGCAAATTATGTCATAGCTTACGCTTTAGTTCTACTGTTTAAGATATGTTCCTAGAGAAAATTTAGTTGAAAGTTGACAGTAGCAATTATGCGGACTGGGTCCGTATACTGAGGATTGTCCTCATTGCTGCACAGAAGGCTTATGTCCTTAATGGACCGCTCGGTGTGCTGAACCTCGAGCATCGTCTGTAGATGTTGCGAAACATCTGACATACACGTTTTGATGACTACGTGATAGTTCAATGCGTAATGCTAACGGTTTAAAATTGTGGCACCAAAGACGTTTTTGAAACGTCGCAGAACATATGAGATGTTCCAAAGTCTGAAATTGGGATTTTAGACTAGTGCCCACGTCAAGAGGTATGAGACCTCTGACAAGTTTCTTAAGCCTGCAAACTAAGGGAGAAAAGCTCAATCGTTGAGCATGTGCTCAGATTGTCTGAGTACTACAATCGCTTGAATCGAGTGGGAGTTAATCTTCCAGATGAGATAGTGATAGTTCTCCATAGTCACTGCCACCAGGCTATTAGAGCTTCGTGATGAACTATAACATATCAGGGATAGACATGATGATCCTTGAGCAACTCGCGATGTTTGACACCGCGAAAGTAGAAATCAAGTAGGAGCATCAATTGTTGATGGTTAGTAAAACCACTAGTTTCAAGAAGGGCAAGGGAAAGAAGGGATACTTCATGAAACGGCAAATCAGTTGCTGCTCTAGTGAAGAAACCCAAGGTTGAACCCAAACCCGAGACTAAGTGCTTCTGTAATGAGGGGAACGGTCACTGAAGCAGAACTACTCTAGATACTTAGTACATGAGAAGGCAGGCAAGGTCGACAGAAGATATTGGATATACATTATATTAATGTGTACTTTACTAGTACTCCTAGTAGCACCAGGGTATTAGATACCGGTTCGGTTGCTAAGTGTTGGTAACTCGAAATAAAAGGCTACGGAATAAACGGAGACTAGCTAAAGGTGAGATGACGATATGTGTTGGAAGTGTTTCCAAGGTTGATGTGATCAAACATCGCACGCTCCCTCTACCATCGAGATTGGTGTTAAACCTAAATAATTGTTATTTGGTGTTTGCGTTGAGCATAGACATGATTGGATTATGTTTATCGCAATACGGTAATTCATTTAAGGAGAATAATGGTTATTCTGTTTATTTGAATAATACCTTCAATGGTCTTGCACCTAAAATGAATGGTTTATTGAATCTCGATCGTAGTGATACACATGTTCATGCCAAAAGATATAAGATAGTAATGATAGTACCACATACTTGTGGCACTGCCATTTGAGTCATATTGCTATAAAACGCATGAAGAAGCTCCATGTTGATGGATCTTTGGACTCACTTGTTTTTTAAAAGATTGAGACATGCGAACCATGTCTATTGGTATGTATGCATGAAGAAACTCCATGCAGATGGATCGTTTGGACTCACTTGATTTTGAATCACTTGAGACATGCAAATCATACCACATGGGCAAGATGACTGAAAGGCCTCGTTTTCAGTAAGATGGAACAAGAAAGCAACTTGTTGGAAGTAATACATTTTGATGTATGCAGTCCAATGAGTGCTGAGGCACGCAGTGGATATCGTTATGTTCTTACTTCACAGATGATTTGAGTAGATGCTAAGAATATTTACTTGATGAAACACAAGTCTGAATTATTGAAAGGTTCAAGTAATTTCAGAGTGAAGTTGAAGATCGTCGTGACAAGAGGATAAAATGTCTATGATATGATCATAGAGATGAATATCTGAGTTACGAGTTTGGCACACAATTAAGACATTATGGAAATTGTTTCACAACTAATACCGCCTGGAACACCATAGTGTGATGGTGTGTCCGAACATCATAACTGCACCTATTGTATATGGTGCATACCATGATGTCTCTTATCGAATTACCACTATCGTTTATGGGTTAGGCATTAGAGACAACCGCATTCACTTTAAATAGGCACCACGCAATTCCGTTGAGACGACACCGTATGAACTATGGTTTAGAGAAACCTAAGCTGTCGTTTCTTAAAAGTTTGGGGCTGCGACGCTTATGCGAAAAAGTTTCAGGCTGATAAGCTCGAACCCAAAGCGGATAAATGCATCTTCATAGAATACCCAAAACAGTTGGGTATACCTCCTATTTCAGATCCGGAAGCAAAGTGATTGTTTCTAGAAACAGGTCCTTTCTCGAGGAAAAGTTTCTCTCGAAAGAATTGAGTGGGACGATGGTGGAGACTTGATGAGGTTATTGAACCATGACTTCAACTAGTGTGTAGCAGGGCACAGGAAGTTGTTCCTGTGGCACCTACACCAATTGAAGTGGAAGCTTATGATAGTGATCATGAAACTTCGGATCAAGTCACTACCAAACCTCGTAGGTCGACAAGGATGCGTACTACTTCAGAGTGGTACATAATCCTATCTTGGAAGTCATGTTGCTAGACAACAATGAACCTACGAGCTATGGAGAAGCGATGGTGGGCCCAGATTCCGATGAATGGCTCGAGGCCATAAAATCCGAGAGAGGATCCATGTATAAAAACAAAGTACAGACTTTGGAAGAACTACTTGATGGTCGTAAGGCTGTTGGGTGCAGATGGATTTTAAAAGGAAGACGAACAATGATGGTAAGTGTCACCATTAAGAAAGCTCGACTTGTCGTTAAGATGTTTTCCGACAAGTTCAAGGAGTTGACTACGATGAGATTTTCTCACTCGTAGCGATGCTAAGAGTCTGTTCGAATTATATCAGCAGTTACTGCATTATTTATGAAATCTTGCAGATAGGATGTCAAAAAACATGGTTTCCTCGACGATTTTCTTGAGGAAAGGTTGTATGTGATACAACCAGAAGGTTTTGTCAATCCTAAAAGATGCTAACAAGTATGCAAAGCTCCAGCAATCCTTCTAAGGACTGGAGTAAGCATCTCGGAGTTGGAATGTGCGCTTTGATGAGATGATCAAAGATTTTGGGTTTATACAAAGTTTATGAGAAACTTGTATTTCCAAAGAAGTGAGTGGGAGCACTATAGATTTTTGATGAGTATATGTTGTTAACATATTGTTGATCAGAAATGATGTAGAATTTCTGGAAAGCATACAGGGTTATTTGAAAAGTGTTTTTCAATGGAAAACCTGGATTAAGCTACTTGAACGTTGAGCATCAAGATCTATAAGGATAGATCAAAAACGCTTAATAGTACTTTCAAATGAATACATACCGTGACAAGATTTTGAAGGAGTTCAAAATAGATCAGCAAAGAAGGAGTTCTTGGCTGTGTTACAAGGTGTGAGTATTGAGTAAGACTCAAAACCTGACCACGGCAGAAGAGAGAGAAAGGACGAAGGTCGTCCCCTATGCTTTAGACGTAGGCTCTACAGTATGCTATGCTGTGTACCGCACCTGAAGTGTGCCTTGCCATGAGTTAGTCAAGGGGTACAAGAGTGATCCAGGAATGGATCACATGACAGCGGTCGAACTTATCCTTAGTAACTAGTGGACTAAGGAATTTTCTCGATTATGGAGGTGGTAAAAGAGTTCGTCGTAAAGGGTTACGTCGATACAAACTTTGACACTAATCCGGATGACTCTGAGTAGTAAACCGGATTCGTATAGTAGAGCAGTTATTTGGAATAGCTCCAAGTAGCGCGTGGTAGCTGCATCTACAAGATGACATAGAGATTTATAAAGCACACACGGATCTGAAAGGTTCAGACCCGTTGACTAATAACCTCTCTCACAAGCGAGATATGAACAAACCCCATTGGTGTTGGATTCATTACAATCACATGGTGATGTGAACTAGATTATTGACTCTAGTAAACTCTTGGGTATTAATCACATGGCAATGTGAACTAGATTATTGACTCTAGTGCAAGTGGGAGACTATTGGAAATATGCCCTAGAGGCAATAATAAAATGGTTATTATTATATTTCCTTGTTCATGATAATTGTCTATTGTTCATGCTATAATTGTATTAACTGAAAACCGTAATACATGTGTGAATACATAGACCACAACATGTCCCTAGTAAGCCTCTAGTTGACTAGCTCGTTGATCAATAGATGGTTATGGTTTCCTGACCATGGACATTGGATGTCATTGATAACGGGATCACATCATTAGGAGAATGATGTGATGGACAAGACCCAATCCTAAGCATAGCACAAGGTCGTGTAGTTCGTTTGCTAAGAGCTTTTCTAATGTCAAGTATCATTTCCTTAGACCATGAGATTGTGCAACTCCCGGATACCGTAGGAATGCTTTGGGTGTACCAAACGTCACAACGTAACTGGGTGGCTATAAAGGTGCATTACAGGTATCTCCGAAAGTGTCTGTTGGGTTGGCACGAATCGAGACTGGGATTTGTCACTCCGTATGACGGAGAGGTATCTCTGGGCCCACTCGGTAATGCATCATCATAATGAGCTCAATGTGACTAAGGAGTTAGCCACGGGATCATGCGTTACGGAACGGGTAAAGAGACTTGCCGGTAACGAGATTGAACGAGGTATTGGGATACCGACGATCGAATCTCGGGCAAGTAACATACCGATGGACAAAGGGAATTGTATACGGGATTGATTGAATCCCCGACATCGTGGTTCATCCGATGAGATCATCGTGGAACATGTGGGAGCCAATATGGGTATCCAGATCCCGCTATTGGTTATTGGCCGGAGAGGTGTCTCGGTCATGTCTGCATGGTTCCCGAACCCGTAGGGTCTACACACTTAAGGTTCGGTGACGCTAGAGTTGTTATGGGAAATAGTATGTGGTTACCGAAGGTTGTTCGGAGTTCCGGAGGAGATCCTGGACATGACGAGGAGCTCCGAAATGGTCCGGAGGTGAAGATCGGTATATTGGACGAAGGGTATTGGAGTCCGGAATTGTTCCGGGGGTACCAGGCTATGGCCAGCATGTCCGAAAGGGGTTTCGGAGGCCCCGACAAGCGTTGGGGGGCCTTATGGGCCAAGGGGAAGGGGCAAACCAGCCCACTAAGGGGCTGTGCGCCCCTCCCAACCCCTCTCACGTAACCAGGAGAGGTGGGGGCGCCACCCCTAGGGCAGCCGCCCCTCCCGGCTTGGGGGCAAGTTTCCTAGGGGGTGGGGGCGCCCAAACCCATCTAGGGTTTCCCCTGGCCGCCGCCTCCTCCTCTAGATCCATCTAGAGGGTCCGGCCCCCTCTCCCCTTCCCCCTATATATAGTGAGGGGGTGGGAGGGCAGCCACACCCTTCCCTTGGCGCAGCCCCTTCCTCCTCATACATCTCCTCCTCCTGCTCCGTAGTGCTTGGCGAAGCCCTGCCGGAGAACCACGAGCTCCATTGCCACCATGCCTTCATGCTGCTGGAGTTCTCCCTCAACTTCTCCTCTCCCCTTGCTGGATCAAGAAGGAGGAGACGTCCCCGGGCTGTACGTGTGTTGAACGCGGAGGCGCCGTCCGTTTGGCGCTAGATCGGATCTTCCGCGATTTGAATCGCCGCGAGTACGACTCCATCAACCGCGTTCTTGTAACGCTTCTGCTTAGCGATCTTCAAGGGTATGAAGATGCATTCCCTCTCTCTCGTTGCTAGCATCTCCTAGATTGATCTTGGTGACACGTAGGAAAATTTTGAATTATCGCTACGTTCCCCAACAGGGAGGGAGGGAGGCAGGAGGGAGGGAGGGAGGAGAGAGGGAGGAGGCCGAGATGGAGGGGGGGAAGGAGGGAGGAGGGGTGGCGTATGGAGGTGGGGCAGTGTCTGGAGGGGGAGGAGGAGGGAGGAGGAGGGAGAGAGGATGAGGGAGGGAGGAGGAGGTGGTGGGAGGAGGGAGGAGGGCCGTCGGAGGGAGGAGACAGGAGGGCGACTGGAGGGAGGAGGAGGAGGGAGGAGGAGGAGGGAGGATACCTTGGGGCGACGGCAATGCGGCGGCGGCGGAACGCACGGGAGAGTTAGACTGGGAGTGGAGAGGGGAGAGTGAGGGGCGGCCGGTTGGAGAAGATAGGATGGGTTTAGCAGCAGCGCGCTTTGAAATAAAGCGCTACCGCTAAACGCCATAACAGTAGCGCCTTTTACCAGAGCAGCGCTACAGGCGCTACTGCTAAGGCTACGCGTCTAACAAATATCAAAAAAACATTGCTCATCAATGATTTCTTTGTAGAATCTAAATTGTCAATAGAAATCGGCCACGGATCCTACACATAGATTTCAATGAAGACCAAGTGGTTGTGATGGTTTGAGAAGTAACGTATTTAAGGTGACAAACACCCTATTCGCGGAGCGAGGTGGGAATAAATTAGTTGCAACGAGTGGACTAAACTTAGCAGCAGCGAGGGTGGGAGAAAAGCGTTACTACTAAGTTCAATAGCATTAGCGCTCTTAGAAAACCGGCGCTACTACTAAACCTACTCCGGCGGCAATGTCATGGCATTTGTTGTAGTAGCGCTGTTTTTTGCTAACGCGCTACTGCTACGAAGGTAGGAGTAGCGCTGTTTTTTACGCGTGCTACTGCTAAGTAGCAGTAACGCCTTATTTTGAACCGCACTGCTGGTAAGATTCTTTGTATAAGGTTTTCCCTAGTAGTGTCCATAGGGTGCAATAGAGCGAGGAGTTGTGGTCTTCTCGTGAGTCATGTTTGTCCCGCGAGATCTTGATAGTGGTGGGGTTAATCGGCGTGGCGGCAACCATCCAACTCATGCCTTTTTTCCTCCGGGTCCGCCTCTGTCTCGGGGTTGTGTCTACCTCCTCATTTGGTAGCTATGCGACGACCTTCGGGTCACAGTTGCTTCGACCACTCTCTCTTACGATGGCGTAACCGGATGGATTAATAATGGCACTGCATAAATCCCGTTTCATTCATATTTAGCACATAACTAGACATCAATGTCTCTTCTTTATTAGGGTTTATTCTCTTTAATTGTTTTAGCGCTCACGTGCCCATAATTTTTTTATTCGAGGCCAACCAACATATTCTCTTTTATTGGCACTTGCAAGCTAGCACCGGCAATAATTTATGGAGTCCCTCCTGCTGCTCATGGTTCTCGAGATAACTTTCTTATTTTGATACAAACTTCTTATTTTCAGACAACCTATGGACATATACAAACTAGCGGGGATTTACTATAATGTTCCAAGGCGATGCTATTCTCATCATAAATGCAAGATCGATGAGTTGGTTTTGTCCATCAACAGAGTAGGGAAGGTCCATAGTTCAAGTCCTCGGAGCGTAAATTTTTGTTGCTCATCTGTCTCATAGAAAAGAAATGCGTGGGTAGGCCCAGTTCATCCCACCACGGGGGACAAACAAATTTTTTTTTGGGAACTATGAGCGGTCGGAACAAAACCTATATGTATATTTAATAGAAGGACCAACCATTTTTATCTAACAAAGCCGCCCTAGTTCAGATGTGGATGCATCCGCCTGAGGATTGATGGGCCGGATGCGGATGACCCAGTAGGGGAGTTTGGCTGAGGCCCAATACTGCCTGTGTGATGGAGCACTTTTTTTCTTGGGCCAACTGTGTGGGGGCTATATATGATGCTAGTTGCGTAAAATAGCGCGTGGGGCGCACATCAGTTCGTGTATAGGCTAGCACACTGGTAGGCTCCAAGACGACCCGTGTTTGTAAGACGCGGAAAACATCCAAAAAACGATGAGTTGAAGGATTAAAATCTTGCCCTCAAAGACCCAACTACGTGTTGCTAGCCACTCGAAGAAATGAGTCCTACCAACCAATGGCCAGCTCGAACCTTTAAGAACTTACTCCAATGTTAGATTGGAAACAATTTTTGTTTCTTTGAACTTAAAAAAAATATAAATTACTGAATATTCTTGGAAACATGAATAATTTGGAAAATCCCAAACATTTTTTGAATTTCTTTACATTTTTAGAAATACACAGCAAGAATTGAAACGTTCAAAATTCACAATTTTATTTGGAAACATGAATTTGTGAATTTTTTTAAAAAGAAAATATATTTTGAACATTCAGAACAATTTTAGAAAATGTGTTTCTTTAAAATCAGAAATTATTTTTAATTTGCGAACATTTTACTAAGATAAGAATATTTTCGTATTTGAAACATTTTGAAAATGCAATTTTTTGGAAAATCTCAAACAACTTTGAAAAATCAAAGAAAAAGTGGAACTTTTTTTTTAAATTCGAACCAATTTGGGATAGTGAACATTTAAAATCTGAACATTTTTCAAAACGGGATATTTTTTGGAATTCAGAACATTTAAAAAATAAAAAATTTCTAAAATTGTGAACTTTTTTGAAAAAAAAATGAATTTCCAAACAAAAGGGAGAAAGAAAAATAAACTTGAAAGAAAAAAAGACAAAAGAAACAGGAATAAAAAAGAGAAAGAAATGGAAAAATAAAAATAGAAACATAGCACACAGAACAAAAAACAGCTCAGCCCAGCTTGTGCGCCCTGTGTGAATCTGCGACTATTTGATGCCCCATGCGATAAATACGGTTTTGCCACCTGCATGGGCATGAAAATAAATGGTCTGGCTTTGCTGGGCCACACTGCAGGCAGCCCATGTGCAAAATTCTGGTGAACGAATGAAGAAATCGGAGAAACGCACCTTACTTTATTAGTAGGTATAGATATAGATATAGAGGTATAGAGATATAGAGATATAGAGATATACATATTGAGATATAGAGATATAGATATAGATATAGAGGTAAAAAAAAAGTACAAAAACCTTAATTTGTCTGAACTTGATTCGAGTCCTAGTAGAAGACCAAACCGAATGCATACGTGCGCGCTGATGTTTCCGTCGCAGACTCCGTCCAAACACTGGACGCGGGAGCCGCCGGAGGCAACGTACGTGGCATCCATCCGTCGCCGGCTGCAGGTGCCGGGCCTTTCTTCTCCTCCCCGTCGCTGTCGCGGCAAAATTTCAGCACTAGCGGCTGAAGCGCGCTCACCGGTCACCGCTAAGCCGGCAGATAAGAACAATCCGACAGCCAAGCCGATCGCACTCGCGCCACCAACCATCCGAGCACCCACGGCCGTCGCCACCGTACCAACCATGTCGGCCGCCTACGACCGCGCAGCCGAGCTCCGCGCGCTGGACGACACCTTCGCCGGCGTGCGCGGCCTCGTCGCCTCCGGCGTCACCCGCGTCCCCCGCATCTTCCGCGTCCCCGACGACGCCCACGAAGCGCCGCAGGAGCCCACCGGCGGCCGGCAAGAACCTGCAGCCATCCCGGTGATCGACCTCGGCTGCAGCAATCGCGCGGCAGTGGTGGCCGCCGTGGGCCGGGCCGCGGCCGAGTGGGGGTTCTTCCAGGTGACGGGCCACGGCGTGCCCCTCGAGGTGGGCACCGCGGCGGTGGAGGCGGCCCGGGCGTTCCACGAGTCCCCCGGCGGCGAGGGCACCGACAAGGCGCGGCTCTACACCCGCGAGCCGGCCAGGGCCGTCAAGTACAACTGCAACTTCGACCTGCACCAGTCCAAGGTGGCCAACTGGCGCGACACCCTCTACCTCCGCGTCGAGCCCCACCCTCCCGACGCCGGCGACATGCCGGACTCCTGCCGCCGGTACGTGTTCCACTGAGCCTCCACTCCATTAATTTTAGCTAGCTCGACAATGCCCACATGTACTCTGGTTATTTTTGAGAAAGAAAAGTCTATCTGTCCACGTAGTAGTCAACTTTGACTTATATGCATGCAGTGACGTGTTCTTTGACTACGCCGAGCACGTGAGGGACCTACGGGACACGCTCTTTGCTCTGCTGTCCGAAGCACTTGGCCTCCACCCCAACCACCTGGCCGACATGGGTTGCAACCAGGGCCAGATGATACTCTGCCACTACTACCCTCCCTGCCCGGAACCCGAGCTCGCCATCGGCACCACCCGCCACTCCGACTCTGGCTTCCTCACGGTACTCCTCCAGGACGGCGTCGGCGGGCTCCAGGTCCTCCACGAGAACCGGTGGGTCGACGTCACGCCAACACCGGGGGCGTTCATCATCAATGTGGGCGATCTCTTACAGGTACCTATATATCTTCACAATTGGGTCACGCTAAAATCATTAAAATCGCAACCGTAAAATGCTAAAGGCATACATGTGTCTCTCCTCTCCACCAGATGATCTCGAATGACTGGTTTAGGAGCGTGGAGCACAGAGTCATTGCGAAGAACGATGCACCGAGGGTCTCGATCGCATGTTTCCCAAGCAATCCAAGTTCGGAGAGGATATATGGCCCCATCAAGGAGCTGTTGTCAGAGAAGAATCCGCCGTTGTACAGGGAGACACTCGCTAGGGATTACGTCGCGCACTATTACTCTGTCGGATTGGGTCCCAAGATGGCCATCAATGATTTTCGTCTATGAAATCGTCAGAAAAATCCTTTGTGATTTCGGAAATAATTGGACAACAAATTCCAAGTGTGCATGTCTTTTGTTAGACATATTCCAAGGGACTTTGTGTATTCAGATATGTTCGCTACCATGTGCTAAATCATTTGACAAAACGAAGTTGACCAATAACCTGAACGTGCACCTTGAAACAACGCGAGTATGCTCTCTCAAAACGAAAACATGAGGGAACTTCTTTGTTTGAGGGGAAAACATGAGGGCCGGCCGGGAACTAGCTAGTGTTCAGTAGATTTGCCCAGAGAGTGAAATCACATGAACAAAAGTACACACACATCACACTTGCGCCGTGAACACAAATATAAATGATTAAGTTGCGGCTTAACAACAACGGTAATTCCAACAAAACTCGATACGGAAAAAAATAAATTGGAAATGGACAAAGGCGCAGTGCAGCGCAGTTTATTTCATTTTATGACGAGCCCTGGCATGTGAATTTCTCCCTGCAAGCAGGCATGTCCATCGCACATCACTGAACATTCAGTCATACACACTAACTAACATATCACCGATGACTATCAGATATATTTATCTTACCTGGATTGAGAGCTTGGACTAGCTGACTTTCATGGAGCGATGAGTATGCTATCCAGCAGCTGCGAGAAGGACACCGATTCACTCGGCTTATTAGGAACTGGTTCAGGGTGAAACACTCCGCCTGGGGAATTCGCTGCCATGGCATGGAGACCCTAGCATATACACATGGTATGATAATATGTTGAATTAATAATTAACTAAAAGTTGATTATTATTTGGACTTAGTAATTCCGATATGATACTTACATGGTTATATGCACCTCCTGCGAGAGTAAACGTGTGCACCGACACTTTGGAGACGAAGTCCTCAGCTCCATCAAAGAAGTCACCCTTGTTAACCAAACCGTCGGAGAAGAGCAAGATGATGCCATTCAGGCACCCATGGTCTCTCATTAGTTTATGTGCCACGGGGAGGCCAGACGCCATGTTCTTCGTACATGGGTTCTTTCTCCAAGCTGAGCTTGCGGAGTAACCAGTTGTCTTTGTCTCCTTGGAGTCAACTAGTTTCACATCATGCGTGTACGTGTTAGGGGTCGACATGACATATGTGTAGCCGAGACGACTATCCTTGAAGTGGGTGAGTTTCTCTTGCACCAGCCAAAAGATCTCTTGTTCCATCTTGTCCCAGGCCAGGCTTGGGGTAATGGTGCAGTCAAATGCATACACAAGCACCACGTCCAGTGGCAACCTCCCTGTACATTAATTTTCATCTGTTAGCTCAATTGTATATATGTACAACCGGCATAATTTCATGATAGCCCCTTGTTTCAGACCAATCTATGTTTTTTGTTGATGTATATACCTGGAGAAAGCTTGGTGCCATTAAGGATGCTATCTAGAATTTGCGAGAAGGGCACCGATAGACTTGGCTTGTCTGGAACAGGGATGCGGCTGAACGTCCCACCCGGGGAATTCGCTGCAATGGCGCGAAGACCCTATTTCACATGCACAAAAAATAGGCAAGATTATACTATTAAGCTGATTAAGATTTGGACTTATGTGACTCTCTGCTTTGATACATACATGGTTATATGCACCTCCAGCAAGAGTAAATGTGTGAACCGGCACTTTGGAGATGAAGTCTTCAGCTCCATCAAAGAAGTCACCCTTGTTAATCAACCCGTCAGAGAAGAGCAAGATGACACCATTCAGGTGCCCATGATCGCTCATCAGTTTATGTGCCATGGGGAGGCCAGACGCCATATTCTTTGTGCATGGGTTCTTTCTCCAAGCCGAGCTCCCTGCATAGCCAGTTAACTTTGTCTCTACAAGGTCAACTTGTTTCATATCATACGTGCATGTGTTAGGGGTCGACATGACATATGTGTAGCCGAGGCAACTATCTGCAAAGTGCTTCAGCTTCTCCTGCACCAACCAAAAGATCTCATGTTCCATTTTGTCCCAAGCCGGGCTTGGGGTAGTGGTGCAGTCAAATGCATACACAAGAACCACATCCAGGGGCCGCCTCCCTGCACATTATTGATCATTCATCCACTCAATCATATGTATGTTTCCGAACAAGCATATTTTTTATACTAACTTATGAATTCACATGTGCAGGTTGTTTCTATATATCTACCTGAATTGGTACTAGGATGCTTGGTGCCATTAAGGATGCTATCCAGCACTTGCGAGAAGGGCAGTGATAGACTCGGCTTGTCCGGAACTTGGAGAGGGCTGAAAGTCCCACCTGGGGAATTTGCTGCAATGGCACGAAGAACCTGCAGCATACACACAATAATTAATTAATTAATTAATGGATGATCAATAGTTGGATGAATTAACTATGTCTTGACACTTACATGGTTATAAGCATCCCCGCTGAGAGTAAACGTGTGCACAGGCACTTTTGAGATGAATTCCTCAGCCCCATCAAAGAAGGCACCCTTGTTAATCAACCCATCGGAGAAGAATAAGATGATGCCATGCAAGTCCCCTTGATCATTGATCATTTTATGTGCCTGGGAGAGTGCAGACGGCATGTCCTTCGTGACTGCAATCCTCCTCCATGCCGAGCTTTCTTTATACCCATTTGCCTTTATCTCGGTAGAATCAACTAATTTCATATCAGATGTGTACTTGTTAGGGCTCGACGCAATATATGTGTAGCCAAGCCAGGTATCCGTGAAATGGGTGAGTTTCTCTTGCACCATCCAAAAGATCTCATTGTCCACCTTATCCCAAGCCACGGTCGAGGTGCTGCGGTCAAATGCATACACAATCACCACACCTAGTGGTCCCCTCCCTGGACCTCCACCGCCTGATCGACTCATAGTGGGTGTGGGCAAGCTCTGCATGGGTGTGTAGAGGCAGTGTGTCAATGATTTTTGGTCGATCCAGCTCAGATCGATGTACGTTCAGGTCAACAACAAAAAAATGACAACCACATACGAAAGGAGACGCAAGTCTACCGGTGTGTGCATGTAGAACGCGTACACAAACATGTAAGTGCACACAAGATATATGTGGATTCTTATATTTGAAAGCAATATTTATTACAATATTGATGACCGTGTGAATAAACTTGCACCAATTTTCATGTGTAGAATTATTGTGCAGTCTAAAACACATAGGCAAATCTTTTGCATCCGTTTGAAACAAACATACATATACAATCGTTTTATACTAAGAACATACCTCTCGGAATCACAATTTGGGACACTATGTTCAGTCAAACTCAATACACATACCACTTTATAATAACTCAGATTAGAACTTCTATCTTTTTATCTCAAAAAATATTTCTAAAAAAATTCTCTCTTCGTCCCATAATACAACACACATTGGTTTTCACAAAACTCAAGCTTAAGAAAATTTTACCGAGTTTATAAAAAAAAATCCAACTATCAAATATATACAATATAAAAATATATTCCATGATGAATATAATGGTATTAATTTGATATTCTAGATGTTGCTACATTTTTCTACAAACGTGGTCAAAATTTGAAAAAAATAAATCTAATATGGACTATATTTTGGGGTGAAGGGAGTACATATTTTTAAGCCTTACATATATTATAGACTTATAGAGTTATAGTATAAATTAATGGTCAAAGTTACATCTTGAACCAAAGGGTTCAGCCTATTATTTACATGTTATAATCATAAAGTACTTTATTATTTTGTCATACATCTAGAATATGTAAATAACACTCTCCTAGAAAATAACTGTGGATGATACAATTAAATCCTAAATTTTGAAGTTGACTCCTTCAAAAAATAAATCAATTTCAACGCCATTATTTCAAAGCATATATATAATCTGATTTTATCAAACAGTAAAGTAGATCTACTAGTATCGTGATCTTTGGACTGCCTACCTCTGCCTATAAATTGGCAGACATGCCATCTTAACCGAACCATTTGTTTTCTTTTATCAAAAACATACCATCCGTTTCTAGTATGACTATATTTTTTAGTATGACTATATACATTAGTATGTAAAGTCCATACTGAAATCTCTAAAAGGTCTTATAGTTAGGAAAGGAGGGAGTACAAAGTAAACCATATGTATTCTTTCTCAACTGAACATCTACACTTGTTTGAACATCTAGGTATACATATTTTTGAGATGATAAAGAAAACACAAGATAACAAAGCTCAACCGAGCACTAATAGAGAAGAACAAACTAGCAGAGTAGATTTGGACGATCTGCTTTCAACTGCAGATGAACTACTATGGAAAAAGGAAGGTAGAAGGAATTAGCAAGCAGCTACTTGAACTTATTTACCTGGGGCCGATGGATGTAGCCGCGCTATCCTGCAGGAACGGGACTGGTAGGGAGGAGGAAATGAGTGTGGTTTGCTTGCTGATCCCATCCACAACACCTAGCTAGCTCTTAAGTAGGAGAAGAGAAGCAGAGGGAGGTGCTGTGGTGTGTGGTTGGTGGCATGGTGATAAACAAGGTGCCCATGCACATCACGGCCGGCTTAGTTTTTCCCTCGCCCAAGGTATCTGTCGGCGATTCTATATATGAACTGAGTGACTCACATGACGACGTTGATCGAGGTAGCTAGCTAGTATCGCACGTGCAACACGTACGGCAGGTCTCGCATGCACGATGGACGGGCTAACGTACGGCTCTAGTATAATTTTGTATGTACACTGTTTCTTTTTCTTTTTTTGGAGTTTCGTATGTACACTGATCATGAATTCAGGTTCGGTATATAGTCTACACATGCCAATAGCCCAGCACATAATGAAACAAAAAGGAGAGAAAATAAATAGATAGTGAAAAATAGAGAACTAAAAAGAAAACAAAAAAGGTAGCAAAAAACCAACAAATCCTACTACCTCAGCTTTTTCGACGGATCGATCACTGGATTTAACATTCATCTCTGGCATACCTAAACAACACTGTGTGAACTACACGCGTCCATCTGGATTGTGGAGCATTTTTGGAGATTTGAGATGAACAAATCGAATCTTGTTGCAGACTTTAAATTTCCTTGCCACGGGCCGTCCAGACACATGTAGCGCGCGGCGCCCGGGGTCACACAACGGGCATGCAGGCGAGGCACAAGCTTTTGCCCCACCCCAGGAGTAGACATGTGCATGAGATGATCACGATGACTAGTCCAACGTAGGACAAGTAATCTGGACATGTACGCATAGTCCTACAGATGCTGGGGAACGTGAGCTGTCCAAATGAATTGCGTGCTCTGCGCACTGTTGGAGAATGGAAGGGGAAGGGGTGGTAGAAGTTTAGTGGCACCCGTTATCACTAATAGGGAAAACCCTAGTAGTAGCGCGGGTTTTGAGGCTATCAGCAGCGCGGGCTGCCGCGCTACTAATAAGGCGCTACAGCGAACTGTTAGTAGTAGCGCGGTCTGTACCCGCGCTACTACTATTCACTATATCAGCAACGTTTTTCCGGAACGCGCTACTATTAATTAGCTGTAGCGATTTTCTAGCCCCGCGCTACTGCTATATCTTTCATCATTTTCCCCTGGCTTCCTACCCTGTTTCAGCTTCAATAAATTGCAATTTCCAGATACTAGGTACTACTAGATATCAATTTCATAAAGCATTATAGGTACTAGGTAGTACTCCCTCGGTTCCAAATTACTCGTCGTGGTTTTAGTTCATTTGGAACGAAGAGAGTACTAGATAACAATTTCATATATACTCAACATGCATCCTCAAGCAGTACTAGGTGATATCGACGACGATCATCATATGTAGTTCTAGATGATATCGACGACGATCATCATATGTAGTTCTAGATGATATAGCCACACACGCATATGTAGTTCTAGATGATATCGACGACGATCATCATCCTCAAGCCTGGGCGGTGGGTGTTCCTGATAGTAATTAGGATGGCCTATCCAACACGAAGATTCTTGCCAACGAGGAATCTCTTCCACCCAACCGAGTTTAAGTGTGTGCGACCGTCTGTGTCCATGCGGTAAGTACAGGTGGTGACCGAGCCCCTTGCGGTAAGGCGTAGTCCAGCTGAGCCTTCTTCATTAAGCTTGATACCACAACTCACAGATAGGTTCTTTGACAATTTCTGAATAAGAAAAACATATCAGTTAATAAATAGCCCCGCACATACTCTTGCAAATATATTTCTATCAAGTATAGATTTCTACACTATCAAAAGACACAGTACTACCCATTTGTACTAATTAAGTATTAATTCTACTAATAAGTATATATGGATTATCTACACTATTAATAGTTCCTTGGATTCTACACTAATAAGCATGTGATCGGACTCTACACTAAAGCATATCATCGACTAGATTCCACACAGCATATCATTGGACTCTACAGTAAGCATATCATCGGATTCACTAAGCATATCATCGGATAATTTGCATTTGTAAGTATAACAATAAAGCATATATATATCATCAAATTACTACAGTCAGTATAACATACCATTTCATGCCGATCGACCATGGTACTTGTCAGGCGGGTCACGAATGGCACCCCGATAAAGTCATCACGTGGCGGAATTATGTCCCATAGGTTGCACACCTCCTCCTCGCTCAGCCCCATTCTTTGAGCTACGATGGCTTCATGAAGTGGGTTCTCATCATCTTCATCGAGTGGGTCCTCATTATCTTCATCATCTTCGTCATCTTCATCATCTTCCACCAGGTTGATATAAATGACAGTCAGCTTGGGTCTTTCTGCTCTGAAGAAGAAGCTGATCAACTCACCACCAGTAAGACGCATGCGGGCGAGGAAACGAGCCCATCCATCTCCTCCAATCTGCGACATATTGCGTCCTTTCTCGACCTCCATAGTGTACGGCCCCCCCAGGAGCATCAAATGTCACAGTGTCTCCTGTCAGCTTGTTGAATTTCAACCTCACATTGCATGGGACGATCTGTGTAAAAAAAGCAAAATGACATAATGCAGTAATGCCAACACTAAAAATGAAATAGTTGTTACATTTCATCTAATTTCTTACCGCCGCATGACGAAAACTCGCCTGGAAGTAGATGCCGAATAGCTTGCCAGTTGCAAGGCTGCTGGCGCACCTTGACTTGCACAGTCGACATGGTGGTGGTGGCGCCATTTTCCTAAAGCAATATGAGCAAAGGGTTAACGATCCACTTCACAGAAAAGAAAAATAGTAGCATGTGATATTTTTGGTTCTTCTTCAGCTATATTTTCATAGTTGAACCCGATCCCAAAAAGTAAACAACAAGCTCTCAATTAACTTACTAACACCTTCTATAATAGAACCAACAGCTAGCAGGCAAATGCCAAATCAGCCAACAAGACTCACAGCCAACAAGTTCTCAATTAGCTTACTAACACCTTCTAGAATATCTCTAGATGAAGAGATTCTTCCGCGAGAAGCAATTTGATGGACAATTATAATCCTAAGATCTAGCTAGTAACATACAAGATGACAAGGTATCACCTATGAAAGCATTTCAATGGCACCTATTGCCGAAAAAACTATTTGGCCCCTACCAAAGGTATAATCCTAAGATCTGTAGTAAGTTATCTACCAAATCAAGGTACCACCTACCAAGACACATTTCATCTAATTTGGCCCCTATTGCCTAAGATAACTGATTAAAAAAACAAGTGGCAAATTTAATTGGGATTAACTTAGCACTTGCAAACTAAATACTTGTATCAAAACCAATATCTAGCAGATCACGGTACCACCTACCAAAGCATTTCAACTAAATTGGCACCTACATTTTGCAAAAAATAACTTATTACAGAAAAACAAAAGCATCTAGTTATCCATATGAAGTTCGTAAGCCCTCGCTGCATCTAGGTAGGGCAGCCCTCGGGGGGTGCTGTCGAGGAGGGGGGATGGCATGGTGACCTCGGTCAGGGGTGCTGACGAGGGGAAGGCCGGTGACTTCCCTACGAGAGGGGGTGACGACAGCGGCCGGCGAGGGGATCGAGGGCGGTCGGCCAATGGCGCCCGGCCAGAGCTCGCGGGCGGCGACATAGTGGGCAGCGAGAGGGTGGAGGAGCAGCGGAGGGGCGGCGAGAGGGGGGAGGAGCATTACCTGCGGCGGCGGTGGCGGAGGAGAAACCCTAACCGTAGCTGCCGGCGTCGGGCGGAGGGGGACGATTGAGAGATGAGCGTGCGGGGGGCCGGGCCACATGTTTTGTTTTGCTTTAGCAGTAGCGCGGGTACACGGAGCGCGCTACTGCTCAGCCCAATATCAGTAGCGCTTTGTCCTGAAAAAACGCTGCTGCTAAGTCTAAGCATGTAAAAACATCAAAAATATACATTGGTCATCATTGATCTTTTTTTGTAGAATCTAAATAGTCAACATGAATCCTCAGAGTACCTGTATAGGCACTGGTGAAGATTCATATTGCAGCCACAAATCCTACACATATAGTTCAATGAAGACCAAGTGCTCGAGATAGTTTGAGAAGTAACATATTTAAGATGGTAAACACCTTGTTCGCTTAGCAGCATGGGACTAAACTTAATTAGGTGCAATACTTAGCAGCAGCGTGTTTTTGAAGAAAAACGCTGCTACTAAGTGTTGGGGAACGTAGCAGAAATTCAAAATTTTCTACGCATCACCAAGATCAATCTATGGAGTAATCTAGCAACGAGGGGAAGAGGAGTGCATCTACATACCATTGTAGATCGCGATGCGGAAGCGTTGCAAGAACGCGGATGAAGGAGTCGTACTCGTAGCGATTCAGATCGCGGTTGATTTCGATCTAAGCGCCGAACCACGGCGCCTCCGCGTTCAACACACATGCAGCCCGGTGACGTCTCCAATGCCTTGAGAGGGAGAGGTTAGGGAAGACTCCGTCCAGCAGCAGCACGGCGGCGTGGTGGTGATGGAGGAGCGTGGCAATCCTGTAGGGCTTAGCCAAGCACCGCGGGAGAGGAGGAGGACATGGAAGAGGGGGAGGGCTGCGCCAGAACTTGGGTTGCTGCTGCCCTCCCACCCCCACATATATATAGGGGCAAGGGAGAGGGGGGCCGGCCCCCTCAGATCCAGTCTGAGGAGGGGGCGGCGGCCAGGGGGGTTGCCTTGCCCCCCAAGGCAAGGGGGGCGCCTCCCATAGGGTTCCCCCAAACCCTTAGGCGCATGGGCCTTGGGGGGAAAGGCGCCCAGCCCACTAAGGGGCTGGTCCCTCTCCACATACAGCCCATAGGGCCCTCCGGGGCTGGTGGCCCCTCCCGGTGGACCCCCGGAACCCTCCGGTGGTCCCGGTACATTACCGGTGACGCCCGAAACTCTTCCGGTGGCCAAAACGGGACTACCCATATATAAATCTTTACCTCCGGACCATTCCGAAACTCCTCGTGACGTCCGGGATCTCATCCGGGACTCCGAACAACATTCGGTAACCACGTATATCTATTCCCTATAACCCTAGCGTCATCGAACCTTAAGTGTGTAGACCCTACGGGTTCGGGAACCATGCAGACATGATCGAGACGTTCTCCGGTCAATGACCAACAGCGGGATCTGGATACCCATGTTGGCTCCCACATGTTCCACGATGATCTCATCGGATGAACCACGATGTCGGGGATTCAATCAATCCCGTATACAATTCCCTTTGTCAATCGGTATGTTACTTGCCCGAGATTCGATCGTTGGTATCCCGATACCTTGTTCAATCTCGTTACCGGCAAGTCTCTTTACTCATTCCGTAACACATCATCCCGTGATCAACTCCTTGGTCACATTGAGCTCATTATGATGATGCATTACCGAGTGGGCCCAGAGATACCTCTCCGTCATACGGAGTGGCAAATCCCAGTCTCGATTCGTGCCAACCCAACAGACACTTTCGGAGATACCTGTAATGCACCTTTATAGCCACCCAGTTACGTTGTGACGTTTGGTACACCCAAAGCATTCCTACGGTATCCGGGAGTTGCATAACCTCATGGTCTAAGGAAATGATACTTGACATTAGAAAAGCTCTTAGCAAACGAACTACACGATCTTGTGCTAGGCTTAGGATTGGGTCTTGTCCATCACATCATTCTCCTAATGATGTGATCCCGTTATCAACGATATCCAATGTCCATGGTCAGGAAACCGTAACCATCTATTGATCAACGAGCTAGTCAACTAGAGGCTTACTAGGGACAGGGTGTTGTCTATGTATCTACACATGTATCTGAGTTTCCTATCAATACAATTTTAGCATGGATAATAAACGATTATCATGAACAAGGAAATATAATAATAACCAATTTATTATTGCCTCTAGGGCATATTTCCAATAGTCGCCCACTTGCACTAGAGTCAATAATCTAGTTCACATCACCATGTGATTAACACTCACAGGTCACATCACCATGTGACTAACATCCAAAGAGTTTACTAGAGTCAACAATCTAGTTCACATCACTATGTGATTAACACTCAATGAGTTCTGGTTTGATCATGTTATGCTTGTGAGAGAGGTTATTAGTCAACGGGTCTGAACCTTTCAGATCCGTGTGTGCTTTATGAATATCTATGTCATCTTGTGGATGCTACCACGCGCTATTTGGAGCCATTTCAAATAACTGCTCTACTATACGAATCCGGTTTACTACTCAGAGTCATCCGGATTAGTGTCAAAGTTCGCATCGACGTAACCCTTTACGACGAACTCCTTTTCACCTCCATAATCGAGAAAATTCCTTAGTCTACTAGATACTAAGGATAAGTTCAACCGCTGTCATGTGATCCATTCCCGGATCACTATTGTACCCCTTGACCAACTCATGGCAAGGCACACTGTATAGCCTATATACTGTAGATAGCATACTGTAGAGCCTACGTCTAAAGCATCGGGGACGACCTTCGTCCTTTCTCTCTCTTCTGCTGTGGTCAGGTCTTGAGTCTTACTCAATACTCACACCTTGTAACACAGCCAAGAACTCCTTCTTTGCTGATCTATTTTTGAACTCCTTCAAAAACTTGTCACGGTATGTATTCATTTGAAAGTATCATCAGGCGTCTTGATCTATCTCTATAGATCTTGATGCCCAATATGTAAGCAGCTTTATCCAGGTCTTACTTTGAAAAACTCCTTTCAAACAACCCTTTATGCTTTCCAGAAATTTTACATCATTTTGGATCAACAATATGTCATTCACATATACTTATCAGAAATGTTGTAGCGCTCCCACTCACTTTATTGTAAATACAAGTTTCTAACAAACTTTGTATAAACCCAAAAACTTTGATCACTCCATCAAAGCGTATATTCTGACTCCGAGATGCTTGCTCTAGTCCATGGAAGGATCGCTGGAGCTAGCATACCTTTTAGCATCCTTAGGATCGACAAAACCTTTCTGATTGTATCACATACAACCTTTCCTTACGAAAACTGGTAAGGAAACTTGTTTTTACATCCATCTGCCAGATTTCATAAATGCAGCTAATGCTAACATGATTCCGACGGACTTAAGCATCGCTACGGATGAGAAAATCTCATCGTAGTCAACTCCTTGAACTTGTGAAAAACACTCTTTGCCACAAGTCGAGCTTCATAGACGGTAACCTTACCGTCCACGTCCGTCTTCTTCTTAAAGATCCATTTATCTCAATGGCTTGCCGATCATCGGGCAAGTTCACCAAAGTCCATGCTTTGTTCTGATACATGGATCCTATCTCGGATTTCATGGCTTCTAACCATTTGTCGGAATATGGGCCCACCATCGCTTCTCCATAGCTCGTAGGTTCATTGTTGTCTAGCAACATGACTTCCAAGACAGGATCACGCATTACTCTGAAGTAGTACGCATCCTCGTCGTCCTACGAGGTTTGGTAGTGACTTGATTCGAAGTTTCATGATCACTATCATAAGCTTCCACTTCAATTGGTGTAGGTGCCACAGGAAGAACTTTTTGTGCCCTGCTACACACTAGTTGAAGTGACGGTTCAATAACCTCATCAAGTCTCCACCATCCTCCCACTCAATTCTTTCGAGAGAAACTTTTCCTCGAGAAAGGAACCATTTCTAGAAGCAATTACTTTTGCTTTCAGATCAGAAATAGGAGGTATACCCAACTGTTTTGGGTATTCTATGAAGATGCATTTATCCGCTTTGGGTTCGAGCTTATCAGCATGAAACTTTTTCACATAAGCATCGCAGCCCCAAACTTTTAAGAAACGACAGCTTGGGTTTCTCTAAACCATAGTTCATACGGTGTCGTCTCAACGGAATTGCGTGGTGCCCCTTTTTAAAGTGAATGCGGTTATCTCTAATGCCTAACCCATAAACGATAGTGGTAATTCGATAAGAGACATCATGGTATGCACCATATCCAATAGGGTGCAGTTATGATGTTCAGACACACCATCACACTGTGGTGTTCCAGGCGGTATTAATTGTGAAACACTTTCCACAATGTCTTAATTGTGTGCCAAACTCGTAACTCAGATATCTCTATGATCATATCATAGACATTTTATCCTCTTGTCACAACGATATTCCACTTCACTCTGAAATTACTTGAACCTTTCAATAATTCAGACTTGTGTTTCATCAAGTAAATACACTCAGTATCTACTCAAATCATCTGTGAAGTAAGAACATATCGATATCCACTGCGTGCCCTAGCACTCATTGGACTGCACACATCAAATGTATTACTTCCAACAAGTTGCTCTCTTGTTCCATCTTACTGAAAACGAGGCCTTTCAGTCATCTTGCCCATGTGGTATGATTTGCATGTCTCAAGTGATTCAAAATCAAGTGAGTCCAAACGATCCATCTGCATGGAGTTTCTTCATGCATATATACCAATAGACATGGTTTGCATGTCTCAATCCTTTCAAAAACGAGTGAGTCCAAAGATCCATCTACATGGAGCTTCTTCATGCGTTCTATACCAATATGACTCAAACGGCAGTGCCACAAGTATGTGGTACTATCATCACTATTTTATATCTTTTGGCACGAACATGTGTATCACTGCGATCGAGATTCATTTTAGGTGCAAGACCATTGAAGGTATTATTCAAATAAACAGAGTAACCATTATTCTCCTTAAATGAATAACTGTATTGCGATAAACATAATCCAATCATGTTTATGCTCAACGCAAACACCAAATAACAATTATTTAGGTTGAACACCAATCTCGATGGTAGAGGGAGCATGCGATGCTTGATCACATCAACCTTGGAAACACTTCCAACACATATCATCATCTCACCTTTAGCTAGTCTCCGTTTATTCCGCAGCTTTTATTTCGTGTTACTAACACTTAGCAACCGAACCGGTATCTAATACCCTTGTGCTACTAGGAGTACTAGTAAAGTACACATTCATATAATGTATATCCAATATACTTCTGTCGACCTTGCCTGCCTTCTCATATACCAAGTATCTAGGGCAGTTCTGCTTCAGCGACTGTTTCCCTCATTACAGAAGCACTTAGTCTCGGGTTTGGTTTCAACCTTGGGATTCTTCACTAGAGCAGCAAATGATTTGTCGTTTCATGAAGTATCCCTTTTTGCCTTTACCCTTCTTGAAACTAGTGGTTTTACTAACCATCAACAATTGATGCTCCTATTTGATTTCTACTTTTACGGTGTCAAACATCGCGAATAGCTCAAGGATCATCATATCTATCCCTGATATGTTATAGTTCATCACGAAGCTCTAATAGCTTGGTGGCAGTGACTTTGGAGAACCATCACTATCTCATCTGGAAGATAACTCCCACTCGATTCAAGCGATTGTAGTACCCAGACAATCTGAGTACACGCTCAACGATTGAGCTTTTCTCCCTTAGTTTGCAGGTTTAAGAAACTTGTCAGAGGTCTCACACCTCTTGACGTGGGCACGAGCCTAAAATCCCAATTTCAGCTCTTGGAACATCTCATATGTTCCGCGACGTTTCAAAAAATGTCTTCGGTGCCTCAATTCTAAACCATTTAACATTACGCACTGAACTATCACGTAGTCATCAAAACGTGTATGTCAGATGTTCGCAACATCCACAAACGACGCTCGAGGTTCAGCACACCGAGCAGTGCATTAATGACATAAGCCTTATGTGCAGCAATGAGGACAATCCTCAGTTTACGGACCCAGTCCGCATAATTGCTACTATCAACTTTCAACTAAATTTTCTCTAGGAACATAGCTTAAACAGTAGAACTAAAGCGTAAGCTATGACATAATTTGCAAAGACCTTTTGACTATGTTCATGATAATTAAGTTCATCTGATTATTTAATGAAGTCCCACTCAGATAGACATCCCTCTAGTCATCTAAGTGACACATGATCCGAGTCAAACTAGGCCGTGTCCGATCATCACGTGAGACGGACTAGTCATCATCGGTGAACATCTCCATGTTGATCGTATCTACTATACGACTCATGTTTGACCTTTCGGTCTCTTGTGTTCCGAGGCCATGTCTGTACATGCTAGGCTCGTCAAGTCAACCTAAGTGTTTCGCGTGTGTTCCGAGGCCATGTCTGTACATGCTAGGCTCGTCAACACCCGTTGTATTCGAACGTTAGAATCTATCACACCCGATCATCACGTGGTGCTTCGAAACAACGAACCTTCGCAACGGTGCACAGTTAGGGGGAACACGTCTCTTGAAATTTTAGTGAGGGATCATCTTATTTATGCTACCGTCGTTCTAAGCAAATAAGATGTAAACATGATGAACATCACATGCAAATCATAAAGTGACGTGATATGGCCAATATCATCCTGCGCCTTTGATCTCCATCTTCGAGGCGCGGCATGATCACCTTCGTCACCGGCATGACACCATGATCTCCATCATCATGATCTCCATCATTGTGTCTTTATGAAGTTGTCTCGCCAACTATTACTTCTACTACTATGGCTAACGGTTAGCAATAAAGTAAAGTAATTACATGGCGTTTTCATTGACACGCAGGTCATACAATAAATTAAGACAACTCCTATGGCTCCTGCCGGTTGTCATACTCATCGACATGCAAGTCGTGATTCCTATTACAAGAACATGATCAATCTCATACATCACATATATCATTCATCACATCCTTTTTGGCCATATCACATCACATAGCATACCCTGCAAAAACAAGTTAGACGTCCTCTAATTGTTGTTGCATGTTTTACGTGGCTGCTATGGGTTTCTAGCAAGAACGTTTCTTACCTACGCAAAAGCCACAACGTGATATGACAATTTCTATTTACCCTTAATAAGGACCCTTTTCATCGAATCCGATCCGACTAAAGTGGGAGAGACAGACACCCGCGAGCCACCTTATGCAACTAGTGCATGTCAGTCGGTGGAACCTGTCTCACGTAAGAGTACGTGTAAGGTCGGTCCGGGCCGCTTCATCCCACGATGCCGCCGAATCAAGATAAGACTAGTAACGGCAAGTAAATTGACAAAATCGACGCCCACAACTACTTTGTGTTCTACTCGTGCATAGAAACTACGCATAAACATGGCTCTGATACCACTGTTGGGGAACGTAGCAGAAATTCAAAATTTTCTACGCATCACCAAGATCAATCTATGGAGTAATCTAGCAACAAGGGGAAGGGGAGTGCATCTACATGTAGATCGCGATGCGGAAGCATTGCAAGAACGCGGATGAAGGAGTCATACTCGTAGCGATTCAGATCGCGGTTGATTCCGATCTAAGCGCCGAACCACGACGCCTCCGCGTTCAACACACGTGCAGCCCGGTGACGTCTCCCATGCCTTGATCCAGCAAGGAGAGAGGGAGAGGTTAGGGAAGACTCCGTCCAGCAGCAGCACGGCGGTGTGGTGGTGATGGAGGAGCGTGGCAATCCTGTAGGGCTTAGCCAAGCACCGCGGGAGAGGAGGAGGACATGGAAGAGGGGGAGGGCTGCGCCAGAACTTGGGTTGCTGCTGCCCTCCCACCCCCACATATATATAGGGGCAAGGGAGAGGGGGGCCGGCCCCCTCAGATCCAGTCTGAGGAGGGGGCGGCGGCCAGGGGGGTTGCCTTGCCCCCCAAGGCAAGGGGGCGCCTCCCCTTAGGGTTCCCCCAAACCCTTAGGCGCATGGGCCTTGGGGGGAAAGGCGCCCAGCCCACTAAGGGGCTGGTCCCTCTCCACATACAGCCCATAGGGCCCTCCGGGGCTGGTGGCCCCTCCCGGTGGACCCCCGGAACCCTCCGGTGGTCCCGGTACATTACCGGTGACGCCCGAAACTCTTCCGGTGGCCAAAACGGGACTTCCCATATATAAATCTTTACCTCCGGACCATTCCGGAACTCCTCGTGACGTCCGGGATCTCATCCGGGACTCCGAACAACATTCGGTAACCACGTATATCTATTCCCTACAACCCTAGCGTCATCGAACCTTAAGTGTGTAGACCCTACGGGTTCGGGAACCATGCAGACATGACCGAGATGTTCTCCGGTCAATAACCAATAGCGGGATCTGGATACCCATGTTGGCTCCCACATGTTCCACGATGATCTCATCGGATGAACCACGATGTCGGGGATTCAATCAATCCCGTATACAATTCCCTTTGTCAATCGGTATGTTACTTGCCCGAGATTCGATCGTCGGTATCCCGATACCTTGTTCAATCTCGTTACCGGCAAGTCTCTTTACTCATTCCGTAACACATCATCCCGTGATCAACTCCTTGGTCACATTGTGCACATTATGATGATGTCCTACCGAGTGGGCCCAGAGATACCTCTCCGTTTACACGGAGTGACAAATCCCAGTCTCAATTCGTGCCAACCCAACAGACACTTTCGGAGATACCTGTAGTGCACCTTTATAGCCACCCAGTTACGTTGTGACGTTTGGTACACCCAAAGCATTCCTACGGTATCTGGGAGTTGCACAACCTCATGGTCTAAGGAAATGATACTTGACATTAGAAAAGCTCTTAGCAAACGAACTACACGATCTTGTGCTAGGCTTAGGATTGGGTCTTGTCCATCACATCATTCTCCTAATGATGTGATCCCGTTATCAACGACATCCAATGTCCATGGTCAGGAAACCGTAACCATATATTGATCAACGAGCTAGTCAACTAGAGGCTTACTAGGGACAGGGTGTTGTCTATGTATCCACACATGTATCTGAGTTTCCTATCAATACAATTTTAGCATGGATAATAAACGATTATCATGACAAGGAAATATAATAATAACCAATTTATTATTGCCTCTAGGGCATATTTCCAACACTAAGTACTTTAGCAGTAGCGCGTCCAGGGAAGGGCGCTACTACTATATCTAGCCTGGAGGCAACGCCGTGGCAATTATAGTAGTAGCGCTTGTTTCACCTAGAGTTCTACTGCTACCGGGCTATTAGTAGCGCGGTTTCCTGAAGCTCGCTACTGCTAATTAGCAGTAGCGTTTGTTTTTAAACCGCGCTGCTGCTAAGATTCTGTGTAGAAGGTTTTCCCTAGTAGTGTATATATATGTTGGCTACCATTAGGTTTTCCTTTACCTCTGTAGATGTTTCGCATGCTTAAGTATGCTGACGAACTACACATGGTGATCGGTTGTAAAATTCTTCCTTGTTGATTTTTTAAAGGCTGGTTAAATTTTAAACATTGGTAACTAGCATTCATAAATATGAAGAGTGTTTTTTTATCATCCAATTGTAATGTACATATCTTAAACGACCAAATATCTCACTCTAGAATGGCATGTGTACATAAAATTCTATATAATTATCCATTTTTGTATTGCATATTGGAACGAAAAAACATTGTTGAAAAATGAATTGCAGTAAAGGTGAATAGCAAAAAGTTTTGCTAAAGCACATCTAGATGTGCCCTAAGTATTGCACACCTAAGCCCTATGTCATTGCTTTTACAGGGAGATTCATGCATGTATTTTTTTAATATTTATTTGAGTCACTTAAATATGCAATAACTAAGGCACATTTAGATGTGCCCTAAATATTGCACATCTAATTCCTATGTCATTGAATTTACATGGAGATTTGTCCAGGCATTTTTTTATATTTAATTGAGTCACTTAGATATGCAATAACTAAGGCACATCTAGATATGCCTAGACAGACCCTGTAGCAAATTGACTTCCATGTTATGATAATATTGGCCGCGTACATCTCTTGGATGCAGAGGCCATGGGTAATCCTCCTCTTCCAAAAACAAATGTTATGATAATATGTTACTCAAATTGTTGCTATGATGATGTAGAATTAACAATTTCTTATATTTTGCTACGAGTTGAGGGCCTGGCTGGGCGGCTGCATGCGTCGTGTGCTATTCGAAAGCTAGCATGCGCAGGAGTTGTTAGCTGGACGTGGCATGCATGTAGCTAGGAGTTTGTTACTGGATGCATGCGTTGAGTCTATAATTCGCGCTCGCCAACGCGCGATCGATTTCCGACCGGCCGTTGTCTTCTGGATTAGGAAAGTGTACAGCCTCTTTGTGTTTCGCTTGATTAGGAAAGTGCTACATGATTATATGTAAAGTGCTACGTGTCAGTTCAGGGAAACTACGCCCCCCACCTCACCTTTAAAATCAGGGGGGAAGAGATTATATGTTGATTACAGGGTGGGTCCAGCACGTTTAAAAGGGAAAGTAAAAATTTGAAAAGAAATAAAACAAGCTGTTGAAACCGATCTGTTAAGTGGGGCGATCCGCGCGTTGCGACGCGCGCGTGCGAAGGAGTCATATCGCTGTGCATGTAGGTAGTTGGTTAGTGGCCGAGCCCAGCGGCTGGCCGGTGCGCGTGCTATATAAGCGTGTAAGTAGTAGCCGTGAGTGTAGCTGAGAGGGCCTAAGGAGAGATGTAGTCTCCAGGTGTGTGCGCGCTCAGAGATGAGGAAGGTGTAGTCTCCGTCAGCGCCCAGCCGGCAGGAGAGCTCCTATGGATAGTACTGCGTGTGTGCTTGTTTACCTTCATGTTTGTGTTCGAGTCGTTGTGAGAAATAAAGCCAAGATACATGCATTTGTCGTCGGGAAAATTATGGTGTCTCCTTCATCTACCTCTGTCTTGTGTTTGTGTCGCCGCAAGGCCGCTTGGCGTGTGTCGCCGAGGAGGGTTAGTTTGCCCAGGGCCGTCTACAGGAATTTGAGGGCCCAATGCGAAATGTAAAATGGGGCCCTATAACTGAGAGTTCAGATAATCAAAGCATGATTTCATTTTGTTATATAACTTCAAATTGCTTGTTATTATTGGCATAAATATTATAATACTAAAAGAGGAAAGGAATATTTAAGCATATGTTCCACTGAAAAGCATCACCTTTCTAGTATTTTTAGAAATAAAATGTGCAATTATACGTTCGAAATTAATCGTCTCCGGAATGGAAGATTTAATCTTTGATTCAAGACTGAGAAAATAACAAATCACCCTTTACAATCAACAAGCAAATTACCCTTTCACTTGTTGAATTTGTTCGGTAACCGGTCTCACATTCAGTTAATTTAAGCCAAAAAATGATCAGTTGTGAAGGCAAAAGAATTGCATACCTTTGATTATACATGCGTTTCCTTTTTACTGCTTCTGGATAGCGTCCGCTGCCTCGTGGTCCCACTAGCGATTAGATTGAATCAGCCGGATACTCTTTTTTAGGACAATCAGCCGGATCCTAATCTTTTCGGTCTAACCCACTAAAGGCGCCCTTCGGAAATAATGTTTTCAGCCCACAACTTGACAAGCCCAATAACGTTTCATGGTTTTGCCTTCTTCCCCCTTTCTTTCTTCTCCACCACGACCAGTTTAGCAGGTTTTCATGGCGGCACGCAACTTCTCCTCAAATCCACTATGTATCTTCGGTAAGAACCTGAAAAATCAAGGCATGGAGACGCCCTTACCTAGTGCTCCTCCAGTGCAACGGTAAGATTTGGGGGGCCCTAATTTTTGGGGGCCCTGTGTGGTCGCACAGCTCGCACACCCTCTTGGACGGCCCTGAGTTTGCCCCAACAGGTGTGACATCAAACCAGCATAAATATTATCTCTAATATAGTTGTGATTAATCTCTACTATTAAAGGAGAATCGAACGTCGTGATGGTTCGACCTCCTCCCCCAGGTTATCCATACCTCCCACGCAGGCACCCACGTCCTCCCGCTCCCACGTCCCGCTTTTTTCCAATTACCCTCCCAAAACCAGCGGCGAGTAAACGAGAAACCGACCGGTTCACTTTGACCTCCTCTCGTAGATTCATACCCGCACGCAACTCCCGAATTAGCTGGGGCACTAGAAAAACCGCAGGTCACCCACGTCCTTCTCCGACCTGGAAGACTATCCCACGTCCCTCACACAACACGAAAGAAAAACAGCCCAAAATTTCCTCGTGATGGCCCCGACGGCCGCCGCGACCTCCTCCTGATGCTGCTCCGCCTCGAGGACGCCACACCACGATTCGCACCGGCGCCTCATCAGTCGTGCCCTCCCGGCCTCCCCACAGCCTCCTCTCCACGCGCCCCCGCGATGTCGTCCTGCGCACCACCGCTTCTCTGGGCGCTCAGATCCGGGGCTCCCCACAATTCCCGAGGCCTCCGCTGGTGATCCGTAGCGAGGAGGAGCCGGCGGCAGGGAAGGGAACGGGCACCATGGACTACACGTCGGAAGACAAGCACGGAGGACGTTCGCGGCATCGGGTACCACCCCGTCCCCGCCGGTTACTCGTGCAGGAGTCCATGCTCGACTGGGTACCGCTCTCTCCACCAGCTGCCTCGTCTGGGAGACCGCCCACTTTGTAGTTGGCCTCAATGTATAGAGCTCCTTCAATCAGATCGCCTCATATTTCTTTGTATTTATGCCAGGGAAAATGCCAACCCAGTCAGCTCCCTTCTGGATATCATGTTTTGGGTAGGTCTCCTACATATAAATTTATTGAAGTATCAATTACTTCATGAGCCGCTCTTTCTACTACCATGTTTTGCAATAACACAGGATATTTAATTTCATTATCAACAGTTCTGTGTGTCGCTTGCAGGATATTATTCCCAGTTAGCAACTGTGCTTTAGTATACCTCAGGTGTCCAAAAGAATGATTTAATTGATTATCCAATATTTATTTAGTATATGGTCCGGCTGTAGGCAAAGAAGACGCATAATTCCTTTGGGAAAAAATGACATGTATACTGGATGCTAACAAATTAGCATAGGTCATCTACATTCTGTGGTGTATCCGGCTGATGGATGTGCAACTTCTGATTATCTGAATATTAGAATAATAATAATTCTTAAGTAGCAACAACGCACAATGTATACATGGAGCCATGCTGAAACGAGATGCTTAAATAATTGCCCGTTTGATTTGAGGTGGAGACGCGGACAGGGGCCTTTGTCCCTAACGTCTGGAGTTGTCGATGGCAAAGCCACAAAGAGGACAGTTACATTGGGGCTCGCTGGCGTTAAGGATTGCATCTCTGGTTAAGGAAGGTGAAGAGAGCTGCAAAATGGGCAATGTATGGTCATTGACCTGGAGAAAAGCATGTACATGGCCAATCCCTGCGACAGCAATGGAGCACATGGGGTTGGCTTCACAGAAGGTGTGGATGTCATCTTCGTTACCATAAATGTTGGCTTAACGATGATTGAGCTCAAGTTTTGGGCCGGTGAAGAGGGTTAAAGAACCTGGGTCAAGCCTCCTCCTGCCCCCGTATATAAAGGAGCTCAATCATCAGGGGACTCCTATCATCGTTAATTTGTGTATGATAGGAACATAACTAGAACTAATATTTTGTGTGGTTTTACCATGTTTTAATTTTTGAAAAAAAATTAGAATTTGATTGTCCTTCGTGGGATGCTCATGTTGCATTGTTCAGTGACTGCTTCAGGATTACGGGAGGAAGTTGGAGTAAATCCTTGTGTGTTGGCTTCAATTTTTGGGTTTGGATATCTACCCAACATATAAACTGACTGCTGTACAAGGGAAGTTCTGTATTTATGAGATAAGTTTCTATAATGCAGAACTGCAAGAATAACCCTAGAACCATCTTTACAGTCTGATGTTACTTAATAATAAATAATTAGTTACATATACCAGAGGATTTAAATGCTTAGCATTTCATGTATTAGTTAGAAATTGATGTGTGATTTCAAGGCTCATATTGGCTTTTCATTATCCTTCTTTTTCTCTGAAAGGCTAGAGAGAAAGCGTTAAAGAAAGCTTCACAGTTCTGTCAATGATCAAAATTTTGTAGCTAATGATTATTTACCCATGTTTGCATGATGTTATGTAAGTGATTCTCTCTCTTTTTCTTTCTTTTCCACATTTTAAAATTGCAGATATTGACTATGAGATGAAATTGTCATTGTTCATAATTTAAATGTTTGACAAAAGGCCGGAGCGAAGAATGCTAGCTTCTTAATGCTACTTCACGGGTTTCCATGTCGATGTTGCCCCTTTTGGACGGAGATGGTTGTGTCAAAGGTGTCAATGGCACAGGTTCTTCGCCATATCAGGCCTCTCATGTGCCTACCTCATGAAGGTACGCCGCCAATACATTGAGTTTCCAATGGTTATATTTCTTTACCAATGTAAAGTAGTTAACTGATGTTTTGTTGTATACTCTTTGGGAAGCCATTGATCTGGTACTACATGGACTGAGGACGGGCTGAAGAAAATGTGAGCCATGGGAGGAGAGATTTACTGGAGCAAGGTGAACGACGGTGCAGCGACCAGATGGGAGACGCCGGGAATGCATGTTTTTCGTTCTTGATGCCTTGGCTGTCGTACACAAAAGTGGATGGGAGATCTGCAAGTTAAAGCAAATATCATGGTATTCCTCTCATGCACCTTGGCGTCACATATACCCTCATAACCTCTGCGTCTCTGCCTTTACCGTTCGTCGCTTCTCTGTTCCTGACAAGTATGGACTTCTCTTTCACTTCCTTGCTTGTGTATAGATGCTATGATGGATTGTAATATGGATTGGATTTCATATACATGTACTATATTTATTTTAAGTGTTACACACATGGCTCTTGGTCGTGTAACGACTCTTCTTCTAATTGATACGACAACATTTCTTGTTCATGCTGTAACTATGATCATGCTTTAAGTAATTTTTATTACTGATGTGAATGCACTCATGATCTGTGTGGCTTTGTGTTAAAGTGTTCCAATATTATTTTTGTATTGTTATCAAGTAGGTAGTTATGTGAATTTTTCTATTTGCCGATGGCGGTTTCTTTGACCTGGTGGATGATTCAAATCCATATAGCTTGTGAGGTGATGGCAGTCTTCGGCGGCATTTTCATCTGTATATGTTTAAATGTCTTTCCTATAGAGAAATAAAATTCAGTCGACTTAATTTTCAGAATAACTACTATTTGCGAATTGTATGTAATCCTTTGCAATTTTTGAATAGTTAACACAAGGCATTTGTTCATATCCTTAATTGTTCCATTTTGATGGTACTTGCATTACTGTCTGTCTGCAGATATATTCTTTTATGATTTGTTCATAATAATTTCTGGAGGACAACAATTTAGGTGGAAGAATATGCTAGGTGGTAACAATGCCCATCATTCACGATTGCAAAACTCTTAATAGATGACTTGTTAATCTCAAATAATAAACAATGATTAATTTCCTCAACATTCAGAAATGCAAAGTAAGCTATATGTCTTTACCCCAAGCAGTCTCGTCCATGAGGCTTGGCTACTAAAAGCAAGGGCCCCAACTCAAAAAGAAAAGAGCAAGGGCTCCGATCAAAATTATGGATCTCTAACCGGTAAAAGAACATTAAGGACTTGCACATATGTTCTCGCATTGATGGTGAGATTATGAAGGGAATTGAACTGTAAAAGGACATTTTAACTTGTTTCTTTTCACGCGGGATTTTTTCTGGGAGTTTTTAACTTACAAGAATCATGCCATCTACAATAGCATGTGTGGAACTATGTCTTCTTGTAAAGATATAGGAGAATAAGTATCTTCTTGTAAATAGGGATGGTTTAACATTATTTTTTTCTTGTTAAAGCATTTTTTTTACAAATATTTTTTTATCCCGTGGCAACGCACGGACATTCTACTAGTCTAATCTAAGTCGCACAAGTCGGTTCTACTTCAGTTACAGTTCTCGGAGTATAAGAGTCCGCCTGATGATAACATGCTCATTAATTTGTACTGAACTTTTTTATTTTTATTAACTAATTTTCGACCGAAGAATAGTGGGTTTCACCACACCCAAACAAATAGTATCACATTACCCCACAAATTTAATTTAAGTAGTTTTGCATGTGTATGTTTTTTTGTTGCATTTTAATTCCTTAAACTTCTAAAAAATAATCATAAATTGGATTCAGTTTTTGCATTAATGTGAGATTATCCATGCATAGTCACTTTATAGACCATAAACTATTTTTAATCATCTTTCATGCTTGGTGAGTATTCTCCATTGAAGAGGTGTCTATATTATTTGAACGATTGCACTAGACCACATCGTAGTGTTTTTATTGTGTATGTATCCATAATATCTTAAATATATATATAGAACTTGCTAGATTTTTTTAGAGTATATGAATCTAGTAAAAAACTTGGAAGAGGTTTAGGAAGTAAATAAAATGCAAGACAGGTTGTCGAAACACCGATTCATCACAATATTTTTAAAAAGATCATGTAGCACAAATTGTTGTCACGCATAAAATCGCAAATCACTGTGTCGCCCGTGCCAGCCCAGAAGTCATGTTGGCACGAGCCTTGACATACGTGATATCATACACACATAACTTATTACAAGACTGGTTCATGAAGCCATTCAGGATAAACATTACAATAGTGTAGGTGGCACAGAGTATAATAGTAACAGAGGACAAACTCGGGGCAGCACAGACTTGAGAAACACCAATCCACAGGGAATTGGTTGGGAAACACTCCTAGCAGATAAAACACTTCGACCTCACGCTACTGTAAGACGATACCTCAACAAATGTCCGACCAAAACAAAATGCTAGGTAGTACTTTAAAAGTACTCGCAAGAACAAACTAACATATATCACTAAGCAAAGCAATACAAGGCATAAAACATAATCATAGCAATTGTAGCTATTATGGCATATCAAACCTTATCTAGAAAATTTGAAGATAAGACATGCAAATATATAAGTATAATGTTTCAAATCTTTGGCATGATCATTCCAAGATCATAACAATAATACCATGGTCTCTGAGACCAACTTTACCATAGCCTTCCATGGCTCACACATGTCTTTCTTAACATAACATAAACCTAGCATTCCAACCGTCATAGCAGTGCAACATGTGTACTCCTCAGAATCACAAATCATATTTTTTACATGCTCAATAATTTATCTCTTGTCTTAATAAACATGCTCTTTTATTTCAATTTAAACCTCCAAGTTCGACAATGACCGAATAGTGTGACTTATACCGGCTCCATGCATACCTTAGAAACGACTATTCAAATAGTTTGACTCTGTAGTGGTCGTACAAAGTACCCATACGAAAAAACATCCTTTCCGGGGATGCCCTGTCAAGGTTATCCCTAGCCACACCTTTTTGCCACATATACCAGTAAGGAACCGAACCTCACTTTGAGTGAAAGTGACCATACCTTATCACCTTTACTCGTGATATCAAATATCCCTTCACTAGGGACTCTATTAAGTATTCAATTTGATGGGTCAAGTATCTCACCAGGTTAGTGTAAGTCTGGATGGATCATGTCACACTTCCCGCTCTATGGGAAACATCAATAAAAGGAGTGACCAAACACCTAATCCAGGTCCCCCAACACACCGTATGGTCGTATGAATTTAATCGGTTCAATGGCAGTATGACTTGATCTAGCAGATAGAGGAAGTTATTGTTAAGTTGTATTCTGTATGAATTTATCTCGGGATCAAGGTTCACTTGAGAATTTTTCATGGTTCCAGGGCAGAGAGCTTGCAAATTTACCAAGTTCATTCACCAAAGATTCAAATAAAATCCAAGAAAGTCAAAGTTTTAAAAAGAAAAAGGAAAAGGAGGGAGGTAGATTCACGTGCCAAATTTCATCAAGTGAGGTTTGGTCTTTGACAAGTGCAAAAAAAGTCACTAACCAATATACACTTGACACCATGATCACATTCACCACCGCTAAAAAAAAGCACAAAGCACCACACAACAGTATCATTAATCAAGCCCATGCCTCGTCACAAGAGGCTATTAGAGTAAACCAATATAGGAAGGCCCATGTGTACATGAGGCCCATTCGTAAAGTGTTGGAAAATCAAAAATCATGTAAGATTTAGTTCTCAGAAAAATAGTTAGTGTAGTTTCACATTGCAAAGACAAATATGTGGAAAACCAAGTTATAAGGTGGAGTTTAACTTGTGTTTAAACTACTAGTAGCCCACAGTGTATTGTGCTTCACACCTACCTGGAAACTAGCAAATAAAACTCACTTCTAATGAGATTTAAACTTACTAGTAGGTAATATTGTTGAGTTATATGATGTTCACTTATGGCTTATCTGTGGTGCACAACAAAGGAGAGAAACAGTAATCTCCGAGCATTTATTGTCGCAAGAAGTTGCATGGGTTATGTTATTGATGTGGATGAATTGCCACCTCCTATTGTAGTTGTTGTGTATTTCCTGCTACTGTTTCTGAACAACTATCTTTGGTTACAATGGATATTAGAGATATGATCCTGCAACATCATACTTGGCAGTCGATCACATTTGCTGCTTAAACAATTATCTAGGGTAGAACATTGTGTTGATCACGTGTTTCAGAGCGATTCGAGTTTGATGAGGGTGTACGTAGCGGCGGAGTTAGCAACTTGTCAGATCCCATGCATGTGGCAAGCTAATTGTACTTCACTTTAGTCTATCTATAATCACAAGTATCACATATTTAGGTAAAGATCATATGTAGTATATGCACTAATAGTTTCGCTCATGAAATCTTATAGTGTCAACATGAAAAAACTTTCCAAATATGAAAGTTGAACAAGTATAACTAGAAATGGTGACGATCAACCTTCAGTAGCGGAATTTCTTGATAAATTACAGAGAATGGGTCACCTAGTTGCCGCATGCCGCTAGTGTCCCTCGTCGTCACCGACCTGTTTGCTACCTTCTAGTTTTATCCTTTGCACCGGTTGGGAACTTGTCGGTGCTTCCCATTTTGCTACTACTAATTGGAGCCCTGAGGAGCCAACGTCCACGGGAGTAAAATTCCCATCTAAGGAGTTATTGCCTTAGTTGTCGCACTCGAGCATCCTTTTCTCATTGAAGCCGCGGTCTGATTAGAGCCGCTATTACCCGCCATCTCTCTGTGAGCCATCTCCCCGCCGCCTACAGGCATCGGTGCTCAGTCAAACTTAGGGCGCTGCCGTGCAACATGCATCATGTAGACAAACGGTCTAGGCCTAATGATTAGTAACCTATCGATTCGCCTTTAGTCTTCCCGTTTCTATATTGATTTTTTTGAGGATCTCCCGTTTCTATATTGATGGCTGTGTGGCCTCCTACACTGGCCTATGGTGGCCCAACAAAGTGAAATGACTAAATGAGCTTTCCCCTGTTGCTGCGACTAAGGCCCAAGAAGACAAAAAATAGCCGAGGCTAATTGCTTCATTACTTCACGGCCAGTTCTTGATGCCATGGTGTACTGCTCTCTCCGTTTCTTGTAATCTGCATATTAGTTTTGTCTTAAACTAAACTTTGTAAAGTTTGACAAAATTTATGTAAAAAATATTAATATATTCAATACCAGATATATAAATATAATGGACTCAGATAACTACCAAACGTTCTCATTATAACAATAGATCCGAACGAGTGTGATTTGCATGCATGCTTAGAGCAACTCCAACGGGCCGACCCAAACGCGGCCCAAACGGATGGCGTTTTTGTCCGCTTTTTGTTCGTTTGGGTCGGCCGCCCGCCCACACTTGGCAAAGACGTCGCCATGTGGTGCCACCGTTAATGGGACGTTCTGTCTGCTTTAGATTGGCGAACTCGGACATCGGTCTGCATATTCGCCAAGTGGCCGCTAACAAGAATTTGGCAAATGTAAACATTGTCGATGTTTTCCCAGCGGAGTCTTTGCCGGGTCTTTTTTCCAAGGTCGGAATTTGGGAAACACATTGCCGAGTTTATTTGGCCCTTTGTCCAGTACTGCTGGAACTCAACAAAAATGGCGACACTCGGCAAGAACTCGCAGAAAAAAATAGTTATACGAAACGGAGACGGAGACCGTGGTACCATGTGGCAGATAATCAGTAAACAGAGCACCACAGCGCGCCGCATGTCCCCGCCCTTTGCCGAGCGATGCCTAGGGTTTGACAGGTGCCAGCACGTGTATGTTTGCCGAGTGACGTTCGATTGACACTCGGCAGACCTTTCCATGAGCCACCATGAGCTAACACACTCGGCAAAAGTTTAGAACAGGTTTCTTTTTGTTGCATTTTCAAGTAGCCCTGCAATTCAAATATTTCCACACAATATCTAATGCAAATTCCTCTCCTTCTCAAGGGGCCAATCAAGAATTCGAGATACAGAAAGCACTAACCAAAGGGAATGTTGCAAAGGGAACCAAACCAAGGAAGACATATGAGACGAGAGCACAACAATACATCAAAATCTATGAGAAAACTATACTAGCTAGCTAGTAGCACATCTGTCCCATATCAGATCTGACGAACACAATACTAATAATTACTTAGGATAGGTAGATGATGGCTACGTACGATTCATCGCAGGCATCAACTTAATCGCTCTAATGACATCCAGCGGAAGATCAAGCCGGCGGGACTGTCGGCATGTTCCTGGCGAGCGGGCCGCACACCTTTGGGTCATGGATGAAGGAGTCATCCTCCTCCACCTCGGTGTAGGCGTAGCCGAGGCGGTGGTACTGCTCGAGGATCGCGGCGTCGCCGGCTCGCACCATCTCCCTAGCGGCCTCGCTGTGGTCCACGAGCTCCCGGACTTCAGCTTCACGGGGACCCTTGTACATGTCCAGGTACTCCCTGGACCTCGACGGCCTGTAGGCGCCGGTGCCGGTGGCTTTCTCCCTCAGCAGGGTGTCGATGTACTTCTGGCTCACCCTGGCGATCCTCTTCCCTTTGCCCGCCTCCGCCTTGTCGCCCTCCGCCAGCTTCTGGCACTTTAGGGCCGCCATGGGTGCCGTCTCGTCGCCTTCGCCGACGCTCGATCGGCGGGATGCGGTCTTGCTTGGCGTCTCTGCCGCTGACACCGCCTGTTTCTCCCTCTTAGTTTCCACCGCCGTCGTGCCGTGAGGTGGCTCTCGCAGGAGATCTAACTAGTCGATGCGATGTGAGCTGATCAGGGAGGGCAAATACATGCTTGCATATAAACATGCAGGCCAAACCCTAGCTAGGAGCCGACTACTAGATAGGGTATTCCAGAGATATTTTTCGAACAGTAGAGTACGACACAACGTACGTACGTCAGAGGCAGGGGTCATCCCTTTTCCAAAAAACAAAAAAAAATACTCCCTTTGTCCCATAATATATATAAGAGCGTTTTCAACACTAGTTTAGTGTAAAAGACACTCTTATATTATCGCATGGAGGGAGTACGTACGTGCATGTTCATGTTTTTTTGGATCATGTTGGATGCGGGTTCACCAGCACTGCATTACTTGTTTATTATTTTGAAATAACAATTATGAGAAGTGCCTTTCCAGAAAATATGAAAAGTGTATGTACTTTCTCTCATCCAAATTATTTGATGCAGTTTTGTACTCTCTCCGTAAACTAATATAAGAGCGTTTAGATCACTATATTAGTTTACAGAGGGAGTACAACTTTAGAGGGATTAATTAACTTTATGGTTTTGCTAATCCTTGGTTGCATGAGGTTTTCTTTCATGCCAGTCGACTTCCGGCGAAGCTACACGACTGAAGCCAGCGGTGCCACGGCGAGCGCTAGGTGTAGGGATGCTGGTGAGGCCTTGATCAAGAGCGACCAGTAGTTGGCAACAACTCGGCAACGGCGTCGTAGGTTGAGGGCTGTCAAAGGTGGACAAAGTTGGGTGGGGTGTGGGCTAGTGGGAGAAAATTTGGTGCATGTGTAGGTTTAGAAGGTTGCTCGGGGGTGGCGAAAACACGATAGAGGCAGAGGAGAGGGCATGGTGGTGAGGTGTGCACGGGTAGCGCCGCTAGCCACTAGGAGCGAGAGCATGTGGTCGAACCGGCGGTAAGCGAGAGAGCGAAGAAGAATTTGCAAGGACAGAAAAAGGAGGAAGATGAACATCAAAGGGCCTGACGGAGGTACAAGGAGATCCCTGCAGTTTATTTCATATCCAACCTTTCATGGGAATCGACTGACCCAATTGTTTTTCCAGCCAACTAAACAATAGGTGGCCCCTTGCTTTTAAGTTCATAAGAACATCTTTACAACTCGGTTTTGTGGCGTATGTCATCGTGTGGGACACGTCACGCCCCACTAGGGATTTGTTTGTGGGTTGTCATCCCTCGAGGTGATAACCTTCCACTTGTTTTGCGAACAAAACATGGTTGGATGGTTAGCTGGACAATGATATCCCCAGCCCACCAGGGTTCATGTCCTAATACTCGCATTATTCTTAGATTTATTTCAGGATTTTCAGCGATGCACATTCAGTGGAAGGAGACGTTCTCGTCAACTATGAGGCGTCTTTGTTGATTTCATCAATGTCAAAATGATATATCGGCTCAGTCTCTCGGATGTGCTCATAGGGGTAGAGTCTGCGTGTATTTCGGGGAGTAATGAGTAATGTGGACTTTGTTTAGACGAGATTCAGACAAAAATATCACATTTTCTCTCACCCGCCCTTGAAGATCCAACATCTCACATACTGCCATCTCTGAGAGCATGCCGCGACAATTCCAAGAAATGACTTCATTGTTGCCAATAGTAGGTGCAATGAGGAACGGCGAAGGCAAAAACTCTCAATGATAGGAACCGCCGGAGGATAGCAAACACTATCTATTCTTGCCAAGGGACAATAAATCTGAAGAGAAATTCACCCCATTAGAACATCAATCAGAAACTCGATTAGGATTCACGAGTGCATCACTGTACATGCGAAGCTAGCAAGCACATAGGCAATTCGATTGATTTTGTAATAGTAGCACATGCGCACACACTAGCACCCTTATGTACACATGAAATTGACATGGGCTTTCATCAACTGATTGATCCTTCTTAGCTGCTCGAATCCACCATCGTTCTCCACGGATGTCTCATAAAGCCAGCGCCACCGGTGGCGGCGACCCTAGCTTCAGTCTAGTTGGCTGGAATACTTGACATTCATTTGTCTTCTCACCTATCTGGACATCAAATCTAACAGTTGTTTATATTTATTTATATGACAAGCGGACACTCAATCTTATAGAAAAATAAAATAATTCTTCATACTCTTTGCTCATTGTTTTTTGTGCCATGTTGTTTCAATTCAAAATATTTATTGCAGGTGTCAAGACGACATAATCACGCTCTCGCCTATTTATACTAATTGTTTTTACTTTTTATTAAATGATTTACAGCAAAAGGAAAAAAAAATAGTAGGTTTGATCATAAATCTAAGAATTTTTTTCTCAGAATTAATGTATGCCATTTCTTTTGTATTATTCCATTCCATTTTCTTCATGAAACTTTCCAAGAAAGCCAAAAATTTTGACCAGTCGGTTTGAGTTTAGCCATGATATTGGTGATCAGTTCAAATAGATAATTTATTTTAAACTAGATTTTGTGTTTTTGTATTATTTTGATACTACTTTTGTGATTTGGTGAGTCGTATTGTATCTATCAATTGTTCTAGTCCCACATAATAGCATATTTGTATGTCCTCTTTTCCATAGTAGTTCCATGTATTAATATCCATATTTTTTAGTTGATCTCTAGAACTTTTTGGAGTGTATTGGAGTATAGAAGTTGTAAATAACTTACAAATCCAAAGATGCAAGATTATTAAGTTTAGGTGTGACAAGTAATAATCCTCAAATCCGCCTCATCTTTAGCTTGGTAATGATCGTTTCAAATTAAAATTCTATGGGTGGAAACTTATTACAATCACAAGGCACATGTACGATGTTGTGACTCAGTAGCGTTTATCATCTAATACAAATTCCGCTCCATCTTAGGGGCCAATTAACATAGCAAACACTGACAGAAGGGAGAGCACAAAACTATAGCACAAACTCTGAGCATACTATGCAGGCATGCAGCACAATTAACCTTTGTCCCATATTAGATATTTTGTTCCAATGTCCCATATGAGATCTGATCTGACAAAAACAATCGAACTAAACAAACTTAGAATAGGATAGGTAGATGATACAGGCATCAATAGCAAGTTTGCTAGGTAATCTATAAACACTGAAGTCTTCTCCAGATGAAGATCAAGCCGGCGGGACCTGCTGCCTTGACCTGGCGAGCGGGGCGCAGACCTTCTCATTGTCGACGAAGGGCTCCTCCTCCTCCTCGACCTTGGTGTAGGCGTAGCCGAGGCGGTGGTACTGCTCGAGGATCGCTGCGTCGTCGGCGGGGATCTTCTCCCTAATACCATTGCTGATTGCCACGAGCGACCGGAGATCAAGGGGACCCTTGTAGTTCTCAACGATCTCCATGGCCCTGTTCTTCCTGTACATGCCCGTCACGTTAGCTACATGTCAGGCGACTGAGTTTTCTATTTCTGGTCAGTCAAATTTGTGGCCGTTGATTCAAAGTGCTTTGTGACTGGATACATGTGTAGGAGGTCGACTGATCCTGTCACTTGTTCAGTCGATTTTTCTGTCTATCCTTGCTGAGTGCACGATGCGCTTCCTTGCATGCATGCATGTCTCCAATTCGTGTCTCTTGCACGCACATGCATGTATGAAATGCATCTCAATTTTAGTGTGTGTATGTTTTTTTTTCTCCTTGTGCTTGCTTTTGTTTTCTGCACATGTTTGTTTTCGTTTTTTATTTTTTATTTTTCAGTTGAGTTTTTTTTTCTTTGCATGTATTTTCAGGTGTTGAATGCGTGTAAATGTATCCACGCAAGTACTACATGTACAAATTATATTAGAGCATGGAAACATCACTCTTATATGTTTATTCTATATATTATGAGAATTGCATTTTTTGTGCTAATTGTTTGGAAATTTTTGTATTTTCTTTCTTTTTTAAGGGTAATACAAATGCTATTTTTTTGTGCTATTTTTTTGCTTCATTATTTTTTAGAGAAATATATTTTCTATTAATTTTTTTGTATATGTAAGCACACGAGTACTATATAATATGTGAAAATTATACTAGATAGCGGAAGTTGCATTAATTATATGTATTCACTGCATATTACAAAAGGTGCAATTTCACTCAAAGTTGCGGGCAAGTTCTTTTAGTTTGCTTTCTTCTTAAGAGTAATACCAATGTACCTAATTCATTTTCTCCTAGAAAAAATATATTATTTATTATGTTTTAGTTTTTATTCCATTTTCCTTTTTAAGGTTAATACCAACGCCGTCACTAATTCATTCCTTGTTTAAAAACTTCCTTTTTATGTAAATTTCACTATTATATGTTTATTCTTACATATACTAAAAAAAGTGCAATTAATGTGTAAATTGTGTGCATATTTTGTCACTATTTCTCTTTTTTCACTTTCTTTTTTCTTAAAGGGTAGTGCCAATGCCACTATACTTCATTTCTTCTTAGAATATGTTTTTTTATGTTTGTAAGTAAGTATATACGCAAGTATGATACACCATGTATGTAAACTATAGTAGGGGAGCAAAGATTGCACTTTATATGCTTATTTTTTGCATATTTCAAAATGTGCAATTTCAGGGCAAACCTTTATGCAATTTTTTAAATTTCCTTTCTTCTTAAAAGGTTTCATTTTTTCCTAGAAAACTTTATTATTTTGTTTTTGTTTTTGTTTTTTATTTTCTTTCTTCTTAAAAGAGTCATTGTTCCATAAAACAATTCTTGATTTTTTTGTTTTTGTTTTTTTAATTTCTTTCTTCTCAATGGTTCATTCTTCCCTAGAAATTAAACTTCATTATTTTTGTTTATTTTTTATTTTCTTTCTTCTTAAAGGGTTTCATTCTTCCCTAGATATTTTATTATTTTGTTTTAGTTTTATATTTTCTTTCTTCGTAAAGGGTCTGTATACACTCAAATACTATAATATGTGTGTAAATTATACAAGATTGCGAAAATTGCACTAGTATGTTTATTCTTTGTGTATTACAAAAAGTGCAATTTGAGTGTAAAATTGTTGCAATTTTTTTTCTTAAAAGGCAATACCAGCGGCACACATGCATTTTCTTAGAAAACTTTATTACTTTATTTTTTATGCCTATACCATCACTAAAGACATATACAAACGTGTATGTGCTTTTATTTTCCACGCACGTACTCATATCCATCAAACCTAAAAAGCCAAACTGTTAATTTGATGTAAGTGTGAATGTGACCCATCCATTATCCATGCATGTCATGCCGAACCATTGCATGCACGCAAGCATGCGTGTACCCAGCCAGCCATAGCGTTGCCACAGGGATAGACTTTGACTTGTTTTCTACTTCTACGGTGCAAAAAAGTGACTGACCCAAAATACAAAATCAGTCGACTTGTATGTAGTCAGTCCCCATGCCCGTGCCGGTGGATTTCTCCCTCAGCACGATGTCGATGTACTTCTGGCTCACCCTGACCATCCTCTTCCCCTTGCCTGCCTCCGCCTTGTGGGCCTCCCCCAGCTTCTGGCACTCCGAGTCCGAGGCCGCCACTGGTACTGCCGGCTTGCCACCATTGGCTGCGCCGCTTGCCGCCGCTGCCTGTTTCTCGGTCGTCTCCATCGCCGTCGCGCGCGCCGGAAGTTGCTGGTTCTCGACCAAGAAATGATCCAATAAAGTGCTTACGAGGATAGCCCCCGCGTCGTCCGCTCGGGCGACTCAGGCGGCGACTAGGGTTTCCGCCCAGCGCCGCCACCCCTCACCCCCTTCCCCCTCGTCGCCACCCGAGGTGGCCGCCGGCATGCCTGCGCGGTCGCCGGTGACGGTGGCGGCGAGGCCCTGCTCGCTCCGTTTCTGGCGGAGGACTCCGGATCTGGGGCGGCGGCCCTTGGCGCGGCGGCGGCGCCCTTCCGGCTGGCGGCGTCCGTGGGTGGTCCTAGCCGGCGTTCCCGACCACGCGGGTGGTGGGACGGCGGCGGGTGGTGGCTGCGGCGTGGAGATCCCCCTCCTCGTCAGATCTGAGGTTCGACTCCCCTCCCCTTCAGCTCCCTCATCCCCGCCGGATCCAGCAGCTTTGGTCGCCGGAAAGGTGTGGATGGGTGCCCGGTGGTGCGGTTTTGGGACCGTGGGAAACCATTGGTCGGCTGGTCCGGCCCGGCGGCAGCGACGCCCCTGGGCGCCGCCCTTCCTCCTTGGAGGTGCAGCTGAGATCCCAACCCTATCCACCCCCGTTCCCCTCCCGGGTGAAAGCCCAAAATCCTTCTTGGATTGGGCGGTGACGGCGCGCTGCGCGTCGTGCCCTCCTTGGAGGCGCCGCCTGGAGAGTGTGCGTTCGGGTGAGGGGCGGCAAAGGTGGAGTTGTTGGGCGGCTATGGTTATGAGGTGGCTGTGGTTGGTCTGGCTCGTAGGGAAGTCTGTCCCCGCTCCCCTCAAGTGCGGTGCTCCTCGGCGGTGGCGTGTTTGGCTCAGCTCCGGCGGTACGGCGTCTGCGATCCGGCGGTAGGGGATAGGGTTCCTCTTCCCGGCAGTAGCAGCACGTCCCTGGCCATGGACGCCCGGTGTTTCTCTTCAGCGGCCGACGACTCCTGCTCCTCGTCGTTCTGCGGCCTCTCCTGATCTCGTTCTTCAGTGGCTCCTCCCGGTGGCTTTCCCGCTGTTTTTCAGGTGTCCTAGGTTGCTTCGGTGTGTCAGATGAGGTGTGCTCATGTCCTAGGAGGCTGTGCTCTGTGACTATCCCAGGACTCGAGGTCGGCATCTCCCTTGCTCTAGGGTGAGCGTCTCTCATGTCCGTCGGTGGCGCCTTTCGATCCAAGGTGAGAGGGAAGGGTCCCTCTACGGCGAGAGCGATGGAAGATGCTTGGTTTCCTCCAACCTTGGACTCGGTCATGTCCACAACTCCACTCTGTTTCGGCAGGTCCTCGTTGTGCTCACGCTGCTCGCAATTCTTGGTTCTTGTTTGCTGCGGTCGGCGGCGTGTACTAGCTTGGGCTTCCTTGTTTTGAGCTAGTTTTCTGCGTCGAGTTGTAAGCTTCCTAGGGAGCTCCCTTGTATCGTTCGGCCGATGTGCTTGGTGTTGTGTTGTAATTCCTGGCCGATTGATGGCTTTGTTAATTCAAAGCTGGGCTCTCCGCGAGTCTTCGTTCTAAAAAAAAAGGTTGCTGGTTCTCTCTCGTTTTATAGATCTGGATGCGACGTACGTGAGCACAGGGAAGGTATATACGAACACTGCAGGGTTTTATTAAACACGGCAGGGATCTTTTTTCTTTGTTTCCGTGCTTTAGGAAAGTACGATGGCACACGTGCGGACCGTGATCACATGAGGCGATGTCGTCACCTGCCACGTGTCCGGGAGAATCAGCACGTGGCGGCTGGACGAACGTGTGTGCTTTTTTTTAAGCTAACGTTTGTGCTTGTTGTATTTCTCCTATTTCATACCTCGTAAAGTTTGTATAGCTCGATTGGTATTGTGAACAGCGCACTCGCACCCCACACACAAAGGACCCTAGCCCTAGTCGCTCAAGGTGTCATATGCTATAAATACAGTAGGCATGTTGTTGTAAAAAAATCGATTTTTTTTATGTTTTTCCTCCCAAAAAAATTGAATTCAAAATTTGAAATAAAATTTCATCCGAAATTTGCTTAAAATTTTGTGGTAACCATGGTACCCACGAGAAAAATGTTCTCTGTGCCAAAATATTGCTCGTATCAAGTTTCAGAGTTGAAACATTAAGCCTTTTTTTATAACTTGGCAAAAACAACTAGAACTCAAAATTAAAAGATTTTTTAAAACTCCTCAAAATGTATTTAAAACGGATCTTAGTTGAAATCCCTCCACATGAGAAACACAAATATGAAAACAGAAATTACTTTGGACTTTTCTTTCAAGAAATATGAAAGATTAAAAATCAGAAGCCAAAAGAAAAGACACGCATGAGGAACTTGGTTCTCCTGCATCTGTGTGTCACAAATCCTCTCACATATATCAATTGTTCGTTGCCTAGATAGCTGGGCAGCGAGGTTACTCAAGTTTTTTTCTTACACTTTTGTGTAGCTAGCAAAAGAGCCTAGCGTTGTAGGAACATTTTGATGGCGTTTTGGTAACGCCAGATTGAAAACGTCGTCCTAACGGCTATCTTTATGACGTGTTAATAAAGGTCCAGTGGTAGGTTGGATCCTTACGATCTAGACTTCTCTTCATTGGTGGCCGTTGTTGCTTTGGTGCGCTGGTCCTATGAGTCCTTAGCACGACAATTTTCCGAGTGTCTAATACAATAATGTTTTCCCGGCTCCGATGAGGGACGAGCAATGACGGCGGCGCGCCTTCGGCTTGCTCCAGTGCTTGTAGTCGTTGCTAGGTGTGGTATACGAACCTGTATGTACTTTTTACTTCTGGTGCTCTTAGTACTACGTTAACCGTTGATAAATAGACTGGAAGTTTTCTTGCAAGAAAATAAAAAATAAAGGTCCAGCTGAGTGGACGTAGCAGTGTTCATGATGTGCTTCATTATGCTGGCTAGCCGAGATGACCTTTTTGAAATGGGCTTGGGCCACCCCAAGCCTGCTGGGCTGACTCCTCATCTTGCCTACCCGGAGGATCCTACCTCATTATTTTATAAGGATAATACTAATGCAACTAACTCATTCTTTATTAGAAAACTTATTTTTTGTTTAGTTTTATTTTAGTTTCTTTACAAGAAAAAGATGGACAGAGGAAGAAGATGAACATCGGCAGTTGATTTTCAGTTGAATGGTTGTAGCGAATTTAACTGAACACCAAAAAAAAATCATTATGTCCCTGATGGATAGTCGCCCCTGATGAAATTTTGTTTGTTTGTGAAATCTATTCATTGGGGTCCTATGACACCGGTCTGAATATCGCATATTTGTGCGGAGGTTTTCATCCCAGAATCGGTTTAAAGATTGGATTCTGGAGAGTCAGTTCTGTCATTGGAAATTTACATGAAACACTAATCTAGGCTGAAGGGGCTCCTGTCCAATAGTCGCCCTCATTGGAGTGTCCGGTTGGCCTTTCCCCTGAAGACGCTCGCCGTCGATACCACAAATGAGAGCAGTTGTTCCCCTACTACATAGATATGTGGCACTCAACGGCGTATCTTGAAATGATGGCGTCAAAACATAAAGAAGATTATGGAAAGTAGGACTTGTAAGAAAATAATCATTTTACAAGAATGAATAAATTGTGGTTGTACCTAAGTATTTGGATGTGTTCTTCAAGATTCATAGAAACAAGAAGGCTACTAATGGTTTGAAATAAGAATGCAATAGCCTTTTGGGTGGAAAGTGAACCTTATCAACACAACAATTCATTTGAAATGTTTTGTTTACTACTACTATCAGATTATCATTTTACATACACAAGTAAATTTTTCACATATGGCTGTAATATTAGTGGATATGTGTGTTGCACGTGCACGCTTACTAGTCTTATCAAAAGCTACAACTCTTATCACATTGGTGCTTAGTTTTACATTCATAATTCTTTGTTTCACATGCTGTAGGGGTGTCACCTTGTATTGTGTGCTTGTATTATGGCATTGGGTATGCATTTCAAGCAGCAACACTCTATGTTCGTTGTTCTAAAGATCTTTTTTTCCTACTTTTGGTAACTGAATTCATGAATTTTGTTTAAGTAAACTTGCCATTTTTACAAAAACAAATTATACCATAAATGTTCATCCCGGCCATGTTCAATTCATGGATCCACCACTGGCTACCATGCTAGTTGCCGGAAAACTGCAATGTCGCATGTACGCAAGTTTACTATCCATTTCTTAGCATTGTACATTACTCAATTCTTCATGTTCTACATATACATGGTTTTTGTTTGCACAAATAGAGTGCAAACTCTCCTTCACATATCACAATTCATAATCGGTAATGAGAAAGAGCAGTTTTCGCATCTAACCCAATGGAGTAGTAATGTTTGATATAATCACCAGCAAGGGTTTCCCTATATAATGGTAGGTTCTCGTCAGACAACAACTCCTTAATTGGACTGTAAATCCTTGTCGATGTCGGATTGATGTGCGTTCCGAAGAAGTTTGCAATCGAGACCCGTGGAGCAACGTTCTTCGCCAAAACCCTATGTTCCACGCTCCTAAACCCATCATTGGAGATCAACTGCACAATTTTGTAACATAAAGGAAATAGTTAATGATCAGTACGAGCCCTTGCGTTGAACAAAACAAATAACTAAGGGTGACTGACCATGATTTAAATACCTGTAAGAGATCACCGATGTTAACAATGAATGCCCCGGGCGTTGGCGCGACGTCTACCCACTGATCCTCGCTGAAGATCTGAAGGCCGCCGATTTCGTCTTGGAGAAGTATGGTCAGGAAGCCACCATCTGAATGTCGGCTTGTCCCGATGGCGAGTTCAGGCTGTGGGCAAGGAGGGTAATAGTGACATAGTAAGACTTGTCCTTGGTTGCACTCTATATCTGTCAGGTGGCTCGGTTTGAGCCCAAGAGCTTCCGAGAGCAGCTCGAACAAAGTGTTCCCCAAACTCTTCACTTGGTGGGCATAGTCAAACAACGCATTGCTGAAAATTAACATTTGAGCGAGTTGTTTATTTCGAACATGCGATTTAAGTATAATTCCTATAAAAAACACAACCAAAAGATGTCCCAGAGAAAGTAATTTCACTGCACAATTTAGCTCTAATCAATGACTACTTAACAACCAAGAATGAACTAATACAAACAATACACACTTCATATAGGTATAAATTATATCACATATCTACTGTATATCAAAAAATGAGGAAGGAAAAATAGAGATGTGCTAGAAACTCTCAGAAAAACAAGTACATCCGGTCGAGGATTTGGTGAACCTATCACAATCACTAGACCTACATAAATGTATAAACATATTAAATCCATTAGATCTACAGAATTGATACATATTGTATCTGCTAGGTCTTCATAATTGTAGCATACAGTTTTTAATAGTTAGGTCTATTTAAATGTACTTAAACAGATTGTACCTTTTATATCGACATAGTGATACCTAAATAGACCATATCTGTTACATCTACATAATCATATCAAAATAGATCGCATATGTTACATCTTTTTGTATTTCATAAGTTTTCATAGCATGCTGTTTGACATTGATTTTGCTAATTTGTTTGATATTGATTTTCATAGCATGTTGTTTGACACTGTCAGCCTCACCGTCCCTAGACAGGCTGCCATGACAAGGCGCCGGGTAGCCCATTCATCGCATTTGTCCCCTTTTCTTTCTCCATCCATCCATCAGGTTCTTCAAAATCTGCTCTAGGTTCATGGCCCAGTTTACTTTTAGGCGTTCCGTATAAACTTGTTTTTTTCTCTCGAATACGCACAGCTGTGCGTATCATATATCAAAGGAGAAGACTGGTAAAGAATTTAATCCATCGTTTTCCCAGTAAAAGGTGTTGTGAGATGAGCGACGTTGAGCATAGGTTTTGCTGCTCCATGGTTCCATGCAACAATTTTGTTTATACTTCCTCTGTAAAGAAATATAAGGGTGTTTTGATCACTAAGGTAGTGATCTAAACGCTCTTATATTCTTTAAGGAGAGAGTATTTTGTTTTTCCTCCATGACAGTTTCTTTTCTGAAAGGGGGCAGCTCAATGAATGCAGGTTATATGAAAAATATTATTTTACCAATTTATAAAATAAAAAAAATTTGGCCTAGCTCTAGCTCGTGACAATCTTTAAAACCAGGCAGTTAACAGAATAGTATCGTCAAACTAGAAAAAAAAATCGAATTGTGCTACGAGGAACTACTGTGAGATACAGCCAGAGCACTCACCGGCAGTTGTCCGGCAGATCACCGGCATCAGGTGGGGTGGGCGCCATGCGGACGTAGAGCGTGTCGCGCCAGTTGGCCACGGGCGACTGATACAGGTCGAAGTTGCAGTGATACTTGACCGCCCTCGCCGGCTCACGCGAGTAGAGCCGCGCCTTGTCGCTGCCCTCGCCACCATCGGCCTCGTGGAATGCCCGCACAGCGTCCATCGCCATGGCCATCGTGTCCTCAGGCACGCCGTGGCCGGTCACCTTGAAGAACCCCCACTGCGCCGCGGCCCGCCGGACGGCAGCCACCACGGCCGTGTGGTCACCGCACCCGAGGTCGATTATCGGAATGGCTGCCGGTTCTTGGCCGGCGGGGACGGTGCCGTCCTGCCGTGGCTCATGGTGCTGGTCGGGGACGCGAAAGATGCGCGGGACATGGGTGACGCCGGACGCGATGAGGCCACGCACGCCGGCGTAGGTGGTGTCCAGCGCGTGGAGCTCAGCCGTGCGGTCATAGGCCGCGGGAGAGGACTCGGAGGAGGCGGTCGACATGGTTAGTGGCGTATGTACGTGATGATCGTGGATGGTTGGTGGCGTGAGTGTGAGTGTGATCGGCTTGGCTGCTCGAGTGCTCCTATATAGTGTATCTTCTAGCTGGTGAGTGCGCTTGCCGCACAGATGACCGTGCCGCGACCGCGACGGGGAAGAAGAAAGGCAAAAAACGTGGGTGGCTCCACAACTCAATAGCACGGTCCTCCACAGAGGCAGACGCACGAGCCGTCATGGCACGGTGACCCGGCCTTGCACAGCACAAGCCCGCGCGGACGCACGTTCTTCCGCGCGCGCTCCGGCCGTCGGGGTTAACGGACACGCCCCCCACGTGGTAGACGCTATGCCCGTGTGTATCCCATCAAATTTACCGGAATTATTCTAATTTAAGTTATCTAGCTTCTAGCGTGATGATGATTACTAGGCATCAATGAGTTTCAATTATGGATTATTTTTCTGGGCCACATACTTTAGTTTTATATAGTAGAACTATACAAAACTAAATCATCATAACTTGATTTTCATTTAAAAAAAGTTGCTTATAATTACCACACATACCATGTGGTGATGTATATGTGTATGCATGAAGATATATATATAAAAGTGCAACATAAAAAAATATTTTGGTTCATGCATGCAAACATCACGTGTGTAAAAGAAAACATGGCGGCCAATTTTTTGACCTTATGAGATTAATTAAGGAGGGCTTCTCACCCGCAGTTAGTTAAGGAGGGTTAGCCGGATGAAGTCACATCTCACATGTAGAACGTGCATGTTAGTTTGCACACGTGCTAGTGGACAGCTGCCTACCACTTGCATGGTTCGGCCAAACGCCTTGCACACGTGGAAAACAGCCCCCTTGCTAGGTTTTGCATGCAATCGTGTGCAAGCACATTTGTTATCATCTACTCCCTCCGATTCCATAATATAAGAGCGTTTTTGACACTATACCAGTATAAAAAACGCTCTTATATTATGGGGAGAAGGGAGTACTACTCTTTAAGTTAAGCCCACTTGTCGTTTGGAGTATCACATGTGATACTAGTGTATAATACTATCATCATAGTGCATAGTATCATGGATTAGTATTATAGATATTATTTATTGTCATGCATGACATGCATGACACGTAGTAGCATAATATTTACTCCAGAAGTCATTCCAGACATGGACCTATTCCCTGTTGCCAATCCGTCAAGTCCCTTCTTGAGTAGTTTCAGGCCATGATGTATAGCGTGCTACGTTGGTGAAGTGTTACCTGAGAAAACGGTATCCCGGAGTTCACTTTTAGGGTAATACTTCGCCTTAAGCACCTGGACATAGAGAGAATCCGGGTTAGTGAGCAGCCGCCACACTTGCCGAGCTAACAGGGCCCGACATCCTGTGCCCCCTTTCATTTTCGGTTGAGTCGCTTTCTCCCACACAACTCAATGTGTGTTTCTTGTCCCATCTTTTGAACCCCACCAAAAATTAATAACTAACAAGCCTTGTAAGATCGCCGCAAACCGTATATGGCAGCTTACATGGGCATGGCTTGTGCAACGATCTTGATCATAATTTCCTTTGTGGCATGTGACAAAGTGCCTCCCCACACTAAAATTCTGCTCGAACTCTCTTGCAGCATTTGAAATTTGACTTTATGCATCCTTCCATCCGGCGTTGGGAGGACAAGATACTTGCCCTCAGAATCAACTCGGTGGACCTCAAGAGTTTGTTTCACTTCTTGCTGGATATTTGCTGGGCAGTACTCCCCAAGCTGAATGGAGCAGTTTTGAGGATTTGTCAACTATCTCATTGCCTTCTCATAATTTTTATCCCCTCCTTTACTTTCCGTGTTTGGTTCTTTTTGCTTAAAAAAAGAGGAGTGTATTGTCAGCAAATAGAACGTGAGACACTCCAGGTGCACATGGGCACACCTTAACTGGATGAATGACATTTGATTACTCACCCTGTCTCAACAATGCCGATAACCCGCCGACAAAAAATAGGTACAAACATGGGGAGAGGGGGTCGCATTGCCAAAGACTTCGCGACGGTGCAAATGAATCCAAGCAGGCTCCACTAAATTTAATAGAGTGTCTCACGGTGGTAACACAAGTCATGATCCAACTTATCCACCAGTGAGCGAAGCCCAACTTTTGCATTGCTTGCTCCAAGAATCCCCAGTCAATACGGTAATACGCCTTTGACAGGTCCAACTTATAAGCACACAAGCCATTCTTTGGTTTCTTGTCCTACTAGATATGATGAAGGCACTCAAAAGCAAGCAGTGTGTTATCAGTTATCAATCGTCTCGGAACAAAGGCACTATGATATGGGGGAATAATCTGATTGAGAATCGGTCTCACAGTTCACTAGGCATTTAGCAATAATTTTATATATGACATTGCACAAACGGGTGGGGCGGAACTCAAAGAATTTTTTTTCTTTCGAAAAGGAGGTTCCCCTGGCCTCTGCATCAGAATGATGCATGCGGCCATTTTATTAATAAGCAAACAGTTCAACCAAGTCTCCAAGTCTCAAAAAGTAAAAGGTCTCACAAAGAGCAAAAAATATGAAAATGGGATAGCCACAACCGGCGGAATAAAGATAGATAAGAAAATATACACCTATCCTATTACATGACCGCCATCCAAACCGGTTGAAGATAGTCCGCGCTATCGTCTCCCAACGGATAGACCCAGTAACCATACGCTCCCTGGCATCCGTCGGAGTGAGTAGCGACCACATACGGATCAATATAGTTGCCCGGAAAATAACCTACAAGAAATGAATATGTGTTGTTCTGTTAAAATTCAAATCGTTCCTGCAGTTCCATATAACCCATAAAAGCACATACTCCTACATGGATATGTTTTGCTATTTCTGTCTCAACTCCATTCAGCCACGTCCCAAATAACGTGTGGATGCTATTTGGAGGAGTATTGTTAAACGCTATATGAGCAGACCGCCATATTATTTTGGCTATTGGGCAATCAAGAATGAGGTGTTTGATAGATTCATTATGATCACAGAAGCTACATCTTCGAGATCATGTCCAGTTACGTTTTGCCAAACTGTCCTTAGTGAGGATGACTTGTTTGTGGACAACCACATGAATACTTTAATTTTTAAGGGCACTTTGACTTTTCAAATATGCACAGATCGAGGGATAGATCCAGAGTTGATAATATCCAAATACATGGATTTTACCGAAAACACTCCATTCTTGGTTAGTTCCAGTGCAACTGATCTGCCTGCTGAGAAAGGTGAACATCCATCAATCTTCTCATAAGATGGAGCCAAGCTTCTCAACGGTTTCCCGCTAAAGTCCTCCTGAATTGAATATTAAGAGGAATGGACTGTAATACTGTTGCAACATAAGCCTCTCTACGCTGAACAATATTATAGAGAGACGAATATTGGATAAGAACTCAAAGAAATGGGATGGGTATTTTATTTTTGGAATAACAACAATCACCGTGTCATTCACGCCAGCCGGCATGACTCCAGTTCTAAAATATCCCTTTACAGCATACATGATTTCCTCCTTCAGAATAAGCCAGTTATGCTGAAAGAAACATGCCGGAAATCCATCATATCCTGGGCCTTCAGAGGACCGATCTGAAAGTGACTGTCTGCAATTTCCTTGCCAGTAAATCAGAGCATAATCGAGCATTCATATCCGCTGTCACTTTTTCCTCGAAAAGGTTCAGCAAGAGTTCATGGACTAAATTATCATCTCATATGAATACATTTTGGAAATAGTCGTTTAGCATACCTCCAATTACCTTCTGATCATTATGTGGTGTACTAGCATCATCGAGTAGGATCTTCACCTTGTTCTTTCAAGCCCTCCAAACAACCTTTTGGTGGAACAATTTCTTATTGCAATCACCTTCCTCGAATCCAGTCAACACGTGACCTTTGCATCCACATATGTTCCTCCATGTAAAGTAGTCCATGCAATCAGACACTTTCCTTATATCGTCACTACCTGCATTCATTGACATAAGTTGCTCCATTTGGCATCGAGCTTGCTCTATCTCACGGGCCACTTTCCCATACGTGGCCTTACTCCAAACATGCAGCTCGTCCATGAGGATTCCCAGCCACAACCTGGCATCCCTGATGTTAGCTTTGTGCCAGGTCTACCCCAAGCCGACTCAATCCTTTCAGCTAGACTAGCTTCTCTTTCCCACATGATCTTACATCTATTATACTTGACAAATGCTGTTGTACCTCTTCCCTTTCACACTTGAGTAGGAGAGGGATGTGACAGAAATCCAATTCGGCTCTTGGGAGCATATTCTCCTACCCATCAAAAATGTATTTTTTTTGCAAATGTCAAAAAATTTGAAAAAATAGGTGTGTTCTTTGTCACACTAAAATGCTAGCTGCAAATTTTTAGGAGAAACGTTTAAGTATTTTGATCTGAGCAAAAAAACAAGTCGAACGACAAATGTTACCTTCAAATGTTACACTTATTTTTTTTTCACCGACGAAGCACTGTCATCCCGTTTCACATGAAAATTGTCAAGTGCGCTTGTTACGCTAACATGAAGATCTACAAAAAAAATTAGAATTTTTAAATTTTATTTACTATTTATTTCGAAGTTACTGTTCATTAGGGAGCATATGCACCCCAGAGCCAAAACGGCCCTCCCTCACCAGATGAACTACTGAGGCATCAGAATAAATATCCCTTGCATTTGTTGTCTGCAACCACCCTATCAAGTCTCTCCTTTACATTGCGCCTTCCTTTCCATTTATTATCATATGTGTGTGCAATACATGAAAAGCCAATATCTGTCAACTCACATGCTTCAAGTACATCTCCGAAGGCAAGCATTTGGGCTTCATTCCTTGATGTCATAGAAAAATGCTGAAAAGACCACATAGCTTCGTTGAAATCCTCCATAAACATAACATGGCAGATCGGACTGCGCTTTCAAATTTTACATCAAAGGCCAGATGGTGTCGGTTCTCTGCCCGTGTCTCTCCATACACACATGTAATCCCCGCTGATTCTTATATACTGACATACTCCGACTATAAAACTTTTCTTGAACAGCTGTGAGGAAAATCCTAATCAATGTGATTGGAACAGCCCAGTTCCAATCTCTTGCACGTGAAGGTTTATGTTGAGTCATGTTATTATGTCTTGACCCGCGGACTCTGCAACCCCTCTGGATGCCCAGACCACATAACCAGGGCAACTCAGTTCATTCTCTTGTACCTCAAGGTTTATGTTGAGGCATGTAAAAAGTTGTGGGCAAAATATAGTGAAAATGCGTTATATTCATGTAGCAACCGTTTGGTTTGATATTCCACAAACGCTATTAGGAAAATAAATGAATTAAAGACGTAGAAAGCAAGAATTCTTTCATGGGAGCTTTCTCCAGGGCTGAGGGCTGATTGTAACTGAACTGAATTGCTGTTAAGTAATAATAAAGCTCCCTAATTCGATGCAAAAAAATCGGGGCCACTTGCAAAATTGAGAAATCCACTGAATTCATCCTAGTATTCAAACAAGGCAAACCAAATTAAGAACAAAACCTGGCTGACAAGTGCAAAGAGCACAAGCTGCAAATTGCCTCAAAACGCATGTATGATGGACCGGACGTAGATCTTTAGAGATAAACAACAGTAGGGTATCTGAAGAACTCTCCACGAACCAACATAGATCCAATGCCACGCCAACGCGCAGAGAGATGGTGATTATCGTTTAGCACGACGGCTAAACAGTATAGCATAATCATGACAATACTATTTAACAACACGCAAAAAATGTTATGAGAGGTATATGATAGTCATTACGATGCATCGTAGGCGTCAACTTCTAACCCTAATTAGTCTCTGAACCGAAATTATTTTCAGTTGATCCAGCCGGCACCCTGGCAAGCGGGGCGTCCAGCTCCTCATCGTCGCCGGCCTACAAAATTTATACACTCATAATTTTGCGACATTTTCACGACCAGAAAAATTCTACATAAAAAAGCCACATGTACCATGGGGCCTAGCGGGTAAAAAGGGAAGAGCTGGGATAAAGAAAAGGTTCCATTTGAAATTCACATGACAATGAGTGAGTGACACATTATTCACGGTAGAAATGACATAATATCAATCATTATCCATGGTTCAATGACACATCAAGGAAGAAACGGGTAGTCGGTGTAGCCGACGACGGGATCGGAGATGTAGAACGTCATCCTATTGTACTTGTTAAGCGGCGCGTTGAGCTCTAGCCTCTTGGGCAGGTCTGGGTTTGCCAGGAATAGCCGCCCAAACGAGACGAGGTCGGCGTACCCCGATGCGACCGCCTTGTCCCCATCCTCCCGGTCGTACCCGCCATTCGCAATAAAGGTGCCCTTGAAGGCCTCCCTGTAGGGAAGTAGTCGGTGCGGGACCACCCGCCGGCCGTCAACGAGGGCCATCCGGGGCTCAATCATGTGGAGGTAGAGGATGCCGTGGTCGTTGAGCTTCGTGGCCATGTGGAGACCGAGCGCGTGCGGGTCGGAGTCGTGGCAGTCCATGTAGTCCATGAAGGGCGAGAGGCGGATACCCACACGGTGGGCGCCCACCTCCTTGGCGACGGCGTCCACCACCTCCAGCGCGAAGCGGCACCGGTTCTCCAGGCTGCCGCCATAGCCGTCGTCCCGGTCGTTGGCACTGTCCTTGAGGAACTGCTCGATGAGGTACCCGTTGCCGCCGTGGATCTCCACGCCGTCGAAGCCTGACCCGTCCGCGTGCAGAGCAAAGCAGAGTGTTGAAATGTAAAGTAGAGGAAAGCAGAGTGTAAAATGCAAAGCAGAGGAAACACATGTTCTGATGATGGACGTACCGGCGTTGATGGCGTTCCGTGCAGCTTTCCTGAAGTCGTCGACGATCATGGGGATCTCCTCCACGGCCAGCCTCCTGGGCGGCGAGAACTCCTCGGTGGTGCCGTCGTGCCTGACCTGCGGGCCGACCATCCTCTGGGTGCTGGACACGGGCGCGGCGCCGCCGGGCTGGAAGCCGTAGGACGAGACGCGGCCGACGTGCCAGAGCTGGCAGAAGAAGAGGGCGCCCTTGGCGTGCACGGCGTCGACGACGGGGCGCCACGCCTCCGCCTGCTCCGCCGTCCAGACGCCCGGGGTGTCGGTGTACCCCTGCGCCGTGTCGGAGACCCCCGTGGCCTCGGTGATGAGCATCCCGCCGGGCGTGGCGCGCTGGCCGTAGTAGACGGCGGCGTGCGGCTGCGGCACGTTGCCGTAGGAGCGCTGCCGCGTCAGCGGCGCCAGCACCACCCGGTGGGCGAGGTCGAGCGAGGAGCCCATCTTGTACGGCGTCATCAGCGGGATGGGCTTGGACTCGGCATGCGGCTCCATTGCTGCGAGCTCCTGAGCTCCTGAGCTCTGATCTTTGATCAATGGAGGTGGTCGATGAAGGTGGAGGCATCCACTAATTTATACAGCACACTGCACACGCCATGGGATCTGTGAGATTGTATATAATATGAAAAAATGGTGTGAGATCGGACTGTCCACGTCGTATCCATACTAGTTGCGACTTTGAGTAAGGTGAGGAGAGTGGATCATGTGGCCGAGGGAAGGGGAGAAGAGAGTGGCAGGTGGCGACTGTAGTGGCGGCTATAATGGTCAAGAAAGGTGGAGGCTGCTGGGATCATGGGTCAAAATTATGCAGCTGCAACTTGCAGCATCGATGGGGATGCGTCATCCATGACCAATCGTCCTATCAAGGTCACTGTCAAGCATCATATCCTGTCGATTTGGCATAGAACAGTGATTAAAGAAGATGTTTTCTGCTTAACTGAACGTGCAGCTAAATTGATTCCTCATCTAGTGTTCAAGCATGCATAGCAGTTGGGTGAAACTGGACAGTCAAAGTGTTCATCCATGCTGGCATTCAGTTCCTGATACCGGCCTGTTACGGGCTGAACTTGCTTGTGCTTTAGATATGTTTTAGACCTCCGGTCGAAACCACGTAGGGTCACGTTGTAATGCCACCGTTTTTGGTTGTTGTATGTGGCGGGATCTGGACTGTCTTTATACATCAACAATAGTCTTTCCCGCGCACTTTGTATTTGCTCGTGCGTATCGCGGATCAATTTCTTAGTCGGTCATCCATCCTCAAATCGCTCCTAAAAAAAAGCAAATATTTACTCATGTGAGTAGTCTATCATTCGTATTAAGCTAGGATGGCACACATGTTCATTGTTGAAATGGTGGCAATAAAAACTAGAATAAATATAGTCTTTTGAATCAATACCAAATTGTACTAGTTTAATTTGACTAAATTTGTTATAATTTGAATTATGGCTAATAAATTGGAAACCATAGCATATGTAGACGTTCATTGCATCGTGGATTCGTGGTGATATTTATTTTGAGTTTGTCGGTCACACTGACTCATTATGATGCCCGATCTCTATCCAACCTCAGAGTGAAAAGTAGGGTGGCGAAATTAACTCTAAGTAAGTCGGTATAATGATGAAACTATTTAAAGATGATCCCAAATTAAGAAGTCAAGTCATGAATATTTTAAGCCAAAAAATCTGAATAAAATTTAAATAAACATATTTTTAGGGCAAACTCTATTATCATTTTATCCATTGAAATATTGTATTAGTTTTATCAAAAAAGTATTTGTTTATTTTTAAATGGCTTTTGGACTTCACTTGCATTTTTATCAACTTTAACCTATTTTTATAAATTAGGAAATAAATTATGGATATTTTGCTAATTTTTCTGCCTAACTTTGTTAGTTTAGTCGCTCTTATGAAATGTGAAGTTGCGTCCACATATACTCGAACACCACATAGGTCTTTTCTTTCGATTGAATACACCACCTTAAACTCAAGACTCATGATCGCAAAACCATTTTTGTTGTTCAGATGTCCTCAGTAGAGTTCGTTATGTAAGGATTAGAGTTACACCAGACGTAACTGTAGTTGCACCAATCCATTTTTAATTAATCCGGTCTAAATTCATTTATTGATGATGTTCCTTCGAATTAACTCTCGAATAACCTCCAACATGTCATTTATTATTCTCTTATGAGAATAATACATTAGGATATAGATAATAAAATTCTCGTTTATTTATATTGTACTTTTTTACTTGCACTTAACTCATTCTCTAATCAGGAGTGTAAACTGCGCTTCACACGTAAGAAAAACAAAAAAATTTCACATTATTCCACAAAAATAATTAATTTCAGTTTCATGTGTGCACTATATTCTTTTCCTTATTCTTTAGAAAATTTCTAAAGGAAAACCTCAATTACGTCCTTTTTGCACTAAGTGAGTTTAGCCATATTGTTACTCACTCTTTCATAGATAAATTTATTTTCCAACTACATTACATATTTTCTCGGAGTTGTATGAGATCTTTTAATGGCATATGTTATGTTAAAGAGATATCTATATGATCCGCAATCACATTAGACTACCTTTTAGTGTGTTTATTGTAGCTTCTATTTGTGCTGTCCTTAAAAATCTAAGGAACTATGTGGGATGTTTCAGAGTATATGGACCTAGTAATAACTGAAAAGGGTTTCTAAACTACAAGACTATTAAGTTTAGGTGGAATTTAATATATAATTTTGGGGTGTGTGAAATGCACCAATATGTACTTTGTATCTGTTGTAGCTCATTGGTAGTGCTTGTTTCATAATTAAAATATGTCACTAAAGCGCAAACTCCGATTTCTATTCCCACACAAAGGTAACATTTTTATTTGAAACCCACATTGCAATATATGGCTCGATTATTATTATGGTTTAATGACACACCAAGGAAGCAGCAGGTAGTCAGTGTAGGTGAGATTACAGGCAGTACAAGGTCATCCAGTTCTACTTGGTAAGTGGCCCCTCTGACCTCTAGCCTCTTTGGTAGGTCTGGGATTGCTACGAAAAATTGTATGAAGGAAATGAGGTCGGCGTACACCAAGGCGACAGCCTTATCACTCTCCTCGCCACCTCGCGGTCGTACACGCCGTTAGTGATGAAGGTTATGTCCTTCATGTAGGGCAACAACCTGTGTGAAACACCTGCCAGCCGTCAACGATGGTCATCTGGCTCTCGATCATGAGGAGGTAGAGGGTGTTGTCATCGCTGTGTTGCATGTGAAAGTGGGGAGTCATGCAATCCATGTAGCCCATGAATGCCCATAGTCGAATGCCATGTGGATTTTTATTATGATTTACAAGAGCTTTTTATTTATTATGATTTACAAGAGCTACAGTGACTTTTTAGGCAAGATAGAGCTACAGTGATGGACCGGGGCCAATTGACCTGATGAACTCGGCCCAAAACCCTATATATACATATAGCCCAGCAAGAAAAAAGACCCGAAATCACGGGTACCCACCTTGCAAAGGTCACTCTCATCCCCCCAGATTGCGACAAGTGACGCGTGTGCGCCACTTGTCACCACCTGAGAGTTTTTTTCTTCTTAGATTCTTTTATACAAAATATTTTATCTCTTAAACCATGCGTCCAAATCACGATTTTTTTTTCACTGTTGTATTTCTCGCGTCAAGATCTTCGAAACTAGATCCTATGTTGATAAGTATTGCTGAATTTTTTTTCACAAAAAAAGGAACCAGAAGCATGATTTTCTTGACTTTTTTTTCTTTTTCCAAAGAGGCACAACTATGCCTCTCGTGAAAGCAAATCTGTACCTTCGAGAGAAGCAAATCTATGCCTCCTGTGGAAGAAAAAAAAAGAAAACACATGTTTTCGTCAGGCCTATCGCATGAGCAAATATGTGCCTACACGAGAAGTAAATATGTGCCTCTCGTGAGAAAAACACGTTATTTTCTTTTTCCTAGAGGCACAACTTTGCCTCTCGCGGAAGCAAATTTGTGTCTCCACGGAAAGTAAATTTGTGCTTGTCACATTTGTTTTTGGGCAAAGTGGAGATAAACATAGGAGAGATAGGCAAAATTTTGTGTTTTGACCCTTTTGCTCAAGTTAAGCAGGATCTAACCCCGGTTTGGTCTTTTTTTGTGATCTGACCCTTTTTCCTACCGCCAGGGGGCTCGGTGGTAGGATTACGTAGCCTACCGCCAGGGACTTCGGCGGTAGGTGAGGGAGTCCTGGATTAGGGGGTCCTCGGACAGCCGGACTATATACTTTGGCCGGACTGTTGGACTATGAAGATACAAGATTGAAGACTTCATCCCGTGTCCGGGTGGGACTCTCCTTTGCGTGGACGGGAAGCTTGGCGGTTCGGATATGTAGATCTCCTCCCTTGTAACCGACTCTGTGTAACCCTAGCCCCCTCCGGTGTCTATATAAACCGGAGGGTTTAGTTCGTAGGACAAGAACAATCATAATCATAGGCTAGCTTCTAGGGTTTAGCCTCTACGATCTCGTGGTAGATCAACTCTTGTAATACTCATATCATCAAGATCAATCAAGCAGGAAGTAGGGTAGTACCTCCATCGACAGGGCCCGAACCTGGGTAAACATTGTGTCCCTGCCTCCTGTTAGCATCAGCCTTAGACGCACAGTTCGGGACCCCCTACCTGAGATCCGCCGGTTTTGACACCGACATTGGTGCTTTCATTGAGAGTTCCACCATGCCGTCACGATAAGGCTTGATGGCTCGTCTTGTTGTCAAGGACAACATTACCTCTGGGGGAGCCCTGGCTGTAGGCCAAACTCTCCGACTAGGCGGCTTCGTCATGACCGCCCATTCGGCCGTCGCGCCAACGATGACTTCTCGGGTCATCAAAAACAGCCTCCACGTCGGCTCGGGATTCACTGAGCAGATGGATCCAATGGAGCTCTCTTCCTTGAACGAGCTCTTGGATCGCATCGCCGCCCTGGAAGTCGCTACGGACTATGATCAGATCGGGTTTAAACCCGACCAAAGGGAGATTAACTCTCCGCCGGTCACCCATCAGATAGTGGTGGTGGAGGAGCAATGTAGCGATTCTTCCTCTATTTTGAGGACAAACTATGTCCGGATTCCCGAGCTCTCCGAGCCGGATACCCGTCTACGGGAGGACATGGCCCAAGCGTCGAACCTAGAATCTGACAGCCGGCTAGAACTAATGGGCAACATCCCGGAGCCCGAACCGCCGAGCTCGGAAACTCCTCTGCCCCTGGGTTTCAGATCGGGTCAGGGTTTGGACCTAAATCTACCCACCCACCCAGACATAAGTGATCTTTCCCACATTAGACAAGAGCCCCAAGAGACAGTACATTACTATTGGGCCAGATTCCTCCTTGTAATGAGCAAGGTCAAGGACTGTCGCGAGGAAGACACAATTTCATTCTTTTGCAAAAATTGCACGGACATGGGAATCCTCAACGCCATAAGTCGCCGTGACATAGCACACTTCGCTGACTTGGCGGCCATAGTACAGAAGTACTGTGCGATGGAAAGCGCCTGGAAAACCCAAACAAAATTCGGGAATCCTCCGGCTTTCACTAAACCCCCCGTTCGAACTAAAAGGGTGTACTCTCGTAAGTCACCCGATCCAATTACAAAGAAACCAAAGCCCAGTACAGAGCGTGGAACTGTATTGGAAGGATGGCTCAATGGGCCATGCAAAATTCACAGTACACCGGATACCATGCCAACACACAACCTTAGAGCATGTTGGATAGTCCGGCAGGTGGCCAAGAGCGGCGAGGATCTCCTCGTCAACAATACCACAGAGCACCATCCCGTGGAAAATAACAATACAGTATTGACAGTCTTCGAGACCTTCGCCTCAAATAATAGGCGCAAGCGAGCACTCCGCAGCCTTGCCGAAGTCTGCCACGTTGCAGCAATAAATCCATGGAACGATACGGCCATAACCTTCAATGCCAGTGACGAACCTCAATTCCGAACAGCCCGAGCACCAGCCGCTTTGGTCCTTAGTCCAATTGTGGATGGCTTCCGGCTTACTAAAGTGCTCATGGACGGTGGCAACGGATTAAACCTCATCTACGAGGAGACTCTTAGCAAAATGGAAATAGACAAGAGCCGCATTGAGCAAAGCAGCACGACCTTCAGAGGAATCATCCCTAGTCGGGAGGCACGATGTGCGGGAAAAATCACACTAGATGTGGTATTCGACACGCCAAAGAATTATAGGTCTGAAGAAATCACATTCCAAGTGGCCCCGTTCAGTAGCGGATACCACGCCCTTTTAGGGCGGGAGGCATTCACGATCTTCCAAGCTATACCCCATTACAGGTACATGAAGCTCAAAATGCCTGGGCCCAATGGAATCATCACTCTAGCTAGTGATCCGGACATAGCACTCCGCGCCAAAAATAAAACCGCCGCACTGGCCCTCGAGGCGTTATCCGAAGCCCTTGCGGCCGAAGAACTAACTGCGCTACGCTCCACAATGGACAGGGACGACGTGATACTCGACAAAAGACCCAAGTCCACCTCTTGTAAACCAGCGGACGAAATAGTCAAATTCCAGGTCCACCCAACGGACCCTACAAAAACAGCATCCATCGGGGCACAGCTGAACCCCACAACAGACGCTGCACTGCGGGAGTTCTTGCGAGAGAATTGGGACATCTTCGCCTGGCATCCTTCAGACATGCCAGGAATCCCACGCAGGCTGGCCGAGCACAGCCTAAACATTCTAAAGGGATACACTACAAAAAAAGACACATTCGTGACATTTTAGGCTGAACGATTTTTTTCTGTCATACATATGACACTTCTATGACGATAATTGTGACAAAACCCGGTATCATCATAGATGTGGTGGGCTCCTACTTCTGTGACAAAAAATCATGACAAAAAATGGGCTTTTCGTCCTGGGCGGGCCGGAGACGCAGCTGCATGACATTCTTTGGGCCGTCCATGACGGAAAAAACCGTGGTAGAAGCGAGGGGGAGGAAAATTTCGGGGAGTTCCCGGTTACGGTGGGAGGTCGGGGGCCAAGCGATGCGCATTTCTCTCGTACACGTACGTGCGTGTGTGCGAGGCGTTGGCTCTAACTGAACCCGAGCGAGGCGTTGGGCTCTAACTGAACCCGAGCGATTGCATTGCAGGCTACGCATTACTGAACCCGAGCGATCGATCGATGGCTGTTAACTGAACCCGATTGAGCGATTCCTTCGCTACTGCTGCTAACTGAAGCCGATTGATTGGAT